>NC_092714.1:147295141-147605695 GCF_047496885.1 Scyliorhinus torazame | reverse complement strand
ATCGCAAAGGCCACGATGCGCGCCATCGACAAGTCCCTCCCCTTCCAGGTCGAGAGCGACGCCTCCGATGTAGCTCTAGCGGCCACCCTTAACCAAGCGGGCAGACCCGTGGCCTTTTTCTCCCGAACCCTCCACGCCTCAGAAATCCGCCACTCCTCAGTGGAAAAGGAAGCCCAAGCCACAGTGGAAGCTGTGCGACATTGGAGGCATTACCTGGCCGGCAGGAGATTCACTCTCCTCACTGACCAGCGGTCAGTAGCCTTCATGTTCGATAATGCACAGCGGGGCAAAATTAAAAATGACAAGATCTTAAGGTGGAGGATCGAGCTCTCCACCTTCAACTATGAGATCTTGTACCGTCCCGGAAAGCTGAACGAGTCGTCCGATGCCCTATCCCGCGGCACATGTGCCAACGCACAAATTAACCGTCTCCAAACCCTCCACGAGGACCTCTGCCACCCGGGGGTCACTCGGTTCTACCATTTTATAAAGTCCCGCAACCTCCCCTACTCCGCGGAGGAGGTCCGTACAGTCACAAGGAACTGCCACATCTGCGCAGAGTGCAAACCGCATTTTTTTCAGTCCGGATAGTGCGCACCTGATCAAGGCCTCCCGTCCCTTTGAACGCCTCAGTCTGGATTTCAAAGGGCCTCTCCCCTCCACCGACCGCAACACATACTTCCTGAACGTGGTGGACGAGTACTCCCGTTTCCCCTTCGCCATCCCCTGCCCTGACATGACAGCGGCCACAGTCATTAAAGCCCTTAACACCATATTCACACTGTTCGGTTGCCCCGCATACGTCCATAGCGACAGGGGGTCCTCCTTCATGAGTGACGAGCTGCGCCAGTTCCTGCTCAGCAAGGGTATAGCCTCGAGCAGGACGACCAGCTACAACCCCCGGGGGAACGGGCAAGTAGAGAGGGAGAACGGCACGTTCTGGAAGACCGTCCTACTGGCCCTACGGTCCAGGGATCTCCCAGTTTCCCGGTGGCAGGAGGTCCTCCCGGACGCTCTCCACTCCATCCGGTCGCTGCTGTGTACCACCACTAACCAAACGCCTCATGAGCGCCTCCTTGCCTTCCCCAGGAAGTCCTCCTCTGGAACGTCGCTGCCGACCTGGCTGGCGGCCCCAGGACCCATCTTGCTCCGGAAACATGTGCGGGCGCACAAGTTGGACCCGTTGGTCGAGAGGGTTCACCTCCTCCACGCGAACCCGCAGTACGCCTACGTGAAGTACCCCGACGGCCGACAGGACACGGTCTCCCTGCGAGATCTGGCGCCCGCCGGCAACACGCACACCCCCTTGACACCAATCACCTCCTCCCTGCCACCGGCGCACCCCGCGACTGCCCCCTTCCCGGGAGGATCGGTCCTCCTCCCAGGTCCGACCAGAAGTGAAGCTGAAGCAGAAACCGTAAAGCTCCCGGAGACGACAACACTGGAACAAGCACCACCACCACCTAGGGCTGAGGCGGTCGACAAGGACGACCAGACCGCCCGACCGACTCGTGGCATCGGTGTAACACTAGAATGTTGTGGACTTTAACGAGAATTTTTTTTCCTTTTTCCCTCTTACGAATACTGTAAATAGTTCAAAACAAAAAACCCTGTATATAGCCCAGTGTAGGGCACTGTGATGACATGCTAAAGTTTTTTTCCTCCCAGGACCAGCCTTGTAAACCCCTACCACCATGCGAAGCACCACCCCGCCGGGTTCATTTTTAACAAGGGGTGAATGTGGTAGTATGCATTAGGGGTCATGTGGGACTGTGAAGCCGTGATGTCATTGGCTGCCAGATCCCGGGTCCTGGTTGGCTGTTGATCTCTAGCTCCGCCCTGAAAGCTGAGTATAAGAACCAGGGGTTCTCCCCCGCAGGCCAGTCTGTTGCTGAACTGCGGGGAACAAGTCACGCTTAATAAAGCCTCATCGACTTCATCTCTATTCGTCTCTCGTGAGTCTTTGTGCGCTATAGGCGCGTCCTGGATGAGGGGAAAGACATCGGAGCTCAGGCACGTGTCCAGAATCTGAAGCTTCTGTGCTTCTGGGATTGGGTCTGTCGCAGATCCGATGTATGCTTCAAAGCAAGCTAGCCAATGTGCAAAGTCCTTTTTGGCGTTGTCTGCTTGAGGATGCAGCTGCAGAAGATCCGGCTTGATGCGGAGGTCCATCTTTGTAAAATCTCTGTGTAATAAATTGATTCACTATCAATTACGACGAGACGAGAGTAGAGAGTAATCGAGTCTTTATTACACAGAGATGTGTGGCCTCCTACAGCTGCTGCCGAAATGGCTGCAGTTCAGAGAGCACAAACATTTATACTCCACCTACTGGGTGGAGCCAGCAGGCAGGGACCTACCCCTGTACCTGTAGTACAGGGGCCTTACCGTAATACCCTTGTATGCAGTGCAGTATATACAATATAATACAACAGTGGTGACTACCACAGTTAGGTAAAAATTCTGCACTTGATCTCTCCCAGTCCTGAACAAATCCTACTCCTCAGCCTAGTGACTTCAAAGGATACTTTAGCGAATGTAATATGGGACTTCCCGAGGCCTGGAAAGGTGCTGCTACATTCAGGGATCTGTGGACATACACTCCAAGGTGCCCCTTGTCCTCTCCATTTCTCAGCATCCTACCATTTATTACATTTTCCTTTACCTTCCATGTGTCCCCAAGTGCCTGGCCTCACACTTCTCCAATCTGAATTCCATTTGCTACTGGTCTCCCACCTGACCAGCCCATTGATATCTTGCTGCATGTCTGCAGCTTTCTTCCTTACCATCATCCACAAAGCATCTATAAACCTACCAATCATGCCCCGACATTTAAGTCTAAATCACTCATATATACACCACAAGACAGGCCCCCTCAAGGACTACAGGAGTCAAGATGGTGGAGCAGTGGTTGCAACAATACTGGGTCCCGGGACAGCTAGACAGGGAAGGGAGAAACAGTCTTGGTACTTTCACTGCCATCCCAAACCTCTCCTCAGCGTTTCAGTCTCCAAACCACCCGGGCCCAGTGGGCATGAGTGTTTGTGTGTGTGTGAGAGAGTGTGTGTGTGAGAGAGTGTGTGTAAGTGGGTGAAAGAGAATGTAAAAGAGAGAGTGTGCGAGAGAGTGTGTGTGAGAGTGTGTGTGAGAGAGCATGTGAGAGAGAGTGCGTGTGAGGGAGTGTTTGAGAGTATGAGAGAGAGTGTGAGAGAGAATATGTGAGAGAGAGTATATATGAGAGAGTGTGTGTGAGAGATTGTGTGTGAGAGAGTATGTGAGAGGGCAAGTGAGAGTGTGTGAGAGAGTATGTGTGCGAGAGAGTGCGAGTGTGTGAGAGAGTGTGTGTGCAAGAGAGTGTGTGTGTGAGAAAGAATGTGAGAGAGTGTGAGAGAGAATGTGAGAGAGTGTGTGTGTGAGAGAGCGTGTGTGCGAGAGAGAGTGTGTGTGAGAGTGTGTGTGAGAGAGAATGTGAGTGTGTGTGAGAGCGTGTGTGCGAGAGTGTGTGTGTGTGTGAGAGTGTGTGTCTGTGAGAGAGAGTTCGAGAGAGTGTGTGAGAGAGAGCATGTGAGAGTGTGTGTGAAAGGGTGTGTGAGAGAGAGTATGTGCAAGAGATGGTGAGTATGTGTGAGAGTATGAGTGAAAGAGTGATGTGTGTGAGAGAGAGTGCATGTGAAAGAGTGTGTGAGAGAGAGTGTGTGATGTTGTGGGCCAGAGTGCACCTGACCCACAACTTTTACTAGATTGTGGTATGGGGAGCACACGGCCCACTCTACAGGTGTGGTACAGCAGAAAATCTAAAAGTATTTTTTAAACAAAACAATGTTTATTCTATGAACTCAGTTAACCTTTTTTAAAACATACAGTGAACATCTTAGCAACCATCAATTCAAATACAACCCCCAAAGAATACAACACTCTAAGTAATCCTTAAATTTCCTTTTAACATCCAGAAGACAAAAACCCTTTTTACAGAAGCACGTCAGGTTTAAATTCACTACTGAGAGCAGTTGTCACTCTGAATTCACCAAATGATCTAGAGATAGTCTTTAGATTGCAGAGAGGTTAAAATTACACCTTTTTTGGCTGGCTTCAGCTTCAACACTAAAATGAAACCAAAAAACACAGACACATCCAAGCTTTTCCTCAAAGCGAAACTTAAAAGCAAAGCCAGAACTCACCTCCACCCACACTCTGACATCACTGCAGCCACTTGAGCAGACAAACATTTCTTAAAGTGACATTCCAATGACATCTCCCCCCAAGAAAAAAAATAAACCATCAACTTCAAGATGATTTCACTTTCCTTTAAGAAATGCACACAGTAAATGTACTTTTACGTTTAAAAAAACAACACATGCAAACAGGTATAATAATATAGTCCATTTCAGTTCTTCTTCCTCCAACTGGAACCCTTCTCAATTGACAGTCTCTTTGAACAAGAAGGTCTCTGCAAGATCCATCCATTTCTTAACGCCTCGGCATTTCTCTTTAATGTCAGATACTTTAGTTCAATCTGATCACAGAGTCCCTTGCAATTCTCCAACACAGGAGCATTGGTTATCACAGTTTTCAGGCAGTCAAATGCCTGTTGAAACTCTGCTGTCCACTGAAATTTTCGCCGTTTCTTCAGCAAGTCCTCAGTGGAGCAACCACACTACAAAAAGTTTGCACAAATGTTTGATCAAATCCATTCATGCCAAGAAATCACATTATTTCCCTTTGTCTCGAGGGTATTGGAAACTCCTCAATAACTTTTGTTTTCACATCCTTTTTGACCATTCGCCCCTGTCCGATTGTATGGTCAAGGAAAGTTACATGGGCTTTTCCAAATTCACTTTTGGCTAGGTTTACAACCAAACCCGCCTCCTGAAGTCGATCGAATAACTCCATCAGATGCTTTAAATGTTCTTTCCATGTCTGGCTGAAAATTACCAGATTGTCGATGTATATCGCACAATTGGGTAATCCTGAAACGACTTTGTTAGTTAACCGTCGAAATGTGGCTGGGGCCTTTTTCATGCCAAATGGCATAACTTTGAATTGGTATGTCCCATCTGGAGTGACAAAAGCTGCAATCTCCTTCGCCCTTTCGGATAAAGGTACCTGCCTGTAACCTTTGAGTAAATCCAGTTTGGAAATAAAAGCTGATTGTCCCACTTTCTCAATGCAATCCTCCAAACGTGAGATAGGATAAGAGTCCGTTCTTGTAACTGCATTAACCTTTCTATATGTAGAGGGTGCCATCTCTGCTACTCCACTACTGGGCCGATATCTGGGGTTTGAGTATCTGTGTGTGTCTCTCTCCAGCTGGCACTGAAACTTCAGAGGCCAGGGGATGCCGCACTGGGACACTTCCACTGAAGAGAGCACTGAATCAAGCCTGCCGTTTATCCCTAACCGGCAGCCTGAGGCTTATATCACACAGATCTCCAGACCCCTACCAATACCCAGGTGATTCTCTCTCTTGCCGGTGGTGCAACACCCACCCGGTTCCTACTTCGCTAGAGTAGCTTTCCCAAGAGAGAGAATAGGACACTGCTGTTTATTACCTAACCAGCAGTCTGTCCTGAGTGAATCGCTCAAGATGACCCTTGATTCTTGAACCCGGAATTAAGGTGAGGAATATTTTAACAATGACTTGGTCAGAGATCGCTGGTGAAAGATTGAAGAATTTAAACGACTCCAATTATCAGCAAATCAAGGTTTATTGCAAAACCCAGGTCAAAATCATCAACAGAAGAAAATATAATAAAATCTTAAACTCTAACACAAACTAAGTCTATTCAAAAAGTACTATAACGGACACAACGAAAAATTTTATGGTTACACAGTTTTAGCAATAGCACAAAACACACATCAAGTTCCCTTCCCCAAAGCCTCAACCACTATTAAAGTCAAGGGAGTTTCGCAAGCTGCTGCAGGGTACTTACGGTCACAGGCTGCAGAGGTCAAGTCAAAGGTGCAGAGGTCGAGCCAAGAGCCAAGAGCCAAGAGACCCTCAATCGAAAACACAGCCCCTTTTATATTGTTTTACCTGGCTTTGTCCTGTGTTCGGCCAGCCCCTTTTGCATTGAAAAGGTAAGGTTTAAAGTTCCCGCTGGTCCCGCCCCCTTTGAGCCGGTCAGAGCTGTTTGTTTCCGGGTATTCCTCGCAGGTCCGCTCCTTCCAGCTAGGCAGACCTGCGCGATTTGAATTTGGCGCCGACTCCGCCCCCTCTTTCCAGTGAGTTTCTGCCGGTAGCTTCTGTCAAGATTGGAGTACCTCCCCCAGGTCCGCCTCCAACTTGGTTTTTTTTCCTACCGTCCGCGATTTGAATTTGGCGCCGACTCCGCCCCCTCCTTCCAGTGAGTTCCTGCCGGTGGCTTCTGTCAAGATTGGAGTACCTCCCCCAGGTCCGCCTCCAACTTGGTTTTTTCTACCGTCCGCGATTTGAATTTGGCGCTGACTCCGCCCCCTTCTCCCAGTGAGTTCCTGCCGGTAGCTTCTGTCAAGATTGGAGTACCTCCCCCAGGTCCGCCTCCAACTTGGTTTTTTCTACCGCTTATCTTCAAGGGGCTTTTCCAGCGCAATATACTGAGCCCAGACAGTCTGTTTTTTAGGATAACGAGGTTAAGCTCTCTTGTGAAGAATTTCAGTGTCTTCCAGCTGCTCCGGAGATGGCTGCTATTCTCACCTCGCTATGTTGATGGGGTGTTAATTGGATTCTGCTCTGGTGGAGGCCAGGTCATTTACATTTGCATGGGGCTATGACCATCCCATTGTCCTGCTTGCAGGCAGGCCCCCTGTGTATTCCCGTGCCCCTTTGTCTGTGTTTTGATCTTATCTCATTGTCTGGCTCCTTCTTCCTTGTAGCTCCTAGGGGGGGGGGGGGGTTTGTAAATACTTATGTCCCTACTCAGCTCAGCGGACCAAGCCTGCTGGGAAAACTGGTTACGTTCTCTTGGCTGAAAAGTCAGTTTACAGTCTCTGAGTTTTATTCTTGGGCAGTTCCAAAAAAGGCCGAATTGCCCGAAAACCTTACATATAGTCCACACACAACCGTTGGGTACCATCTGGTTTTAGTACCATCACTATTGGTGAGCTCCATTGGCTGCAACCCACTTCAATTATGCCATTTTTGAGCATACTTTCAATCTCTTTGTTAACCTGTGCCAATTTTAAAGGGTTAAGTCTATTTGGATGTTGTTTGATTGGAACAGTATTTCCCACATCTGCATCATGTACAGCCATTTTAGTGTTTCCCAACTTATCTCCACAAACTTGCCCATGTGATATCAATAACTCTTTCAGTTCAGTCTGTTTTCCTCTGGAAGGTAACTCAACAATTTATCATACTTTTTAAGAACATCCTAGTTTTTCAATTTAATTTGAGGTATGTCAAATTCACAGTCATCTGGATTTGCTTCGTCACTTTGAGTTAGAATCATTAAAACCTCCTCCTTTTTCTCTCCTTCCCTTTCAAAGTACCTTTTAAGCATATTCACATGACACACTCAGTGCGTTTTCCTTCTATCTGGCGTTCTTACCACATAATCCACTCACTTAATTTCCTTTCAATCTGATAAGGTCCACAAAACCTTGCTTTTAAAGGTTCACCTACCATTGGTAACAATACTAAAACTTTATCTCCACTGGCAAAACTACGAACTTTGGATTTCTTGTCCGCTACCCCTTTCATCACATTTTGTGCAACTTTTAAATGCTGTCGAACCAATTCACCTGCTCTATTTAATCGTTCCCTAAAATTTGACATGTAATCCAATAATTACAGGGATCAGGGGTGAGCTGGCAAGGTGGATACAGAACTGGCTAGGCTATAGAAGGCAGAGAGTAGCAATGGAGGGATGCTTTTCTAATTGGAGGGCTGTGACCAGTGGTGTTCCACAGGGATCAGTGCTGGGACCTTTGCTCTTTGTAGTATATATAAATGATTTGGAGGAAAATGTAACTGGTCTGATTAGTAAGTTTGCAGACGACACAAAGGTTGGTGGAATTGTGGATAGCGATGAGGACTGTCGGAGGATACAGCAGGATTTAGATTGTCTGGAGACTTGGGCGGAGAGATGGCAGATGGAGTTTAATCCGGACAAATGTGAGGTAATGCATTTTGGAAGGTCTAATGCAGGTAGGGAATATACAGTGAATGGTAGAACCCTCAAGAGTATTGAAAGTCAAAGAGATCTAGGAGTACAGGTACACAGGTCATTGAAAGGGGCAACACAGGTGGAGAAGGTAGTCAAGAAGGCATACGGCATGCTTGCCTTCATTGGCCGGGGCATTGAGTATAAGAATTGGCAAGTCATGTTGCAGCTGTATAGAACCTTAGTTAGGCCACACTTGGAGTATAGTGTTCAATTCTGGTCGCCACACTACCAGAAGGATGTGGAGGCTTTAGAGAGGGTGCAGAAGAGATTTAACAGAATGTTGCCTGGTATGGAGGGCATTAGCTATGAGGAGCGATTGAATAAACTCGGTTTGTTCTCACTGGAACGAAGGAGGTTGAGGGGAGACCTGATAGAGGTATACAAAATTATGAGGGGCATAGACAGAGTGGATAGTCAGAGGCTTTTCCCCAGGGTAGAGGGGTCAATTACTAGGGGGCATAGGTTTAAGGTGAGAGGGGCAAGGTTTAGAGTAGATGTACGAGGCAAGTTTTTTACGCAGAGGATAGTGGGTGCCTGGAACTCGCTACCGGAGGAGGTAGTGGAAGCAGGGACGATAGGGACATTTAAGGGGCATCTTGACAAATATATGAATAGGATGGGAATAGAAGGATACGGACCCAGGAAGTGTAGAAGATTGTAGTTTAGTCGGGCAGCATGGTCGGCACGGGCTTGGAGGGCCGAAGGGCCTGTTCCTGTGCTGTACATTTCTTTGTTCTTTGTTCTTTGTTCTAATAATGTAAGTTCCGACTGCTCACTCACCAATTTTTCCTTAAACAACTTAAGTGGTTCTCTTAACTCATGATCAAAAATTAGTTCAAAAGGACTGAATTTGGTTGACTCATTAGGTGCATCCCTAATTGCAAACAGTACGAATGGAATTCCTTTATCCCAATCCTCTGGATAATCTTGACAATAAGCCCTCAACATTGTCTTTAATGTCTGATGCCACCTTTCTAATGTTCCCTGCGATTCTCGATGGTACGCAGTTGATTTAAATTGTTTTGTGCCTAAGCTATCCATAACTTCTTTGAATAACCTTGAGGTAAAATTTGATCCTTGATCAGATTGTATTTCTGTGGGTAGTCCATATCTAGTAAAGAATTTAAGTAACCCCTCCACAATCTTTTTAGCTGTAATATTGCATACTGGAATAGACTCTGGAAACCTAATAGACACATCCATTATAGTCAAAAGATATTGATGCCCACTTTTCATTTTAGGAAGAGGTCCTACGTAATCAATGAAGACCCGTGTAAAAGGTTCCTCAGATGCTGGAATGGGTATTAAGGGCACTGGTTTTATCACTGCTTGAGGTTTCCCTATCACTTGATATGTGTGACATGATCGACAAAGCTTAACTACATCTTTTTGTCGATCAGGCCAATAAAAATGTTTTCGTATTTTAGCTTAAGATTTCCTTACTCCCAAATGACCTCCCACTGGTACCTCATGTGTTACTAGCAACATCTCTTTTCTATACCTGACCGGCAATACTACTTGATGAACTTTTGCCCACTTTTCATCTGCCTGCACATGTAAAGGTCTCCATTTTCTCATCACGACATCACTTTTACGGTAATAACACTCTGGTATACTCTCAGATTCCTCTTCCGTGTATGCTTTCTGATTTCTACATCTTTCTGTTTAACTCTGCCAATTTTCCTGAACTAAAAATATCCGCCTCATCCTCCACCTGTTCTTTTCTTTTTCAACCATCTGATCAAAAATCGTTTCTGATAATTGCACTTTAACTTTATCTTCACTCTTTGATTTCTCCTCTTGTCTTAACCTGTGACTTTGCGACCTTGTTACTACACTATCCGGAAAAATCCCAGGAGATTCGTCCTTCAACACTTCAGTTGGCTGATTTTCCACTGGCTTATCAGCCACAGTCGGCATCACTCCCACCTGCGATCCAGCTATATCATTACCCAAGATAAATTGTATTCCTGGGCAAGATAGTTTCTCTATTACTTCTCCTCCCACTTCACCACCCTTTACTGAACTTTCCAACCATACTTTATGTAATGGAACAGTACTCTTCTCACCCTGAATTCCACATATTACCACCTTTTCTGGCAATGTTCTTCCCAAACTTCATAACTCCTCGTCTCTTACCATCAAAGATTGACCAACTCCAGTATCTCTTAAATTGTGACTGTTTTACCTGCTCCTCCTGATACACATGAGTAAACTTTACCCATACAAGTAAATTCTTTAAAGAGATCTGGCACCGTCTTATCAATCACCTCTTGATCAGGCTGTACAATCGTTTGCACCTCCTTCGCTTCACTTGGGCTCTCCTTTACCACTTTAACAAGCCCAGTGTCTTACCCTGTTTTACCATATCAGCCTTCCCAGTGCGTTTCTTCCACCACCAACACTGTGACTTTACATGGCCTAGTTTATTACAGTGAAAACATTTGAAACTTTCAATTCTCTTCCACCCTCCTGCATTTCTTTTTTAATCTGAGGTACACTCTCCTTATTATCTCCCATCAAATCACCTTTGCCTCTATCATGAGCATTTCTCATGTCCCCAGTTTCTATCCCTCACAATCTGAAACTGGTGTCGGAAACCGAGCTTTGATTTATGAACTAATTCATAATAATCTGCCATTTCTGCTGCTAACCTCGCAGTTTTAACCCTCTGCTCTTCCACATGAGTTCTCACTACATCAGGAACTGAATTTTTAAGCTCCTCCAAAAGTATAATTTCTCTGAGGGCTTCATACGTTTGGTCTATTTTCAAAGGCCTTTTCCACCTATCAAAATTACTCTGTTTGATCCTTTCAAACTCCATGTTTGACCAAATTATTTCTTTAAATTTCTAAACCTTTGTCTGTCGGCTTCAGGCACTAGTTCATAAGCACCTAAGATGGATTTTTTCACCTCCTCATACGTCCTAGATACCTCCTCCGGTAGTGATGCAAACACTTCACTAGCCCTACCTACCAGTTTTGTTTGAATCAGTAATACCCACATGTCCTGTGGCCATTTCATTTGTTTAGCTACCTTCTCAAATGAAATGAAAAAGGCTTCTACCTCCTTCTCATCAAACCTTGGCAGTGGGTGGACATATTTAAATAGATCCCCACCAAGCCTTCGACTATGACGCTCTTTATCACTATCCTCATCTCTATCCTCCAACTGTACATTTCCCTTTACGTCTGCCAATTTTAACTGACTGTCATGTTTCATGGCCATTTTCTGAAGTTCAAACTCTCTCTCTTTATCTTTTTCCCTGATCTGTACCAAAAACGGCGCCAATCAGACGGGCATCCCTCCGGCCCAAAGGTGCGGAATGCTCCGCATCTTTGGGGGCCGAGCCCCAACATTGAGGGGCTAGGCCGGCGCTGGAGGGATTTCCGCCCCGCCAGCTGGCGGAAATGGCGTTTGTTGCCCCGCCAGTTGGCGGAAATGGCGTTTGGTACCCCGCCAGCTGGAGCGGAAATGCGGCGCATGCGCATGGTGGAGGCCATGGCGGAGGCGGAAGGGAAAGAGTGCCCCCACGGCACAGGCCCGCCCGCGGATCGCTGGGCCCCGTTCGCGGGCCAGGCCACCGTGGGGGCACCCCCCGGGGTCAGATCGCCCCGCCCCCCCCCCCCCCCCCCCCCCCCCAGGGTCCCGGAGCTCGCCCACGCCGCCTGGTCGCGCTGGTAAATACCAGCTTTGATTTACGCCGGCGGGACAGGCAATTTCTGGGTGGGACTTCGGCCCATCCGGGCCGGAGAATCCAGCGGGGGGTCCCGCCAACCGGCGCGGCCCGATTCCCGCCCCCGCCCAATCTCCGGTACCGGAGACTTCGGCAGGGGCGGGGGCGTGATTCACGGCGGCCAACGGCCATTCTCCGACCCGGCGGGGGGTCGGAGAATGACGCCCCAGGTGTGAGAGGGAGTGTAAGAGAGACAGAGTGTATGAGATTGTGTGAGTGTGAGAGAGCTTATTGAGAGAGTGTGAGAGAGTGTGTGAGAGAGTGTAAGAGAGTGTGTGTGAGATTGTGTGAGAGAGTGTGTGAGAGAGAGTGTAAAGATAGAGGGCGTCATTCTCCGCCGGCGGGAGTCTCCGTTCTGCCGGCGCCCGGGGGTTTCCCGACGGCGTGGGGCTGCCCCACAATGGGAAACCCCATTGACCGGCCGGTGTTACGGAGACTCCCGCCGGCCGGTCGGCGCAGAAATGTGGCGGGGCGGGTAGGAGAATTTCGCCCAGAGTGTGTGAGAGGGAGTGTAAAGAAATTGTGTGTGAGATTGTGTAAGAGAGTGAGTGTGTGATAGAGAGTGTAAGAGAGAGAGTGTGTGTGTGAGATTGCGTGTGAGAGTGTGTGTGTGAGAGAGAGTGTAAGAGAAAGAGTGGGCGGGATTCTCTGAGCCTCCGTGCCAAAATCGCGATCGGCGCATGGGCGGAGAGGCTGTCCCCGGAGAATCGCCGTGAATTGCACGTGCGCAGTCTACGCAGCGCGGGTAGGGGGCCATGGACAGAGGCCACCCCCGTGATTCACCAACGAAAATTGTCCGGGTTCCCGACGACGTGGTACTAACCACGTTTTGCCTGTCGGAAACGGCCGGAGGCGGCTGCGGAGTCAGTCCGCGGCCGCCCTGGTGGGGGGCGGGGGTATCCTTCACCAGGGAGGGTCTCACGGTCGGCCAGGCTAGCGATCGGGCACCACCGATCCGCGGGCGCGCGCGATCTCGGGGGGGCCTATATTTTCGGGGTCGCTCTGCGGTGTGAGTCCGCCATGTTGCAGAGGGCGGCCATGGAAGGCTGCCACCTTGCGCATGCGCACACTCCCGACCGGAAGTGCAGGGCCCCGTATCGGCAGCCAGAGCTGCGAGGACTACTCCGGGGCCCTACCAGCCCCCTTCAGGTAGGAGAACCACTCTGGATTTCCTTCAGGAAAGTCCAGAGTGAAGCGCCCACGTTTTGACGCTGGAGTGGGGACATAGCCCCATTATTAGAGAATCCCGCCCAGTGTGTGTGTGTGTGAGAGGGAGAGTGCCAATACGGTACCAGTACGTTTCCTGTTACATCACATCCCAGGGACTTACCGAATGCCCAGCCGGCGAGACCGCGGCCTACAGTTAATGGCAGTGCTGGAAATAATCCCCCATGGGCTTCACGGTGGAACTGGCTGTCCCGCCAGCTGATTGGCCTGGATCATGCCCGGCAGCTGATTGGCCTGGATCATGCCCGGCAGCTGATTGGCCTGGATCATGCCCGGCAGCTGATTGGCCTGGCCCACACCCGGCAGTTGATTGACCTGGTCCACGCCCGGCAGCTGATTGGCCTGGACCACCCCGCCAGCTGATTGGCCTGGACCATGCCTGCCATCCGATTGGCCTGGACCACCCCGCCAGCTGATTGGCCTGGACCATGCCCGCCAGCCGATTGGCCTGGACCACCCCGCCAGCTGATTGGCCTGGACCATGCCCGCCAGCCGATTGGCCTGGACCACCCCGCCAGCTGATTGGCCTGGACCATGCCTGCCAGCTGATTGGCCTGGACCATGCCCACCAGCTGATTGGCCTGGACCATGCCCACCAGCTGATTGGCCTGGACCATGTATGCCCGCTGATTAGCCTGGACCATGCCCGCCCACTGATTGACCTGGACCACCCCCTCCAGCTGATTGGCCTGGACCATGCCCGGCAGCTGATTGACCTGGACCATGCCCGGCAGCTGATTGACCTGGACCATGCCCGGCAGCTGATTGGCCTGGACCATGCCCGCCAGCTGATTGGCCTGGACCATGTACGCCCGCTGATTGGCCTGGACCAGGCCCGCCCGCTGATTGGCCTGGACCACCCCCTCCAGCTGATTGGCCTGGACCATGCCCGGCAGCTGATTGTCCAGGACCACGCCCGGCAGCTGATTGGCCTGGTCCATGCCCGGCAGCTGATTGACCTGGACCACGTCCGGCAGCTGATTGGCCTGGACCATGCCCGCCAGCTGATTGGCCTGGACAATACCCGCCAGCTGATTGGCCTGGACCACCCCCGGCAGTTGATTGGCCTGGACCACGCCCGGCAGCTGATTGGCCTGGACCATGCCCGCCAGCTGATTGGCCTGGACAATGCCCGCCAGCTGATTGGCCTGGACAATGCCCGCCAGCTGATTGGCCTGGACCACCCCTGGCAGTTGATTGGCCTGGACAATGCCCGGCAGCTGATTGGCCTGTACCACCCCTGGCAGTTGATTGGCCTGGACCACGCCCGCCAGCTGATTGGCCTGGACCACGTTTGGCAGCTGATTGGCCTGGACCATGCCCGCCAGCTGATTGGCCTGTCCCACACCTGGAAGCCCCCCGCTAGCAAGGGGAAGTTGCTCATAAACCGGTCCCTCCAAACTCTCTCCCAGGCAGCACAGGACCATTGCACAACGTAACCCTACTCTGCATTTCAGGGATGACGACCTGGCCATGTTGCTGGACGCCGTGGATGTGAGGCGGGACAACCTTTTGACCTGAAGAATCCGAAGGACTAGCAACAGGGAGGCAGTGGCAGCGGCCATCAATTCGGGCATTGTGACCAGGCGGATCACTGTCCAGTGCAGGAAGAAGATCAAAAACCTCCACCAGGTTGCAAGAGTAAGTTAACATCGGCCCCCTGACCACTGGCAATCCTCCCAACAAGTCGGCGGCTGGTACCTTGCACGCCTCCCACGGCATATTGGCGTGTCAGCACACCCTGGCAATCACCAGCACAACCCCACATGCCGAGGAGCGGTGCCCACCTATGCCACATGCCATAAGCCACCCCAATGCATCAAGTGTCCGGCTCACAAAGCCCTCTCTCTGGCCTCACAATCAAAGTTAGCCCATAATAGGCGGGGAAGGGCCCGAATAGAGGGCAGGGTTCCAGACATCAGAGACCTCACCCCTATGAGGAACGGGCCCTGGAGATTGCGGGGTCGACTGAGGAGAGAGCAGTCACTGACAGCGAGGTTCGCCTGTGCTGCAGAGGTGAGGATCCACTTCCCTTTACCCAGATGACCTGCCTCAAGTGAGTTGTTCATGCCTTCCCTCTCACTGACCACATGTCCATTCTCCTACAGGATCTCCACCAAATGAAGCTGGGCCATGCGGGGTCGTCTCCCCCCCTCCCAAGAGAACTCAGACGGTTCCGAGGAGACCACCATCGAGGCGTCACAGCTGTCATTCCCACCCTCCACCTGTGCAAAGACACACCTCAGTGGACGACACTAGTGGACAGGCTTCTGGGGCACAATCTAGTGAGCACCACACAGTTGCTGATGCACTACAGGTGGAGGCAGGAACATCCAAGTGAGTCAGCAGTCGGAGGTCTGCAGCATTCCAGGACTCAGCTGAGTGCCAGTTAGATGCCAAACCTTTGCTGATACACATGCTAGGACATGGCCGTGAGATTCAAGAGGGGATGTCAGCGAATTCCAGCGAGTGCATAGCCGATTGTAGGAGGCTATGGACGCAAGAGATTCTGCCAACAATGCGTTGCACCGAGGCCAACACTGCTAGGTTAGCAACCGCAGTGGAAAGTCTGGAGCACGAGGTCAGTGTCATGAGTGGTGTGGTCCATGACATGGCTCAGTCTGTGACGACCATGACTGAAGCCCTTGACAACATGTTCCACTCGCTGAGGGATGTGTCCCAGAAGCTGGTAGACATTGCCGAGGCCCTGCAGAATGTGGCCCAGTTACTGAGCAGCATCGCTGAGGGCGTCAACGCCATGGTGCAGACAATGGGAGGCGCCAGAATTGTCTGAGCCAGATGATGCAGAGGCCTTACTCCAACTGCCCCTCTTTTCCACGGAGACGCCCAGGCCCTATGGGCACCATCTGGGAAGAGGGAGCACTGGAGGCCAACCCGGTGCCTTCTCGAAGTAGCCGATGGCGGTCTCCACCTCACTTGAATCACCCCCTCCGGATTCCGGCAAGTCTCAAGGGCAGCGGGCCGATCAGGGCGGCCTCTCCCGTGATCAAATGACCTCGTCGTGCTCTTCTTAAGCACAACACGGCCATTAAATCACGCCCATTGTGTGTGAGAGAGAGTGAATGTTTGTGTGACAGCATGCATGTGTGAGTGTTTGCGTGTGTGTGAGAGTGAATGTTTGTGTGTGTGTGAGAGAGTTGAGTGTGTCTGCGTGAGAGAGTTGAGTGTGTCTGCGTGAGAGAGTTGAGTGTGTCTGCGTGAGAGAGTTGAGTGTGTCTGCGTGAGAGAGTTGAGTGTGTCTGCGCGAGAGAGTTGAGTGTGTCTGCGTGAGAGAGTTGAGTGTGTCTGCGTGAGAGAGTTGAGTGTGTGTGTGTGAGAGAGTTGAGTGTGTCTGCGTGAGAGAGTTGAGTGTGTCTGCGTGAGAGAGTTGAGTGTGTCTGCGTGAGAGAGTTGAGTGTGTGTGTGTGAGGGACAGAGTAAATGTGTGTGAGAGAGTTTGTGTGTGTGTGAGAGAAAGAGAATGTCTGACTCACTCAGTCTCAGGGTTCACATTCACCCTCACCCCCACACACAAACACAAACACACACACAGTCGGTATGGCTGAGTGTGACTGAGTGAATACTCTGAGCCTGGGAGTGAGTTCGATAATCAGACTCTCAAGCTAATGGTCAACTTTGTTGATTGCTCGTTTTGTAAATTGGTGATCTATTGATCTGATGTTTTTCTTGGACATCAAGTTGTTCCTCTTCTTCAGACATCATTTTTTTGATTTTGAAATTCATGTTTATTGTTGTGGCAAAGCTTACTTTTCTGAAATGTGTTCATTGGCCACTTGATTAAGAAAGGAATTGAAATGTGGCCTCTCACATGAAAGGGTCGGAGAACTCTGTCCCTAATTAATCCATGCCTTCGAAATGATAATTTATCCTGTCCCTCACGAGATTTTCCAATAATTTTCCCAGCTCCGTCAGACTGGCCTGCAATTATCTGCTTCTCCCTTTTTAAGCCTTCTTTGCTCTGAGGAGACTGCACCCAGATTCATCCTCAATGCACGGCATTACCACATGATGTTGGCTTGGTAATGACAGTTACTGTGAACTTGGCTGATCGAGGAGGGAAAATAAAATCGACACATGGCGACACGGTGGCACAGTGGTCAGCACTGCTGCCTCACGGCGCCGGGAACCCGGGATCAGTCCCAGCACGGGGTCACTATCTGGGTGGACTTTGCACATTCTCCCCATGTCTGTGTGGGTCTCACCGCCGCAACCCAAAAAAGATGTGCAGGGTAGGTGGATTGGCCATGCTAAATTGCCCCTTAATTGGGAAAACAATATCGACACCAATCCACAATTCTGCTCAAATCCTTCACAGCAAGCAACACAATAAATGCTGGTCACACAGAGCTGCTGCTGATGTCTCAATAACAATAAATGGCTGCTTTCAAGCATCCTGAATGAAGGAAGGTTATCTCCGTCTCCGGAGGAACTGATAAAAAATAAATTATCTCTGAGATTTAGATCATTAACGGATGTTGTGAGCATTGAACAGAAGCTGTCTGGAGCCTTGGGGACTTATCCCTATAAATAAAGATCCAAAACACCTGAATTACTGGCTCCATTTATTTGTTCTAAAATGGAAAAAGTTTGTTTATCGCTCTATTCAGTATGAATATAAATGTAATGCCACATAAATTTCAGAGAAATTCATTTCATAGCTGTGAGTTTCATATTATGCTTTTGCTGTTCAGCCCCTATCTGAGAAGATGATATCTAAGCCCATTATTGAGCTTGAAATATAAAATTCACAAACAAAAGGAAAAGGACTGACTGAAACGTGCGCTGTCATTCACGCAGAACACATTACAGTGAGTTAACCTTCCTGCAGAGTCTGAGAGATGTAGCTGCAAAATCAGATAGAGGAAATTGCCTTCAGCTCATCTCAACCCATTTCGTCTGGTCCTCGACTCCCTCGTCAACTCAACCCATTTAACATCCCGCTGCCCCAATGTGGGTTCTTTCCTCCAAAAGTGAATCAGACACCAGGAAGCCTAGGGGACGTCAAGCTGTGTGTCCTTTTTTTGCATCCTTGGCAGGCTGCCTGACAGCTCCATGATCATAATAGCTCACAAAACAGCATGTTCCGCACAGTGTTTCATCACCGCTATCTTCTAGCCAGTAATCAAACTCACTCTGAGGTACCAATAAACACAGAATTGACTGCATTATTTGGACATCAATCGCATCAGGTCCACCAAACCCCCCATTTCAAGTCTTGCTTCAAACCAATTTATTTTGTTCACCATTGCTGTAGTGCGAGGCGAAGCAACGAGGCAGTGTTAAGTCATAAAGCTGATTTATTTAACTAAAGAAAATCTTAGAGACACAACAGTACAACTGCTACACCAGGACTTGTTCCTTCAACTCCCAGCCTAACTTTGAACAAACCCCAACAGCTAGGAGCGCGCCTAAACATCCGATAGGCTAACGTTCGCATGCTCCATCCCCATAGGATCCGGGCCAGTCACGTGGCCTGCGAAGGATCGTCCCTTAAAGGGTTGATACCACAACCATTTTCAGACTCGATGAAATAATCTGTTAGTGTCTCATGGAATCCCTAAAGTGCTCCGGGGCTGGTTTAGCACAGTGGGCTAAATAGCTGGCTTTTAAAGCAGACCAAGGCAGGTCAGCAGCATGAGTTCAATTCCCGTACCAGCCTCCCTGAACATGCGCCGGAATGTGGCGACTTGGGGCTTTTCACAGTAACTTCATTTGAAGCCTACTTGTGACAATAAGTGATTTTCATTTTCAAGGAAGCCATTAGGCCTATCGAGTCTGCACCGACTCTCTGAAAGAGCACCCTGCCAGGACCACTCCCCCGCCCTATCCCCGGAACCCTGTAACCCCACCTAACCTTTGAACACTCAGAGGCAATTTTAGCATGGCCAATTCACCTAAACTGCACATCTTTGGATTGTTGGAGGAAACCGGATCACCCGGAGGAAACCCACGCTACCACGGGGAGAACATGCAAACTCCACACAGATAGTCACGCAAGGTCAGTATTGCACCCGGGTGCCAAGCACTGTGAGGCAGCAGTGCTGACCACTGTGTCACCTTGTTGCCCCACCGCCTCAGTGATACATCCGTCTTACCAAATCGGGATTCTGTCACCCTCCTTCCAATTACATCCGGTTCAGTTCCGTGTGACTCCTCTGGAATAATCTGCACAGCCTTCCAGTCAGCCAGTGTAGCTTTGGAGAGACATTGCTGAGTGCAACAGACCACAGGGTGACTCAATGAACCCTAACTTAATGTCAAAATAAAAGTGAGGCTCATAGTTGTCACAAGTGGACATATTCATTTTTTAAAATGTGTTCATGGGATTATTGGCTGGGCCAGGATTTATTGTTCATCCCTAATTGCCCTTATTGAGTGACTTGCCAAGTCATTTGGTATGATCCCAGTTGATGTTATAACAGGATGAAAGACCCCAGAATAGAACCCTTGCTCTAAAGACCATAATTTTTGCTTACTTTTATAAAACATGGAGGAACAGAGTCACAATTAGTTTTAACAACAAGAAAAAAAACATTAATTAAACATGAAACGTTGGATTATTTTATATTACTACTTTACTCCCCCCTTTGCTCAGCAATTACACAGGGATTACAAAGTACATCTTAATCTACAATGGCCTCATACATACCAAGTCCCTTTTAATCACTCAAGGTGACTGTGGGCCAGTACACTCTCCACTCTGAACTCAAAGTGAATGTTTGTGGATGTCTCCTCAGAATCAACCCAGATAATTGTCACATGAGAGTTTCCAAACTCCACTCCCAAAAACTCACTTTGAAATCTCTCAGAATAATTATGCTTTTCCCTCGTGGTTTGCATTCTGCAATCCTGTCCAGGTTTTACCAATGACTCTTTTAACCCTCAGCTTCTGCTTCATTTTTATCGGCGAATCCAGTCCAGGATTTTACATCACCCCATTTTAGTTTTCCTTTGGACTGGATGCTTCCACCCCGCCCGCCACAAGTATGCCACGGGCGAGCTGCGGACAATGGAGAAATTCATTAACCTTGGGCGGGATTCTCGGGTCGCCAGGCAGACACGGCCGGAGAATCCCTCCCTTTGTTTTTACTGCTTTTACACAAACTTTGAGATCCAGCCACAAATATTCCTACTTATTTTGACTCATCTTCCTCAGGCTGGAGCAAAATATCACAAATCTGAAAATTACTTCAGATATCTTTCTGGTGCCTCAGTCTTCTTCTCAGCTCTGTCTGTCTTTACTCAACAGTGCTCAGACGTCTTGGAAATTTCTCTTAATTTCTCTCATTTCCTTGACTAGTTGCTCTTCAGATCTCTGAACTTGTTTTCTTAACCATTACTCGATGGTATGGATTTTCTTCTAGCAGAGCTGTGAGAGCTGCCTTCTCTCTCACTAGCTATCTTCAACTGCAATCAAATTAGCTACCTACTTCTCTCTCTTACAACGTCCTATTAGCTAAGCAACACCCACATGCCTTTTATTTCTTCTTCATGTCATAGCCCTCTCTAAGCGCAATAGAAGCACAGTTGGAATTTAACCAAACCCCACACATACAAACATTTTGTCCAGCATGAATCTAACTATATGTTTTACCCTCACAGGCACAGAAATCTTAAATTAACCCCATTTAAAACAATACCTAACTTCTAATGTTTACCAATATAAATATAAATCACTTAATATTCTCTTTATTTTCCTCACACATTTCAGAAGGCATTTAAGAATCAAGCACATTGATGTGTATCTGGAATAACATGTAGATCAGACCAGGTAAGTACAGCAGAGTTCTTTCCCTAAAGGACATTAGTGAATCAGATGTTTTTTTAAATTTTTTAAAATACATTTAGAGTACCCAATTCCTTTTTTCCAATTAAGGGGCAATTTAGCAAGGCCAATCCACCTACCCTGCACATCTTTTGGGTTGTGGGGGCAAAACCCACGCAAACACGGGGAGAATGTGCAAACTCCACACGGACAGTGACCCAGAGCCGGGATTGAACCTGGGACTTCGGCGCCGAGAGGCAGCAGGGCTAACCCACTGCATCACCGTACTGCCCTACCAGATGGGTTTTTACAACAATTGAGAATGGTCATCATTAGACTTTTAATTCCTGTTTTTTATTGAATTCAAATTTCAACATCTGCCATAGTGGGATTCAAACCCAGGTTCCCAGAGCATTAACTAGTCTAGTGACAATACCACCATGTCATCTCAACCCATATCATCAGGCAAGAGGCAAAGGCCCAGTTAAAAACGGAAATTCAAACATTGCTGCCTGGAGCTGCTCAACTCATCTGTTATCTTTACAAAAATGACAGCTCACCGTCCGCCTTGGCACTGAAATACATTGTTATGAAGTTTGTGACTTTTCACAGTAGATAAGAACTAAACTCGTCGCAGAGTTAGGTCTTGTCCATGTTAGCGTAAATACCTTGTCAACAGTGTGATATGTAGCCACTTGGTTGTACAGAACTTGAGTACTGCTGAAAAAGAGACATGGGGTCGAATCTTTTCATTTTGCACTCATCAGAACAAATACAAGAATGCCAAATTTCAGAGGGAACTTATGAATGTATGTAACTTCTAGCAAATGTAAGTGAGCTACATTGAGAGCCAAGTGATCATCTTAAATTGGTTGTTCATGTATTTCTGAGTACATTCATGTTTGTTGCTAACAGTCAACATTTCTGGCATTGGAAAGTAATTTCAATATTGAATTTCACCTTCAGGTTTTAATCATTGTTTGATACTTTTAAAACGTACTTTTAAAATTAATCTGTGCACTCCTTGTGCATATGGCATAAATGTAGGCTCCCTTGTTCAGCTGCAACTCCTGTGAAATGTGACTAGTAGTGTACGGCTGCCTACACTTGGACATCTCAGATCATATCAATTCCCATCAGTACCATAATCACAAAGCTCTGAAGAAGAGTCATATGAACTCAAGATGATAACTCTGTTTCACCCTCCACAGCTGCCAGACCTGCTGAGTTTGTCCAGCATTTTCTGTTTTTATTGCCAATTTTCTGCGATCATTGTTCAGTCCAGTCGAGGGTCCGGCCCGTCCTCCATTAACCTCAGAGGAGGACGGGCCCTCACATGCTGTCGTGTCACATCCTCGCTCCACACCTTGCACCACCTCAGGTACTCGTACCTCGCTGAGTTTCAGCTTGTCGACACAGATTCTGGGGAAGTCACGTCACATTCTCCTGAGCAGCTGTCAGAGAGAAAGAGAGCTCCCAGGCCTCTCATAGTCAGAGGAGCGCTGGAGACCAAGACCATGCTGAGCCCCAGACAGATGACGAGCCTGTGGAGTCATCCATTGAGCAGCAAATGCTAGATGTCCAGCAAAATACATGGTGATCAGGCAGAGATTCCTGATGGTTGTGAGCTATGGTTCATACAACCGGAGAGTCCATGTGGAATGTGAGCACTAGGGTGACCTTCAACTCTGACTGCCCAGCCTCTCCATCGAGATATTGGTGACTTTCATGGAGTGTCAACTCCGGGAACTCAATCAGGGGTAGAATCACAGTGCAGAAGGGGGCCATTCAGCCCATTGAGCCTGCATCGGTCCTTGGAAAAAGCACCCTACTTAAGCCCATGCCTCCACTCTATCCCCATAATCCAATATACCAACCCAATCTTTTGGACATTAAGGGGCAATTTAGCATGGCCAATCCACCTAACCTGCACACCTTTGGACTGTGGGAGGAAACCGGAGCACCCAGAGGAAACCATCGCAGACACAGGGAGAAAGTGCAAAATCAACACGGACAGTCACCCGAGGCCGGAATTGAACCTGGGTCCCGAGAGCTGTGAGGCAGCAGTGCTAACCACTGTGCCACCATGCCACCCCTATTGTGTTTGGATCTGCAAGTCCACATTCCAGCAGGTCACTGCCAATCCAAAAGATGGATGAGGCACCTGGTGGGCAGCACGGTAGCACAGTGGTTAGTACAGTTCGATTCCCCAGCTTGGGTCACTGTCTGTGTGGAGTCTGCACGTTAGAACATACAGAACATTACAGTGCAGTACAGGCCCTTCGGCCCTCGATGTTGCGCCGACCTGTGAAACCGCTCTAAAGCCCATCTACACTATTCCCTTATCGTCCATATGTCTATCCAATGACCATTTGAAAGCCCTTAGTGTTGGCGAGTCCACTGCTGTTGCAGGCAGGGCATTCCATGCCCTTACTACTCTCTGAGTAAAGAACCTACCTCTGACATCTGTCTTATATCTATCTCCCCTCAATTTAAAGCTATGTCCCCTCGTGCTAGACATCACCATCCGAGGAAAAAGGCTCTCACTGTCCACCCTATCCAATCCTCTGATTATCTTGTATGCCTCAATTAAGTCACCTCTTAACCTTCTTTTCTCTAACGAAAACAGCCTCAAGTCCCTCAGCCTTTCCTCATAAGATCTTCCCTCCATACCAGGCAACATTCTGGTAAATCTCCTCTGCCCCCTTTCCAATGCTTCTACATTCTTCCTATAATGCGACGACCAGAATTGCACGCAATACTCCAAATGTGGCCGCACCAGAGTTTTGTACAGCTGCAACATGACCTCATGGCTCCGAAACTCAATCCCTCTACCAATAAAAGCTAACACACCGTACGCCTTCTTAACAACCCTCTCAACCTGGGTGGCAACTTTCAGGGATCTATGTACATGGACACCGAGATCTCTCTGCTCATCCACACTGCCAAGAATCTTACCATTAGCCCAGTACTCTGTCTTCCTGTTATTCCTTCCAAAATGAATCACCTCACACTTTTCTGCATTAATCTCCATTTGCCACCTCTCAGCCCAGCGCTGCAGCTTATCTATGTCGCTCTGTAACTTGTAACATCCTTCTGCACTGTCCACAACTCCACCGACTTTGGTGTAATCTGCAAATTTACTCACCCATCCTTCTACGCCCTCCTCCAGGTCATTTATAAAAATGACAAACAGCAGTGGCCCCAAAACAGATCCTTGTGGTACAGCACTAGTAACTGGACTCCACTCTGAACATTTCCCATCAACCATCACCACTTGTCTTCTTCCAGCTAGCCAATTTCTGATCCAAACTGCTAAATCACACTGAATCCCATGCCTCCGTATTTTTTGCAGTAGCCCACCATGGGGAACCTTATCAAACGCTTTACTGAAATCCATATACACCACATCAACTGCTTTACCCTCATCCACCTGTTTGGTCACCTTCTCAAAGAACTCAATAAGGTTTGTGAGGCACGACCTACCCTTCACAAAACCGTGTTGACTATCTCTAATCAAATTATTCCTTTCCAGATGATTATACAACCTATCTCTTATAAACCTTTCCAAGATTTTGCCCACAACAGAAGTAAGGCTCACTGGTCTATAGTTACCGTGGTTGTCTCTACTCCCCTTCTTGAACAAGGGGACAACATTTGCTATCCTCCAGTCTTCTGGCACTATTCCTGTAGACAAAGATGACTTAAAGATCAAAGCCAAAGTCTCAGCAATCTCCTCCCTAGCTTCCCAGAGAATCCTAGGATAAATCCCATCTGGCCCAGGGGACTTATCTATTTTCACACTTTCCAGAATTGCTAACACATCCTCCTTATGAACCTCAAGCCCTTCTAGTCTAGTAGGCTTAAATCTCAGTATTCTCCTCAACATCATTGTCTTTTTCCTGTGTGAATACTGACGAAAAATATTCATTTAGCACCTCTCCTATCTCCTCAGACTCCAAGCACAACTTCCCACTACTGTCCTTAACTGGCCCTAGTCATTTGTTTATTCCTGACATATCTATAGAAAGCTTTACGGTTATCCTCGATCCTACCTGCCAAAGACTTCTCATGTCACCTCCTGGCTCTTCTTAGCTCTCTCTTTAGGTCCTTCCTAGCTAACTTGTAACTCTCAAGCGCCCTAACTGAACCTTCATGCCTCATCTTTACATAAGCCTCCTTCTTCCTCTTGACAAGTGTTTCGACTGCTTTAGTAAACCACGGTTCCCTTGCTCGACCACTTCCTCCCTGCCTGACAGGTACATACTTATAAAGGACACGCAGTAGCTGTTCCTTGAACAAGCTCCACATTTCCATTGTGCCCATCCCCTGCAGTTTTCCTCTCCATCCAATGCATCCTAAGTCTTGCCTCATCGCATCATAATTGCCTTTCCCCCAGATATAACTCTTGCCCTGCGGCATATACCTATCCCTTTCCATCACTAAAGTAAACGTAATCGAATTGTGGTCGCTATCACCAAAGTGCTCACCTACTTCCAAATCTAACACCTGTCCTGGCTCATTACCCAGTACCAAATCAAATATGGCCTTGCCTCTTGTTGGCCTATCTACATACTGTGTCAGGAAACCATCCTGCACACACTGGACAAAAACGGACCCATCTAAAGTACTCAAACTATAGTGTTTCCAGTCAATTTTTGGAAAGTTAAAGTCTCCCATAACAACTACCCTGTTGCTTTCGCTCCTATCCAGAATCATCTTTGCAATCCTTTCCTCTACATCTCTGGAACTTTTCGGAGGCCTATAGAAAACCCCTAACAGGGTGACCTCTCCTTTCCTGTTTCTAACCTTAGCCCATACTACCTCAGTCGACGAGTCCTCATCAAACGTCCTTTCTGCCTCCGTAATACTGTCCTTGACTAACAATGCCACACCACCCCCTCTTTTACCACCTTCCCTGCGCTTACTGAAACATCTAAACCCCGGCACCTGCAACAACCACTCCTGTCCCTGCTCTATCCATGTCTCCGAAATGGCCACAACATCGAAGTCCCAGGTCCCAACCCATGCCGCATGTTCACCCACCTTATTCCGGATGCTCCTGGCATTGAAGAAGACACACTTTAAACCACCTTCCTGCCTGCCGGTACACCCCTGCAACTTTGAAACCTTACTCATGACCTCACTACTCTCAACCTCCTGTATACTGGAGCTACAATTCAGGTTCCCAAGCCCCATGTCTGCATCGGTTTCCTCCGTGTGCTCCGGTTTCCTCCCACAGTCCAAAGATGTGCAGGTTAGGTGGATTGGCCATGCTAAATTGCCCTTAGTGTCCAAAAAGGCTGGGTGGGGTTACTGGGTTACAGGGATGGGGTGGCGGCGTGGGCTTAAGTGGGCTGCTCTTTCCAGGGGCCGGTGCAGTCTCAAAGGGCTGAATGAACTCTTTCTGCATTGTAAATTCTGAGGGCGTAGAAGGATGATTCTATGGTGACCCTGTTAACTGCCCCTGTATCTGTGGTGGGCAGGGCGGTTCAAGCAAACCTCATGTTGGCGGATGAGTGGCAGCTGTCTGCATTTGGGCGCTCCCATCAGGGTACTCCTGATGATGACAAATACTCCCCTGTCTCTGTGCCAGTGACCGTTTTGTCTGAAGAAACTGCAAAGACTTAGGAATGTCCCACCACCGTCAGGGACTGTCCCACTCAGTCAGAACCCTCACAACCTCCAAAGATGCCCGCCAAGGTCATCCAGGCCAATGGGACACCTGAGTCACCTGAGTCCACAGCCTGACTACAATGCAGCTGCCAGCCAGGGGGGAGCACCAGAATAAAGCACTGATAAACAGTTTAAGGAATCCCCTCCCGACTTCATCACGTGGTATTTCACAGAATGTCAGGGTTACTCTGTGCCTGTAAGGCCACTTGAAATTCAGGCCACTGTACCTGCAGTTTATTTGACCTTTCTTCATAGTTTATTCCTTGGAGGCCAGGTTTCATTCTGGTAAATCAACACCACACTCTCTCCAAGGTCATTATATCTTTCTGAAGGTGTGTGGCTAAGAATTTTTCACAGTATCCAGGTGCGATCTAACCAAGGTTTGTATGAATGAAGTATGACTTTTATCCTCTTGTAATTCTAGTCCTCTAGATACAATGACCAGCTTTGCATTCGCTTTTTTCCTTATTTACTGTACCTGTTTGTGACTTTTTAATGATCTCTGTACCTGGTCTCTTTGGACTTTCACGGTTTCTTGCTTTTCACCATTAGGAAAGTACTTGTTCTACTGTGTTTGGTCCAAAGTGGATGATCTCACATTTGCCTATACTGAAATCCAGCTGCCTCAGTTCCACCCACTCCCTTAAACCATCTATCAACTAACAGCAGAAACACAGCAACAAAGTAATATAAGTGCTAAGACAAGTCCATCTCTGTAGTTAAATGGGACCATCTGCCGGAGAGTTCCTGGAGGCAAAGATCCGAAGCCACATCCTAAATCTCCCTTGGAAGTCTCCCTTGGAAGCACCATGCCGCTGGATACTGGATTCTAGATTAGGGGAATCTCTCCCCTCTGGCTTGGAGCGGTCAGACATTCAGCTTGAAAAATCCTTGATGCCAGATGTTACTTCAAGATGAGGTGAATGGTCTTCTTCCATGCACAACTCTGGGCATTTACGAAAAGCACCTGGTCTTCAATCTTTTAGAGTGATGCTCAATCAGCCCAACACGGACAGCTGCATCACTCGGTAGAATATCCCTCAACTTCCCCCGTGTCAGATTGCCACTCTGCTCCAAGTTTCCTCTCTCAAATTCCAGCAAATCCTTTCTCGCCTGGCATTGTGACTCATGGGGCCTGCTCCTGGGGCCTGCAGCTGAGGGCTGGAGAGTGGGAGGGATGGAACCCCTGCCCCTGTTTTACGTTATTGGCTGCCGCTAAGCAAATAAGTTTAAAGATCCAACCACTTTCAGAAGGCAAAGAGAAATTAGGTTTCTAAGGTAAGGATTAGGATTAGAGAATGGGGGGGGTATTAGGTGGTCAGGAATGGGTTGACGGATGCTCGAGGGTAGGGGATGTCAGGTGGTCAGTGGGGGGGTGTGGTCACAGGGTGGTCAGTCTGGGGGATGATCATTGGGCGGGGGGGTTGGTCGTGTGGAGATCAGTGGTCGGGGGGCGGGTTTGGTTTGACAGGGGTTGGGTGGTCAGTAGGGAGGTGGAAGTCAGGTTTTCAGGTGGGGCAGCCGCTTTGGCAGAGGTGGCATCAGGAGGTCAGGGTTGGTCAGTGGGGATGGTGGTTTGGAGGTCTTCGGGGGCAAGGGGGTCTTGTGAGAGGATAGGTGGAATTGAATGGGGTGGGGAGGGGAGTCCCATGAGGAACCAGCACCACAGTTACTCAGGACTTGGAAGACGTCTTAATCCTTCAAACTTTTTCTGGGTAACTATTCCTGTAAGACAGCCGGAACCTTCAAAGTCTGTGATTGAAATTGGAGTTTTGAATGGTTCACGTTGCAGGGAAGTTGACCAATGGAAGTTTGAACGATTACTAGGGAAAACTAACATGCGTATCTCCGGGTTGCTTTGGCGGGGGGTGGTGCGGGTGGGGGGGTGGGGGGGGGGCGGGGTGCAGGGGTAAAATCTTTTGGGGACTCCTCCCAGTTAGGAAGCCCCGGGAGCCCGGAAGTTAAGAGTCAATTGTTATCATACACAGGCCTGTAGAAGGGAATAAAACTGATTATACCTACTTTGCAATGTAATATGTAGATTCATTGCCAGAGGGGGCATGTTAATGTTGTAATCAGTGAAGTGAAAAATGGTCGGAATGTGATTGGACACAGCATTGTCACTGGCTCAGCAAGGAAGCTGATAGGATGGTTCATGCAGTGCCACACCAACAGATTTTGACTGAAACCCTTTGTCAGTCTCATTAGTTTCTGCTAACCCTTTGCCCCACGCCGCTCCCTCTTCTTCCCCCATTCTCACATTAAACCCTGGATCCTGAAAGAGAACTGGATAATTCTTGAGGAGAAAACAAATCAGCAACGTTATGGTGAAAAAGTATAGAGGTGGGATTGGTGAGAGCCAGCAGGGGCTGAAGGGCCGAGTGGCCTCACTCTGTGCAGTAACTATTCTACCATTCTATTCTCCACCTCCTTTTTCGCCCTCTTGCTGCTCCTCCTCAGACTGCGCTGCACACTGACTGTCCTCATCCTTTTCTCTCGGTAAATATAATGATACAGGAAGCAGCAGTTACTGATCATCTCAGAGACCTCGACAGGCTTGAGAAACAATATCTCAACCTGATCTGCCCAGATAACAGACTCCCTGCTTCAGCATGCCAGCCCTGCACTCCACCACAATCCATGTAGACTTGATCCTCATTGTAATTCCTCTGGCTGGCAGCTCCCCAATGCAACTATTAGCCAGGGATGCTGTGGGTGGCCTCAGTTCCCGAGCAGCCAGTCATCCAGTCTGCTAACTCTTGCACACAGACCTGGCACAAAATGTTAACATCATGATTGCTGCCAATTGATTTGCATTATCCTGTTCATGAGGTCTGATATGAGCATGTTGCAGTTGGAGCAACTCGATGGCTACGTGGATACCATTAATGTTGGACATAAGCAGACCATTCACCCAAGTAAAAGTGATGAGATCTCTCGTGCTGGCAATTTCTGACCTTACAGAAGGTGGCAAAAGGATCTCCCCGAGAAAGCAACCACGGGGTAAACCGATGGCACAGCGGTTAGCACTGCTGCCTCACAGCGCCAGTGACCCGGGTTTGATTCCGACTTTGGGTGACTGTCTGTGTGGAGTTTGCATATTCTGCGTGGTTTTCCTCTGGGTGCTCTGGTTTCCTCCCACAGTCCCAAAATGTACAGGTTAGGTGGATTGGCCATGCTAAATTGCCTCTTAGTGTCCAAAGATGTGTGGGTTAGGTTAAGGGGTTATTGGGATAAGGGGGGGGGAGTGGGCTTGGGTAGAGTGCTCTTTCAGAGGGTCGGTGCAGACACTATGGGCCGAATGGCCTCCTTCTACACTGTCGGGATTCTATGATCATACTTGTGCTTCAGTGGGGAGCACTCTTGACTTTGAGTCACAATGTTCAGGGTTCAGTTGTCTGAAGATTGACAAGTTAGTAAATGTTAGCAATTTGATCAAGCAAAATCTAAAAAGTGTGGTTTTCTTAAAAGGAACCAAGGGAGTTTCCCCTCGAGGTTCCAGAAGCAAGCGAAAGCATCAGCAGACTTCAACCCTCACCTACTGAGGTTATTGGTGGCGCACATATAGCTCACTTGGCTGAATTTGAGATGCAGAGCGAGGCCAACAGCACAAATTCACCTCCGGTACTGGCTGAGGTTATTCATGAAGAAACAATTCCCAACCTTACCCCTCGCCTGAACTGTGATGATCCTTAGGTTAAGTCCCCACCAGTAGCTCTCCCCCTCAAAGGGAAAGCAGCCTATAGTCATCTGGGACTGTGGTGACTCTACTTACTTTACTTCACATATGTATTAGGTCAGAAAAGACTTAGAAGGAGGCTTGGGTCATGGGTAATTTGAAATTATTCTGTAATTGTCGTCTGTGAGGGATTGAAAGCTGTAAATCTGTCACTGTGCTGGGTTTAAAGAGATGTTAAGCTATTAATGCTATGTGGCATCTGAGCAAATGGTTTTGTGCGTAATGATAGGTTGCTGTTGAAGGGCTGTAGCTGTAGAGGTGACCGTCCTTAGTCTACAAGCTGCCTAACGGTGGCTACGGGCGGCACAGGCCTGCCTTCCCTTTTATCCTTATCTCCCCTCGTCATTGCCTTCTCCTTAGTTCCTGCTGGTTCAGTACCTTAAGGCCCCATTCTAAGGCAAGGTTGTGTGGGATACAGAAGACAGCCATGGTGCGGGATGGTGTCACGATAGCACAGTGGTTAGCACTGCTGCTTCACAGCGCCAGGGACCTGGTTTCAATTCCCAGCTAGGGTCACTGTCTGTGCGGAGTCTGCACGTTCTCCCTGTGCTGCATGAGTTTCCTCCGGGTGCTCCGGTTTCCTCCCACAAATCCCGAAAGACGTGCTTGTTAGGTAAATTGGACATTCTGAATTCTCCCTCAGTGTACCCAACCAGGCACCGGAATTTGACGACCAGGGGATTTTCCCAATAACTTCATTGCAGTGTTAATGTAAGCTTACTTGTGACACTAATAAAGATTATTATTATTATTAGGAGGCCCGATGGGCTTCGTACTGAAGGAAATCCCGAGATTTATCCAGGCACTTAGCCCATCTACTTTAAAGAGATGTTAAGCTATTAATGCTATGTGGCATCTGAGCAAATGGTTTTGTGCGCAATGATAGGTTGCTGTTGAAGGGCTGGAACCGTAGAGGTTATCCCTGAAAAATGAGGCATTTTCTTGAAGTACTTCTTTTTCACCACAACATTGCTGATTTTATTCTCCTCAGGAAACATAAAGAGAATAACAATTTATACTGTGCGTGAAGAGAGTGCTGATTAGTTGGTGAGTGGACTCTGATTGGGAAAGGCATTGCCATGAAGAATGCACTGGCTGATGGTGACTAACAGTTAACTGCCAAAAACATGGTTTGAAACTTAAACCAGCAGTTTGACTGATAGCCCAATGCCTTGCCCTGGGGAATGAACCAGTGAGCGTATCCATCCAGTCTGTGCTAGCGAAACTCAAAACACAGTGTCCAACGTTAGATGTGATTCTGCGATTGGACAATATTTACTAAATAATCCTCAGTGTGCCAAACATTACGCTGACGACCAACTTAAGATTGTCATTCGGGCTTGCAGCGTGGAGCATTTGCATGTACTGGAAGCTACATATTTTAATAGACAGGACCCAGTTCTTTGCAGGCAGAAAGAACATGTACACACATTTCACCTGTTTCAGCAAAACAAAAATAAATGACCGCCATTTGCTCATTCATTCCTCAGGACAATGCCTTGACCAATTAGAGTCAAGCTGCCTGGTTTAAATTTCAATCAATGTTTGGCAGTTCATTGTGGACTTTTTGAAATTAACTTTAGAAAGTGGCCAAAATGCTGCCGAAGAACGTCTTGCCAGGTTATTTACCCTATGGAATGGGGTTTGATGGGAAAGGATTGTTTTTTTTATCAGACGAGAAGAGAGGTGAGGCGAAGACAGCAGGGGCCTTGACTTTCCTTGTGGGGTGCAGAGGAGTTTCCCTGCAATGCTTGTCTCTCTTAAAGAATGTTCACAACTTACCTCAGAGTGTCTTGTCTCCTTTCCCAGTCAGTAAGTTAAAATGCCTTTGGGGTACTCATGTTTTCTGGCAGGTACCTTGGCAGCTGTTCCAATAGGAAATGACAGGAATCAATTAGGGATGGGGAAGTCAATGCAACCTGGATTATTGCAACAGCTCCTTTCCTTGTTTCCACTGATTGCTTAGGTTGAAATACCCCTCACATTATCCATACATCGTGATGTGGAGATACCAGCGTTGGACTGGGGTGGGCACAGTAAGAAGTCTTACAACACTGGGTTAAAGTCCAACAGGTTTGTTTCAAACACTAGCTTTCGGAGCACTGCTGAGGAAGGAGCAGTGCTCCGAAAGCTAGTGTATCCATACATCAGCATGGAAATGTGTATTCCAAGATAACGGCTGTGTGAATGGAATGGAAAGTTATTTTCATTCCTCAAGATGGTGGCTAAAAGCTATTGCTTTCTCACCTACATTAGTTTAATGATGATGAATCTTCCCATCCTTTGAATTGACAAGGGATATGTGATGATCATAATGAGGTGTAGAAATTGTAACTAAATATAGGAAGGTATGACCCTGTTTTATCATCGGTTCAATCTTTGGGTTAAGAGGAAATATTTGCAGAAATTTAGATGATTCATTTCAAGATCATACATATCCCATCCTTCATAAATCTTTCAGAAGAGAGAAAGATTGAGGGTGGGATTTTCCAGCCCCTCCCACAGTGTGATTTTCTAGTTCCACCAAAGTCAATGGAGATTTGAATGGCTCGTCGCATCCACCGTGGGGGAAACTGCCATGGCAGGCCCGAAAGTTCCGACCTTCAGGTTACATAGCACCTTTCATAACCTTACTTTTGAAGTGTAATCCCTGTTGTAAGGAACGTGGAATCCAATTTGTACACAGCAAGCGCCCACATACAGCAATGAAATGAACCACCCAGATCGTGTTTTTGGTGGTTGGCAGATAAGTATTGGCCATTACAATAACAACTGTTCTTCTTTGAATAGCGCTCGGGGGTCTTTGGTGCCTGTTGGTGAAGGCGGACATGCCTCAGTTTCCCTTTGCATCTGAAAAGCACCTCCAACTGTGCAGCACTCCCTCAGTACTGCACTGAAGTGCCATCCTTAGATTTGAATGCTCAACCACTGGCATGGGATTTGAACTCTCAACCTTCTAATTCAGAGTGTTGCCCACTCACCCAAGGCTGATATTGGATTGGATTGGAAAGCTGGACCGATACTCCTGTATACCTGCACAAGGAGTATTTTCCCCTCGGTTAATTAAAAGGCAATCCGGTTGAATCATTCTTGTTGGATAAAGCAATCCTGGCACAGAAGTCGCCTGATGTCGCCTTAATTGACAGATTCAAATGATAATTCCAGTTCCAACCTGTGTGTTAATAATGCGTAAAGGCAACAGCTGAACTTCTCGGCTGTTGGCCAAAACAAGGTGAAGTAGATGGACTGCCTGAAAATGTCTAGACAGCAGATGTGACGCCATTAAATTGTTGCCAGCACTTATGCCTGTTTCCATTGGCAATAAAGAAAACCCCCAGCTTTGGTTTACCGAAACTGAGACCAGAACAGACTTGGTGTGATCCGACTCGTCACCTCAATGAGGCCAAGCTATCGTCACCTCGTTGTATGATTTCGATTTAATGCTGAGTGAGATTTGGAGATTTCTCGTCCAATTACTTCACAAAGGGAATTAGAGACTTCTCAGTTTCCCTTGTTTCCATTGCATATTCAATTTCTCGGTTAAGATTGTGAATTCATTTGAACGGGTTTTATTACTTTTTTTGTAGCTCATCTTGAGGGTCAGTAAAGCGTGAAGCGATGCAAGGAGACAAGAGAATGTGTTTCAGAGTTCTAATTGTCCCTGGTTGGATTGTACATGGTTACGGGTAAACTCTGCACTTTGGCCATGACTAAGCAGCAATTCAACACCATAGCAGCAATTGAGATATATTCTGATCGTCACTTTCGATAATGGTGTCTGATTAACTGCCTGAAAAGCAAACCAATCACCTAAGATTCTGAAGTCCCATTTGCCATCACCCTCGGGTGCTCACAAAGCATCATTAAGGGAAAGAACAGTCAAGCGAAGAAACAAGAATACTGGTCGCAACTGTTTTTTTCTTCTAGGAGCGTTGGTGGGAGTGCAATAACTGTCACAGTTCCACGGCTCTGACTGGGAGGGTTAACAGGACCAACAAAAGAGATAATCAACCTGAAAAGCAGATTTAAAGTCCCACTGGTTTGCCAAGAATGAGCTTCCATTGAATTGGAGCTCCTACGCACTGAAAATCAATCAAAAATATGTTAGGTGAAGATCAATGACCAGCAAACTCCTCAGATGAAGAAAAAGACTCGTTCCTGTTCACCTCATCCCAAGCACTTTGGAAAGGCCAAGAAAATGTGCAGACAGTAAGGTCCCACAAATAACAAAGCGAGCATGACGAGTTTAATAAAGGCGAGGGGCGTCAGAAGAGTAGACAAAATAAGACGTTTATTTACGAAAACGTACAATTTCCAAGGGGCCCGGTTGAACCTCAGTGGGTCCTCTCTCTCTGTTGGTTGGTTCCTATCTGGCTGATCAGTTATGCAACTTGGTTATCAGCCCCGTAATTAGCGGGGCGAGCTCATACTCCTCGAGCCACACGGGGAAAACAATCAAACCCGCCCATGTGTTCTTTGCAGGTGACTACACCGAGCTAACCTGGAGTAATGTTACCATAGATACTAAGGGGAGAGCTTTAATCTTATATACAAAAATGGTGGGCTTGTGTCAGTTGGAAGGTCAAAGGTTAAAACACTGAATCCTGACCTACACCAGCCTCCAACCCGCTCACTTCAACCCCCAGGTTCTCTACGTTCCGCTGACTCCCCCATTCCTGATGGGTCATTAAGTTCAGCCCAAATGGAACACTCCATTCTAAATGCCATGCAATCTTTTGGACAGGCTTTCCCCAGCACCTGGAAGGTCAGGAAAATACTCTTTTGTTGTTGGAGGGTTGCATAACGGGATGCCTCTCAACGCATTCCTGCATTTCCACTGGCAGGAGGTTTCCTAGCGGCGAGTCCGGATATAGCCAGTCAATTTAAATAATTGAGGCCCCTATGAGTGGAAGTTCAGGGCACCCACAGTGTTGTGCCAGCAGTGGAGTGGCCCTCCCACCCACATCCCCAGCCAACACCATTTTGGGAGGCCACTAGCTTTTGGGAGGTGGCCTCCCAGTGGCAGTCTGGCGGTGGGGGGCAAGGAGGCTGGAACTTAATAGCCCATTAAATGAAAACTGCCTATTGTCACAAGTAGGCTTCAAATGAAGTTACTGTGAAAAGCCCCTAGCCGCCACATTCCGGCGCCTGTTCGGGGAGGCTGGTACGGGAATTGAACCGTGCTGCTGGCCTGCCTTGGTCTGCTTTAAAAGCCAGCTATTTAGCCCAGTGTGCTAAACCAGCCCCTGGTAAAAGGGCTACATAGAGGAAAGGTCTTCCCCACAGCCCAAACATTTCCCCAGAAGGTTTCCCCCTCCTTCCTCCTGACCTGGGCCATCCTGGATTTTGAATATTGGCCCCTCCCATGGCGCCTCCATTTTGAGGGATCTTTGCCTTCTCTGACCTGTATCTGCAACAACCACTCTTGCAGCGGGGCTGTCCTGCCTTCAGAGTTACCGGCACTGTGATTGGGCTGGCAGCATCTACAGGCCACTCTTGGCAGGTTTGGCATGCTTGGAGGAGGCCTACTGGGGGGCCAATGCCAGGAATATCATGGCGCCAGTCTGGTTCGCAGCATGTAAGAGCTCAGGACCCCTGACCTTCGGATCCCACTCCCTCAGTAAAACCCCTGCCCTTTATGTCTAACTGAGCAGTCAAATAGGCCTCAGGGTAACGGTCAAAAGACAGCGCCTCCAACAATGCAGCACTCCCTCGGTGCTGCAGGAATGTGCCAGCTTCCATAAAGTATTGCAGTCTATAGATTCTCTGTTAATTATAAATTGCATGGCATTGTTTTATTTCCCCAGCCTAGTGTAAAGTAACAGTTCCATTAACTGCTGCAGTGTTGGATGACAAGACCATTAAAGTACAGACAAACCAAGATGTGAAACTAATTACTATCTGTTCTGAGCTATGGTTACAATAATTGGGGAATTACAGGCCATGGTTCTGCGCAAAAAAAACCCAGCATCTCCCAATTATTAATGAAGATAAATAAAGATACAGCAGGCCAAGTGTGAGGAACCAATGGTCTCTGTACCATGGAGTGTTTTAAAAAGACTTTGAGTCACTTCCTTCTGTTACAAGCGCTAAAGGGGGTTAAATGGATATGGTGCAAAATTAGGAGTCGAAACTGAAGGAAATCATTGAATGGGGTGAATATTTTTCTTCTTTCCCGGACTGGCAAGGCCAGCCTTTGTTACAAGCATGTCGTCTGCAGTCAAGCAACTCCCCGCCTTCTCCATGCAATCATTATGAAACTCTTTAGCGATTAATTTAGATAACCCTGAAACTGGGGGATGCGATGCATGATGGGCCAGCTCCTGTTGACTTCAATGTCAGGTACGTGTTGCCTGCTGTTTAAAATTGTCTATATATATGTTTCTGGAACATAGCTCTTCATTCACCTGAGGAAGGAGCAGTGCTCCGAAAGCTAGTGTTTGAAACAAACCTGTTGCACTTTAAACTGGTGTTGTAAGACTTCTTACTAAAATTACTTGCGCATTCAGTCAACATTAACCTGGCTGTTGACTGGCCAGACATCTGAGTCAGACACCAACATCATACGAATGGGCCTCAGATATAATAAGCCTGCATCTCTTTCGAGGGAAGATGCATAGTGGTTGGATCAGGTGATGTTGAAGTCATGCAGGAAGTGAATCTGACGGGGATGAGGTTGACTATTGGCACGACATGGGAAACCATGCTGGCGGGATTTTCTGGTCCTGCCGAAGTCAATGGACTTTGGAACGGCTCGCTGCATTTCCAGCATTTCCAGCCATGACGGGGCTGTAAAGTTCCACCCAATGGCTCTACAGGATATACAGTTGCTGCACTGAAGGTCTTGCGTAGGAGGTTCAAAGGAGGTGACATGCCCTATATCTGAGGGGAGTCCTCCAGAGGTATGTTCAGAACATTGGTGCAGTGCTGCAATTACCTCACATGAGCAGTCAAAGTCAGTGAATTTAGTTTCCAGTCAGATCCCACCAACTACCTCAGAAACTGTTTAACCTTGACCCCCCACATCATTCACTTACCAACAATCCCTGTCAATCAGGACTCATACCTGACATTCACAGCTCCACCTCACATACACCGTACTGTTGCAGCATCATTATGTCAGCACGCTGATGGTCTGCACTATCACATTTTGTATGGCAAAATGGTTTCATTTTATGCGGGCACTGCATGTGTGCACCTTTTGATTTGTCGTGCTTGCTCAAATATAGCGGGCACAGCAGTCTACCGCAGAATGAAGGAATCATGGTCTGAATTTCCACACATTGTGCACGAACGATTGGCAGGCCTGGAAGAGATCGTGACATCTGCTTCCAGCAGCGATCGGAACCCGAAAGCGATTTCACGCCCGCTGGCCAGTTCAGGACCTGCCAGTGTGAAATAGGAAAGCGATAGGAAATTGACACAGCCCTGCTGGCAGGGGTCCAATGGGGACCCAGCAGGGGATTTAAATTCAGCGGGAGACAGCACCCTGAATGCTGCCAGGTGTTTGGGAAGGAGCCTCAGGGAACTTTGCCTGAGAGACTATGAAAATTGGCATCAGTCATGGCCTCAGCACCCGCCTGGTAGGCCAGGCCCCTGCTTCTCACACAAGTGCCTGTGAACTCGAGTGGAGGGAATGAGTGCTGAGCATATTTGTGACGGATGCCCTCAAGTTAGGGTGTGAGCGTGGAACAAGATCTTCAGCTCACGGAGAGGCAGGGGTCTCAGAGGAAGGTAAGAGTCCAGTGGACAGATGCAAGATTGGCAAAGAGTGTGAAAAATGTCGGGTCATCTCATCGCAAACGACACATTCAAAGCACGAGCCCCCAGTGATCCTGCAATCATGATGCCACAATAATTCTGTTGTCCGTAATCTCACTAGCGCAGCACATCGACTATGTGATGATTGATACCACTGACATATTGGGCTGGATTCTCCAATTCCCGAAGCCGAAATCAGGGCGAAATTCTCCGTTAACGGCGCAAAGTCCGCCGATCGGCGCAAAAAACGGCGCAAATCCGACTTGCATCACGTCGGAAAAATGGGACAAACGTCTCCGGCCCGAAATGGGCTAGCAGCGTCGTAACGGGATCCACGCTTGCGCACGTGGTTGACGGCGTGCAGCGTCATACGCGCCGCACGGCGTGACAGCTCATAAGGCCGCGCTGCTCCCCCCCACCCGCCCGGAACACCCGACCGGAACACCCGACTGGATGGCTGGCCGCCGCTCAGCCCTGAGGTTCGAATCACGGGATGTGGAGGCGCTCCTGGACGCAGTGGAGCAGAGGAGGGACGCCCTGTATCCCGGGCACGGCCGCAGAGTTGCCCCACGCCACAGCCGGCGTCTGTGGAGGGAGGTGGCAGGAGCCGTCACCGCTTGGCCCTGACACCACGGACAGGCACCCAGTGCCACAAGAAGGAGAACGACCTCGTCAGAGCAGGCAGGGTGAGCCTCCCCATATCCCCCCTCCCCCATATCCCCCCTCCCCCATATCCCCCCTCCCCCTATCCCCCCTCCCCCATAGCCGCCATATCCCCTCTCCCCCATATCCCCCTCCCCCATATCCCCCTCTCCCCCATATCCCACTCCCCATATCCCCCCTCCCCCATATCCCCCCTCCCCCATATCCCCCCTCCCCCATATCCCCCTCCCCATATCCCCCCTCCCCCATATCCCCCTCCCCATAACCCCCTCCCCCATATCCCCCATATCCTCCTCCCCCATATCCCCCCTCCCCCATATCCCCCTCCCCATATCCCCCCTCCCCATATCCCCCTCCCCATATCCCCCCTCCCCCGTATCCCCCATATCCCCCCTCCCCCATGTCCCCCCTCCCCATATCCCCCCTCCCCTTATCCCCCATATCCTCCCTCCCCCATATCCCCCCTCCCCCATATCCCCCCTCCCCCATATACCCCCTCCCCCATATCCCCCATATCCCCCCTCCCCATATCCCCCCTCCCCCATATCCCCCCTCCCCCATATCCCCATATCCCCCATATCCCCAAGTGAATCCAGCCCTAACCTTAACCTCTGCAATGCACGCGCAACCGATGGCGTGCATTCATATACCTGCCTAACAGTGTTGCCTTTTACCCCTGCCACCACCCCCCCCCCCCCCCCCCACAGGAGAAGCACGCACACAACAATAGGGAGCATGTGAGGACTGGAGGACGCCCCGCTGATGAGAGGCCACTGACCGAACACGAGGAAAGGGCCCTGGAACTGGCTGGCGTACCTGACGACCGGGAGGTTGCTGATGCAGAGGTCGGGGGCGTACTAGCAAGTGAGCCACCGACAGCCCATCCCCATATCCCCCCTCCCCCATATCACCTGATCACTGCCTGCGTGTCTAACCATGCATGCTTCATTGTGTATCGCAGGACCAAACGTCCAGGCACCCATCCCCGCAGATGCAGACCGCCCGCAGGATGCCCCTCGGAGGCCACGGGAGACAGAGAGACCCGGACCCTCCAGCATGCGCGCCCGCAGGATGCCCCTCGGAGGCCACGGGAGACAGAGACCCCCGGACCCTCCAGCATGCGACGCCCGCAGGATGCCCCTCGGAGGCCACGGGAGACAGAGAGACCCGGACCCTCCAGCATGCGACGCCCGCAGGATGCCCCTTGGAGGCCATGGGAGACGGAGAGACCTGGACCCTCCAGCATGCGACGCCCGCACGATGCCCCGCGGAGGCCACGGGAGACGGAGATGCACGAACCCTCCAGCATGCGACGCCCGCAGGATGCCCCGCGGAGGCCACGGGAGACAGAGAGACCCGGACCCTCCAGCATGCGACACCCGCAGGATGCCCCTCGCACACCACGGGAGCCGGAGAGACCTGGAGCAACAGAGAGACGACACCCCCGTCACATGCGGGAGCGACCACCAAGCGACGAGGGGGGCAGCCACAGGCCCCCGTCACATCCGAGCCAGGACACCACTACCCAGGACACCACTACCCAGGACACCACTACCCAGGACACCACCACCCAGGACACCACTGCCCGGGACAGCACTGCCCAGGACACCCCTACCCGGGACAGCACTACCCAGGAAGACGAAATACCGGACAGTGACTCAGAGTGGATGGGTGGAGACGAACCCCCACCCCAAAGTGCCATGGACTCAGAGTGGGACGAAGAGCACGACACAACGCCACTGCTGTCACCAACACCCTCCACCATCGCAGAAACACTCACCTCGGTTGGGCACTTTAGTGATGAGGCGTCTGGTACACTCACTGGTGCGCACAACACAGCCGTCCCGGTACAGCAGGTGGAGGTAGGAGCAGCAGAGGAGCCGGGCGGTCGGAGGGCAGCCCAGCCCAAGCGAACATCTGCCGCCCAGATGGATCCCGGGTTCCTGGAGTTACCACACCCACACATAGATCCGATGCAACCACCGACACGGAGACGAGCGAAGAGGGTGACGGCCGGCTTGCGGCGGCTGCAGTCGCAGGTGGAGGAGTCCACCCGCGTCCAGGAGCTGGAAGTGGTGCCGGTCATACGTGCCACCCAGGCTGACACCGCACGGGTGGCGTCCGCGGTGGAGGCAATGGGTGCGACGGTGTCAGACATGGGGAACGGTTTGCGAGGCCTGGGGCTTTCCGTGCAGGCGGCGTCTGTGGCCCAGGACATGGCTGCCCTCTCACAGGAGGCCATGAGCCAGTGCCAGCGCCAGATGGCAGAGGCACTCAACACCATAGCCCAGTCTCAGCAGGCCATGGCCCAGTCTCAGCAGGCCATGGCCCAGTCTCTGCAGGCCATCGCTGAGGGCATCGGCGCCAGTGGCCATGTGCGAGCCGGCGTCGCACTGTCACAGACAGGGTTTGCCAACCCCCTGGGCTCCATGGCTGCAAACCTGCAGACCCCTGTCGATACCAGCACGGGCCTCCAGGACTGGCAGCGCCAGATGTCGGGGGGGCGTCGGATGGCCAGCCCGTTCGCATCCCCCACCCATGTAGAGGCCTGGGGGCCATCGGGCACCCCGAGGGAGGAGGAGGTGGTGTGGTCCGTCCCGGCTCCCTCTGTAGGGGAGGTCCCGGTACACCGCGACACCTCGGACACCCCCTTCCGTCCCAGGTGCATCGGGTGGGCAATAGGCAGGACAGGCTGGCAGCTCGCCATCCCAGTCGCCCGGGCCGCAGCCTGGCCCATCTAGGCCAGGACGCCCCAGGAAACGGCCGCCAAAGGGATCCAGTGTCAGAGGGCAGGAATCACAGGAGTCCACCTCCAGTTCTGCTGTACCGTCTGAAGAACCTCCTCATCCAGGGCAACATGGACATTAGCGGCAGCCGCCACACAACATCGCTGGATGATCGGAAAACATGACATGTCATCATTGCCCATATCCCCTCCTTCCCCCCAGCCAGGTGGCATGGACCGCATGGATCCAACTGTTGGAGGCTGACACCTGGCCAGGTGGACCAACTCACTTGCCCTCGCACCCCCCCTCTCCGGCACGGAGCCCCCCCCCCATCCCCCTCCCCAGCACAGACCCCCCCATCCCCCTCCCCGGCACGGACCCCAACCTCCTGCCCGGCACGGACACCCCCCATCCTCCTCCCCGGCACGGACCCCCCTCCCAGGCACGGACCCCCCATCCGCCTCCCCGGCACGGACCCCAACCTCCTCCCCGTCACGGACCCCCCCATCCTCCTCCCCGGCACGGATCCCCCATCCCCCTCCCCGGCACGGACCCCCTATCCCCCTCCCCGGCACGGACCCGCCACCCCCCTCCCCGGCACCGACCCCCCCATCCCCCTCCCTGGCACGGACCCCCCATCCCCCTCCCCGGCCCGGACCCCCCATCCCCCTCCCGGGCATGGACCCCCCCCCCATCCCCCTCCCCGGCACGGACCCCCCATCCCCGACCCCGGCACGGACCTCCCCATCCCCCTCCCCGGCACGGACCCCCCCCATCCCCCTCCCCGGCACAGACCCCCCCCCCATCCCCCTCCCCGGCATGGACCCCCCATCCCCCTCCCCGGCCCTGACCCCCCACTCCCCTCCCCGGCACAGATCCCCCCCCTATCCCCCTCCCCGGCACGGACCCCCCATCCCCCTCCCCATCACGGACCCCCCCACCCCCCTCCCCTGCACGGACCCCACCCCATCCCCCTCCCCGGCACGGACCCCCCCATCCCACTCCCCGGCACAGACCCCGCCCCACCCCCCTCCCCGGCACGGACCCCCCCCCATCCCCCTCCCCGGCACAGACCCCCCCCATCCCCCTCCCCGAATCGGACCCCCCCCATCCCCCTACCCGGCACAGACCCCCCATCCCACTCCCCGGCACGGACGGACCCACCATCCCCCTCCCCGGCACGGACCCCCCTCCCTGCACTCCCCCGGAGCCCATCCCACTCTAACCCCCCCCCCCGCCGCACACACACACACAACCCGAGACACACCTCTCCTCACACATTCAGACTGCGGCCACGCCATCCCCCAGGCCGTCACTCACCTCCACGCTGGTCGGCGTGAACCTGGAGCACAGGTTCACGCCGATGGAAAGGAGGTTTGATTTACGTCGACATGAACGGTCATCACGTCGACGGGACTTCGGCCCATCCGGAAGGGAGAATATCGGCAGGCCGAAAATCGGCTGCCTTGCGCAGACCCGTGACATTCTCCGCGGCAGTGGCGACATTAACGCCCCGCCGACTTTTCTCCCTTCGGAGACTTCGGCAACCGGCGGGGGCGGGATTCACGGCGGCCAACGGCCATTCTCCGACCCGCTGGGGGGCCAGAGAATGACGCCCCAGGTTTGGCGAGGGGGCGGAGAATCCCCAATGATGGCAAAATTGGGGACGGTGCCGCTTTCGTGATGCTCCGCCCCCTGAAAAGTAGCGTACTCCGCCCCAACCGGCTGAATTCCCGACGACGTGGGACTCTCATGGTCTCACCCGTCGTTAACTCGCATGGCGGCTGCAGGCTCAGTCCGCCGCCACCACAATCGGGGAAGGGCCGATCCGCGAGTAGGGGGAGCTTCATTCGGGGCTGGGGGCACTGTGGTGGGGCGGTCTGGGGCGCGCAAGTGGCCGAAGGGGGATATTACTTTTGCGGTCCGGCTCTGCGGGCTGCGTCTGCCATGAAGCACGGTGCAGCTGCTGCAGGCCGCTGCTGTGCGCATGCGTGGCCACGGGCCCGGCAATGCTCTGGGCCATATTGGCAGCTAGAACTGGGAGCTCTACGCTGCCTCCATGCCAGCCCCACCGGAACAGGGAATCGGTGGTCGTTTTGCGGCAGTTTTCCTGGCGTTAAACACCACCATTTTCACGCTGGCGAGGGGACTTAATCTCCCAAACGGAGATTCCAGTCCATTGTCTTCCTCCCTCAGATGCACAATCCTCCAGAGGCTGCTGCAAGCCACAGGATCCGGCCTTGAGACCGGAGGGGGAATCACAGACAGGTCCATCGGCATCACACGTTCTCTCGCTATCAGGCACCAGAACAGATACAAACACATCGGGGACATTGGTTGATTGGCTCTGATGGAAGTACACTGTGGAGTGGGCGTGGCACACTAGCATGAGTAGCTGGTGAAGGAAGAAAGTTCCCAATATGCCAGACACCAGGACCATGCTGAGTCCAAAGCAGATAATGAACCTCTGGATTTGTTCAACTGGTTGCAAATACTGGGTGTCCTGTGGGATGCGTGGGAAGATCTGGTGGAGATGCCTGAGGGTTTGCATGCCATGGACTCTGTCATGGAGGAGTCCATGCGTTGACCCTGACCAAACCCCAAGCGCACAGCCTCCTCCACTGAGGCAGTGGCCAGGGATCCTTGGGTCCCGCTCGGACCTGTAGGCCCACACCTCGTCAGTGATCTCAGGATGGCCAGCATCAACAGCTACCAGGCGAGTTGAAGGTTTTCTCCTCAAAGTTCTCAGTGTTGATTGTGGAAGACAGTAACGTCCGATGGTGCACGAGGGTTGTTGTACCAGTGAAGGGCCAGGAAATCTTGCTAAAGGACCCTCATAATGGGCACTCAGGAGTGCCCAAAATTAAGATGTTGGTGAGAAGTTATGCCTGCTGTCTGGTGGACACGGATACAGAGACACTGGCTCAGCAGTACTCCCTCTGTCAAGAGCACCAGTAGCTCCCCACGGTTGCAACCCTGCATGGGAGTGGCCAGGGTACCCTTGAGCTCGCGTACACCCTGGTTACGCCGCTCCATTCCTGGGTTTGATGTTTTTCTTTCTGGTGGACGCCCACTCCAAGTGGCTGGAGGTCTACAAGATGGTGGCGATCATCTCCCAGGCAACTGTCAAATGATTGCGCATTTCTTTTTCGACCCTTGGAATCCTGGAGGTGCTCATAACAGCCAACGGAGCCAAGTGAAGAATTTGCTGCTTTTATGAAGGGCAATGGGATTCAGCATATCTTGTGGCACAGACACAGAGGGAGGTGTCCCAGCCCCAGAGGAAAATGGCGCAGTCACTGGCTGATGTGACACAAACCCAGAAGGTGGTGGCATAGTCAATGGGTGATGTGGCGCATTCCAGGCAGAGATGGGCCACTTCCTGTGCTCCATGGCCGTGAGCGTGCAGACCCTGGCCAAGACCAGAGTGGGCCTCAGGACTGGCAGCGCCAGGTGGCGGGGGAGCTTCAGGCGATAGCTCCGCGCCGACCCATGGAGTAGCCAGGGGCCATCAGGCAGCCCGAGGGAAGAGGAGCCCTTGGGCCCCATGCCGGGGACTCCCGCATGGGAGGTGCCGGAACACCGCAGCACCTTGGACTCCCCCCTCCTGTCGCTGGTGCATCTGGTGGGTAGCGGGGGAAACAGGGCGGCACCCCACCACCCAATTCACCCGAGCAGCAGCCGAGCCATCCAGGCCCGGTCATCCCAACGGGGACCTAGGTTGCTGGGCGAGAATCCCAGCTTGCTGTCTCCTGCTGTACCATCTGTTGAATCACCTAGACTTAGCGATTGAGCCCGCATGGCCAAAAAGTTAGATACCAGTTCAGTTGGCATGGTTCAGTTATAGGGGCTAGGGCACAAACCTATGTATACTTGTTCACATTAAGCACCTGTTACCAGTAGTACAACCTTTCATAAATAGTGGGATCACATTAACTATTCTCCTCATGAAGGACCAACCACCACGAGCGAACATGATTCAAATGCTGCCTCAGTTGGCCCCGGACCCCATTGCCCTTTATCAGCCAGGAGCCTCGTCACTAAAGTGTGTGGGGGTGAGGGTGGTGTGGGGGTGAGGGTGGGAGTGAGGGTGGTGTTGGTGGGAGTTGACTCGTGTCACGGAGAACCGCAACTAAGCGGGATCTCACTTTCTCGCCAGCGGCCAAACTATACCTCGGCGACTTCCCTTCCCTCCGTGCCGCCGACCATGTCCAGGGCCCTCTGTTCTGCCACGGCGAGGGGCTGCAGGTCCGGCGGTCCCCCTCCTGTCTTCTCCTGCTCCCGGCGGTTGTGCGCAGCCTTCTCCTTGGGGGAGGCGAAACAGAAAACAACACATGCAGCCCAGGGGGTGGGTAGTAAGTGGCCTCAGTCGCCAGGGCACCCGGCCATGGCGGTCGGTATGGGTGTCGGCGTGTGGTGCAGTGTGGGGGTTCGCCCGCCCTCTGGATGAGAGGGGTAGGGTTACGGGTGTGTGGGGCGGAGGTTGGTGCCTGGGCACAGTGCTGCCTACTCACCCTGGGTTCTTCTATCCCTTCCATCTCCTGATTTATAGCTGCTTGTGGAATATTACTTTTCTCCTCCACAGTGAAGACTGATGGAAAATACTTGTTCAATTAATTTGCCATATCTTTGTTTTCCACAGTCAATTTGCCACCGTAATTTTCTAAAGGACTAACACTCAATTTGTTAACGTGTTTTTTTATATTTATGCAGCTCTTACTAACTGTTTTTACATTGCTGGCACGCTTTCTCTCATACTCTACTTTTCCCTCCTTATTACTCTGTTAGTCACCCTTTGTTGTCCTGATGTGGCACATGGTAAGTGAGGGGTAGCTTCAGTATGAGGCAGACAGAGACCGAGTGAGTATACCTCAAAATCTGGTTCAAAGTGAGAATTTGGTAAAGGGATGCTTTAAGCAAGGCTTACTGCAAGACGTGCAATTTGGAATAGAGTGCTGGGAGTTGGGTAATTAAGGAAGTTAGGGAAGGGAGGTATTCTTTTCCTTTTTGCTTTGTAACTTTTTCAGCCTTCAGGAAGTGGTCTTACTCTTCTACAGGAGAAGAAACTATTTGGTGAGTATCTGGTAAGTGACTAAGGTTTATTCTATTCCCAAGGTTCAAATAGTCCAGTACCTGGTGATAAGGTTAATAAAATATGAAAACTAAAGTAAAACACATAATTGAATAAAATAATTAAGTAGTTAATTGGAACACTTTAATGATGGCAGGACAGGTGATGTGTCACAGCTACAGTATGTGGGTGCTCCTGAATGCCAGTTTGATCCTGGGCAAACATGTGTGCCATACATGTTTGAAATTCCAGCAGTTTTGGCTCAGAGTTTATGGACTGGAGGCTGAATTACAGACACTGCGTCAGGGAGGGGGAAAATTACCTGGATTCTTTGCAATAGGAGGCAGTCACACCTCTTAGGAAAGGGTCTTCTGATTTGCTCAGTGGTCAGGGTCAGGAGAGTGTGACTCTGAGTGAGGCTGGTCAGGGGCTCAGAGGACAGCCTCCGCCTTTACAGTTGTCCAAGCGGTTTGTGTTTTGTTTCAGCTTGTTCAGACTGAAGTGGGGGCTGAAGGGTGGATGAGCAAATTGCCAATGGCACCACGATACAGGAAGCAATTAAAGTAAGTGGAGCAAAAAGGAATGTAATGGTAATAGAGGACAGTATAGTGAGGGGTTTGACACTGCCCTCTGCAGTCAAGAGTGCGAGTTCAGTTGGCTGTGTTGCCTGTCCTGGGCCAGTGCTCAGGGCATCTGCTCAGGGGTGGAGAAGAACTTTCAGTGGCATGGGGAAAAATCCCATTGCTGTGGTCCATGTAGATACCAAAGACATAGACAGGACAAAGCGGGACGTTCTGCAAAGTCAGTTTGAGGAGCCAGGGACCAGATTAAAAAGAAACAGAACCTCAATGGTAAAGATTTCTGGATTATTACCTGAGCCACGTGCAAGTTAGCATAGGACAGGTCATTTTAGAGAAACCGATGCATGGCTCAAAGACTGGTGTGGGAGAAGTTTGTGCCTTCCATGGGACGCTGGTGTGGGACAAGTGCGTGCCAGTTTATGGGGCACTGACACCAGTACTGGGGAAAGTGGGATTTGGACCATTGGGATGTTTGATACCTGAACCATGCTGGGATTGGTGTTCTAGTGAGCGACATAACTGGGTAAGTAGAGAGAGTTTTAAACTGGTTGGTGGGGGCAAGGGATCAAATTTAGGAAGATGTGGTAAATCAAAACACAGAGACAAGGCAAAAGAGAAAGGTATTATTATGGGAAGTGAAAACAGACCGTGACAGGAGGGTATAGAGAGTGCACATCTAACAGTAAATTAATACATGAGATGAGAGATTATAAAAAGAATGAAATAATAAAACCAAAAATTCTGTAACTGAATGCATGCAACACCCAAAACAAAACCGATGAACTGAGGACATGCACAGTAATAAATAAGTATGTTTTGATAGCCATTATGGAGACGTAGCTGCAGGAGGACTTGGATTAGGACCTGAATATTGAAGGGTATTTAGGTTTGATAATGGGCGAAACTCTCTGTTTTAGAGACTATTGGCGTGATTTAATGGAAATGAAACAGAGTCCTGTTTTGGGCATGTTTAGCTGGGTGTTTCCCGGCGCTAGCGACGGCAAGAATGACCCCGCTATTAAATGGGACTGTGCTTCATTTCTGGGCCTCGGTGAGGATCGTCTCACTGCGGCTGAACTAAGGCTCATTTCCTGCACTAACGAGCTCAGCTCGCCAGTGCAGGAAGAGATCGGGCCCCACCCACAGCCTCCGGATCCCCCAAATTCACCGATTAGAGGGTCATCGAGCCCCCTGCACCCCACCTCATAAGGATAAGGCACCCAAGGCCCGATCCCTGGGATGGGCAAGATGCCCCCTGGGCACCTTGGCACTGCCAGCTTTGCACCCTGGCAGTGCTCCTGCCAGCCTGTCAGTGCCACCTGGCCACCTTGACATTGTCAGGGTGGCACCCAGGTGGCATTGCCAGTATGTCACTGCCAGGGTGCCAGGCTAGCAGTGCCATGGGGCCCAGGTAGTAGCAGGTGTGTCAGGGTACAACCCTACCCAGAACCCAACCACCCAGGAGGCCCCAATCATCTGGGAGCACCTTAGGTAATACCGGCGCAGACATATTCAAGTGAGATTAACCACTCACTTGACTATGCAAATCTGGATCCCGCCCTCAACGTTCTCCCGCTGGAGTTGAATTGCACATGATTCGTTGGGAGCGCAAATGAAGAAGCGATGCAAGTTTATGCATGGTGAGGATTGTGAGGGATTCCCTAGGGAACCTCGATATCAAGGCCGCCCATCTTGAGCGGGGTTGATAGCGAGGCCCTGCAGTTGGCCACCCTCCTTGAATGGCAATTCAGTCCCTCTTTCCAGCGCAATTCAGCCCCCACTTCTGATTTTCTGGGTCCCCCCCAGTATAGGGGTGACCCGATCTGCCCCACCCACCACAAACATCCCCGAAATAAAGAGATCCCCAGAGGGATCCCATAAATAACGAGACAATGAAAATCTGGAATTAAAAGTCTAATGATGACCATGGAACCAATGTTGATTGTCGTAAAAACCCATCTGGTTCACTAATGTCCTTCAGGAAAGGAAATCTGCCATCCTTACCTGGTCTGGCCATGTGACTCCAGACCTACAGCAATGTGGTTGACTCTTAACTGCCCACTGAAGGGCAATTAGGGATGGGTAATAAATGCTGGCCCAGCCTGCGACGCCATCGTCCCATGAACAAATTTTAAAAAACTAATCTGCAAGTGGTTGATACACCTCTCAAAAAAAACTTGGGGAGGGATTCTCCGACCCCCCACCAGGTCGGAGTCGCCGGGGGTCAGCGTGAATCCCGCCCCCACCGTCCTCCGAATTCTCCGGCCTCCAAAAAATCGCCCTGGCGTGAATCGCACCGCCCGCCTCAGAGAATGGCAAGGACCGGCGCAACTCAATGGGCCCCGGGGCCGCCCGAATTCTCTGGGCCGCGATGGGCCGAAGTCCCACCCGTTTAGCGAGGGTCCCGCCGGCGTAAATCAAGGTTGGTCCCTACCGGCGGGACCCAGCTCCGTGGGAGTCCTCCGGGGTTCTTGGGGGGGGGTGCGGGGGGATGTGGCCCCGGGACGTGCCCCCACATGGCCTGGCCTGCGATCGAGGCCCACCGATCCACAGGTGGGCCTGTGCCGTGGGGGACTCTATTCCTCCCCATCAGCTTTGTACTGATCCGCGATGGCTGTCGCGGAGATGAATCCCCCCTGCGCATCCGCGGGGAAGTCACCAGCAGATGCTGCCGCTCCCGCGCATGCGCCAACTCGCGCCGGCTGGCAGAGGCCCTTCGGCGCCGGGTTGGCGTGGGGCCAAGCTCCTTCCCCGCCGGCCGGTGCGGCGTACACCACTCAGGCGCCGTCCTAGCCCCTGAAGGTGCGGAGGATTCCGCACCTTTGGGGTGGCTCGACGCCGGAGTGGTTCCCGCCAGGGTTTGCGCCGTTTTTTCCCGCCCCGACAATTTGCGCAGAATCCCGCCCCTGATGTGTGCTCATGTTCAGTTGTGAGATGTCAAGAGAGGGTGTTAGCTGAAGTGGTAAATTTCAAATCCCGTTTACATATTGGTTGAGGCTATGACATTATGATCTACCATTTACTGTACACACATGAATGTCCTCATCAATATGGCGTCAGGCCTCAAAAATGTGTGAGATTGCCAAATCTGCCATATTGGATGTCAACAGAATCTGAACAAGACACTCTAAATGATGTACGATTGGTGTTTGATATGTTCCTGCGAAGAAAGGGCAGTATTACATAATAAATGGCTAGCAATGAAATGAAAGACAACGGGTGTGATTTAATGGAAAAGTTTCTAAGCGTGGTAGCGAGCGGGATATGCCGCGTGCTCCCCGACATTCGGCCCGGCGAGGCCGTCACCGCTATAAAACCTTAATTGGTACATTTAACAATCCCATGGGATTCACGCCACAAGTTATGATTCGCCGGGGACCACGCTCGCCAGCCGCCTGCTAACAAGTGACAGCAGTACTTAAATCGCTCCTGCATAGCCAAACCCACTCTGCTTACAGCCGTGCAGTCACAGAGACCAGTCCCACGCTTTGGTGACGCTGACCAGGGCCGACTGTTGGATGCGGTGGAGGCCCTGTTCCCCCGAGGGTCAGGGAGGGTCAGCCACAGGGCAGCCATCGCCGCCTGGGAGGAAGTAGCAGTGGCTGTCAGCTCGGGGAGTGTGACCAGGATGACTGACCTCCAGTGCCTCAAGGTCAACGACCTCCACTGGGCCACTCAAGTGAGTTTTCACTGACCTCCAAGCAACCCCCCCCCCCCGCACATACACTACCCGCCCATACTCCAAATCCGCTCCATACAGCCCATGGGAGTGGTTGCATAGTAGTATTGTCACTGGACTAGTAAACCAGAGACCCAGAGTAATGCTTTGGGGTCCCAGGTTCAAATCCTGCCCCTGCAGGTGATGAAATTTGAATTAAATAAAAATCTGGGATCAAAAGTCTAATGAAACCATCATCGATTTTCATGAAAACCCATCTGGTTCACTAATATCCTTTATGGAAGGAAATCTGTCATCCTTATCTGGTCTGGCCTACATGTGACTCCAGGCCTATGTGGTTGACTTTTAAGTCCCCCCTCAAGGGCAATTAGGGATGAGCAATAAATTCTGGCACAGCCTGCGGCGGCAACATTCGATGAACGAATAAAAATTAATAAATCCCCCCAAGCCCCTCCCACAACCCCCAAGCACCCGCCCCATGAGCAACCAAGCATGCGGCTAACAATCCCCCCCTCTATGTCTCCGCAGGAGAAGTTGACTCAGAATCGCTGGGAGTGGGTCCAGACGGGTAGCAGGGTGCGAGACATCACCCCTTATGAAGAACGGGCCCTGGAGTTTACGGGTGTGGCCAAGGACAGATTGGTGTAGGTCGCCGCACGGCACAGAGGTGAGGATTCAATGGCCCCCACCCAGATGAACTGTCAACCGTGAGTTTTAAATGCCATGCACACTGACCCATCCCTCCCTCTGACCACATGTCCATTCTCCCACAAGACCTGCTGCTGACAGCACCGGCCCATCGGGGAGGCACCTTTCCCCCCGCCTGCCATAGAACACCTCGGAGGACAACTCCAAGGAAGCAACCATAATCACCGTGGCACAGCTGTCATCCCCACCCTCCACCAACGCAGATACACAGGCCAGGGTGGGCGACAGTAGTGGACGGGCTTCTGAGGCACAATCTGGTGAATACCACACAGCTGCTGATGTACATCAGGTGGAGGCAGGAACCCTCCCAGGCGAGGCAGCAGTCAGAGGTCTGCTGGATCCCAGGACCCAGCTGGGTCCCAGGCAGATACTGGGCCTCGAGACGATGGTTATCCGGAGTTGATGGAAACGTTAGGGTGCGGCCGAGACATTCAGAGGGAGATGGCAGTGACACTGTTGCTAACTTGCTGATGTCTCTTAATTTGGCTCTGTTTAATTATGTTTGCTCAAGAGTCGCCAGGTATCTTTCGATGCCGCCACAAGGTTCAAAACCGAATACTGATCAAAGACTCGATACACCAATTAGTAAGTTCAAAATCAATGCTCATTTATTTACACACAGTCAAATCTACAGGCAGCACGGTAGCCTTGTGGATAGCACAATTGCTTCACAGCTCAAGGGTCTCAGGTTCGATTCCAGCTTGGGTCACTGTCTGTGCGGAGTCTGCACATCCTCCCCGTGTGTGCGTGGGTTTCCTCCGGGTGCTCCGGTTTCCTCCCACAGTCCAAAGATGTGCAGGTTAGGTGGATTGGCCATGCTGAATTGCCCTTGGTGTCCGGGATTGCCCTTAGTGTTGGGTGGGGTTGCTAGGTTGTGGGGATGGGGTGGCGGTGTTGGCCTTGGGTGGGGTGCTCTTTCCAGGAGCCGGTGCGGACTCGATGGGCCGAATGGCCTCCTTCTGCACTGTAAATTCTATAAGATTCTATAAGATTCTACTCATGCATAAAACTCTAAAACCTAAACTATCATTATTACGAAAAGTCTATACTTAGCTTCGAGTGCCCACTCAGTCAGAGGAACAATGGCCGTTGCTCGGTTCTGAGGCTGCTGGGTTGAGCTGTTTACAGGGTAGCAACTAGGAGCGTCTATCTCGTAGCGTGCGTTGACTTGGAACTTACTTGGTCTGGAGAAGCTTTGGCGGGTCTCTCCTCGCTAAGAGCCAAGGCCAAGAGAGAGATCCACTCTTGGGAAGTCCTTTTTATACTCAAAAGGCTTCACGTGCTTTTGAGCGGGCCTTGAACTTGGCCCCAATTAATTGGGCCGTTTCCCAATCGTCCTTATCGATTTCCCTCCAATAGAGGGGTGGGTTCCCTGGTTGCTGGGCGTGTCCTAGGTGGCCGTTGGTTTGCTTTGTTTTAGTCTCCTCTGGCACCCGGGTGTCTGTCTTTGCATTGTTTACCTAAATGTTGCCTTTTGTTTCCGGGGATGGCTCATTAGTATGTTGATGATTCTGCAGTACCAGTCCTGTCTGAGAGCTACAGCTCTAATCAACAGAGAGACCTTGCACCTGCTTGCTTCTTTGGTATTGTCCAATTTTCCCTGCATTCTTTGCAAGTGTCCATTTTGTAATCGGGACGTGGCCATCACAGATGGCTACACACCCTCCTTGTGATCCTCAACGTGAATACATTACTGCGTCGTCTTCGTCCTCTGACCAAACGGGGCACCCATAATCATGCTCTACTTTGCCCTATCCTATGAAACACAATTTTACCTAAATCATTTTAAATACATTCATTATTATAAAACTCTATGGTATAACATTAATGCATGCATTACAGAAAAATAAAAAACTGGAACCTCTAACTATCCTCAATAAACTATCCTCATTCAAACAATCAAAATAATCTACAGCATCTTAAACTGTACAAAATAGCAGCACACAAATTTCTCTGGCCTGGCAGCCAGACACAGAGGTTTACATTTCTTTATTTAACAGAATACATAAAGAAAAACGGATGCACTTTAATTCATATCAAGGGGTTCGGGGGTTTGGTGAAGTCCAAATATAGGGGACCTAAACGTGTATACCGGGGTGCAAGAGCGGTAGGCTCTCTTTCGCCATTTCCTGACTCTAAGTGTCTGCACAACAATGCAAAGTATCGCCAGTACTAAGAGGGCTTCTACTACATACAATAATGAGTACCAGGTGATAAATTTATCACACCAGGTCGGAGTATTGTTAGCTGTCGCGGGGCTAGCTATCTCGGGGTTCTGTGTATTGCAGGGGTGGGAATCATTCATGACTTGTGTGGTAGGGGTCAGGGGGGTAGCGTCCGCACGCAACTAAAGGGATCCCGCTAAGATCCAGGTGAACAAGATGGAGGTCGTCTTCATCTTTTCGTCTTTCTGTCTTCTTCTTTGTCTTCCTCTGGGGTTCCTGAGGTTCCGGAGTTCTGTGAACACAAGCATAATATCTGTTATTATCTTGCTTAAGATCCCGTATGCCTGCCTCTCTGTCCTTTGTTGCCAATTTCCCTTTATAATTGGTCACCATCTGTGACTTTCTCATTTTTTTTAACCAAATATTTGGGACAAGACAACCGAGAAAAATACTGACATATTGCGGGTTGTCTCGCAGCCTGTGCGATCTACCATCCTAGTGTTTTAGGATGTAAATAGCATACAGAAGCAACCTAAGGGTTGGCAAAACCAAACAAAAGAATTTTGAACTGAAAGTGCCAAAATGGGGTGCGTATGGACCGCGGCGGGTAAGAAATGGGTGGAATCCCCGGGTAGGACAGTGATCAGTGCCATTTGTGCTCTACCCGAGCGTAGCTGACCAGAGGTGGGGGCGGGGGGGGGGGGTCCTCAGGCAGGGCAGGGACCATTGCTCAATAGCGAACAGGGTCGCAAAGGGATTTGTTTGGTGGGAGTCAGACTCTATGTCATCATCTTCTCCCGGCTGCCAAACTCTTGACTATAGTAACCGTGCTAAAGCTGCTTGGGGCGAATTGGGGTCCATCTCACCATTTCGGATGACCCTGAACGAATTGTCTCGGTGCCAAAATCGCGTGTCGAGGTTGGAGCAACTATGCTTCAACCCGCAATCGTCAGGCGGTGGGTCTGGGTCAGGGGCTTTGATATATGTAATCTCAAAGGGGTCAGTGGAATCATGCTCGGATTCGCTGGGAGTGGGGCCTGGTACAGGGGGATAATTGTAACGTGGTGTGCTGTGGCTATCGTCATAGTGATCGCTATCACTGTCGCTGTCGGTTGAGGGAAGGGAGAGGCGGAGTCGTGCCTCTGGGAGTGGAGTTGAAGTCGTGTCTGAGGGCGGGCTGGAGTGGTTGGGGGAGGGTAGGAAAACGTCATCTGTGGGTGGGGCGTGCTCCTCTGCTGCGGCGAGCAGGATGTGGTGTGTGTGGCTATTCTGCGAGCCATAAGCCTTGAGCTGGCTTATGTGAAACCACGCAGACTTACCATTGGGATATGTCATTTTATATACTGAGGGGCTGTCTTTGTCCGAAATGGAGTACGGTCCAGAGAATTAAGGGGAAAGGAATGAACTGGGGTTGTATAGGGAAAGCATCACTTGCTGCCCTACTGCAAACTCAGTGGTGTGTACTGTTTTGTTGAAACAAGCCTTGCTCTGTTTCTTTCTGGTCCCAAGTCTCACAGCTGCTGCGAGTTGGGCTGTCTTTATGTTGTTTAACCGCATTTTCATGCGTGAGGGCTGTGACTGCGGGGCTGGCCAAATCCAGTCCTAATAAATACTCTGTCCCTTTCATGGGGCGTCCGGTCATAAGAGTGTGGGGGTTGTATCCTGTGGACGTGGATATCGTGTTCCTTATAAACATTAAAGCAAATGGGAGAACTGAATCCCAGGTGCTGTTATTCTGCTGTACCATTTTCCTGAGGGTGGCTCTTAATGTGCTGTTCATCCTCTCCACAAAACCACTTGACTGGGGGTGGTATGCTGTGTGAAACTTCTGTCGAAAATCGTGAGGATGCTTTTCATTACACGTCCTGTCAAATGGGAGCCTTGACCGGATTCTATACTGCGGGGGAGTCCCCATCTTGAAAAGATGTGTGTGTTAGTATTTTAGCTGTTGTCTTGGCCGTATTAGTTATCGATGGAAATGTGTCCACCCATTTTGTGAAGGCGTCTATGACCACCAACACATACTTATAACCATTTCTGCAAGGGGGTAGGGGTCCTATATAGTCTACCTGTAGACTTGTCCAGGGTCCATTAACGGGGCGGGTATGATTAAGTTGAGCCTTTTTCGCATATCTGTCTGGATTTTTCTGGGCACAGATCAAGCAATTCTCTATGTAGTGGGTAACATCGGCTTTTAAATCAGGCCACCAGCAGAGCGGTCTGAGGTGGGCTAGGATGGGTTCAATACCTTGGTGTCCATAATTGTCATGGAACTGACAAATGATCTGGTTCCTGTCCTGGCTGGGAACTACATAAATGCCATCCTTTAAAATCACACCGTCGTGTGTGGTGATTGCATTTTTAAACATGTCGTACGGGGCTGGGAAGGTTCCCTTTAAAACTTCCTTGAGTTTCTCATCCTCTTTCTGTGCCTTCGCTAGATCCTGAATATTGGTACTGCCCAAAAAACTGTGAGCAGTTTTTCACAGGCAGAAAATCCTTGCTCTACAGGGTCTAACACGTGTGAGGCGTATGCTACGGGGCGTAATTGGTCATGGCGTTCCTGGAGGAGTACGGCTGAAAGGGTTCGGTCGGTGCTTGGTACTTCGGTAGCGTACGGGGAAAGTGGATCTGGGACCTGTAGTGCGGGGGCTGTGCTGAGTGCTCTTTTTAAAGCATCCACAGCATCCATGTGCTGTGGAAGCCATTCCCAAGGTGCCTGCTTGTTGAGAAGTTCGGAAAGGGGCGCTGCTTTAGTGGCGAAACCGTCAATATGGTTTCGGCAGTAGCCAACCAGTCCTAAAAATGACCGGAGGGTTGAGACATTGTGGGGAAGGGGCAATTTGACGATCGAGTCAATTCCCTTTTGCTCGATCTCGCGTTTACCATGTGTGATCACTGTTCCCAAGTAAATCACTTTCTCTTTCAGAATCTGGGCCTTCTTGGGGTTGACTTTACAACCAATTTCTTTTAGGAATCCTAGGAGTTCGGCGAGAAGTGAAATGTGCTCTCCCTTTGTGTCTGTCTGTAGTAACAAGTCGTCTACGTACTGGACCAGACAATCGGGGCAGGAAAATTTTGCTAATCCATTTGCCAGCTGTCGGCGGAAAATGGAGAGGGAGTTGTGGAAGCCTTGTGGAAGGCACGTCCATGTATATTGCTGTCCCTGGAATGTGAAGGCGAATTTGTACTGGCATGCTTTAGCCAATGGAATGGACCAAAGGCCGTTACGAATGTCCAAAACCGTAAAAACTTTTGACTGGAGTCCCTGTTTGAGCATGGTCTCGGGACTCCTGGCTATCGTGGGGGCTGCTGCTGGGGTTACTTTGTTCAGTTCCCGGTAATCAATGGTCAGTCGCCATGATCCATCCGGTTTCCTGACGGGCCAAATTGGTGCGTTGTTTGTGGAGGCTACTTATCTGAGTACGCCTTGATCCAACAAACTTTCTATTACTTTGGAGATTTCTCCCTCTGCTTCCTGGGGAAATCCGTACTGCTTCTGGGGTCTGGGGTCGGGACCTGTAATGTTCATAAAGCCAGCCAATTTGCCACAGTCGTGCTTGTGCTGTGCAAATGCCACATTGTGTTCCTGCAGGACTGCCCTAACCTGTTTGTCTGCATTAATGGCACGAGGGTCAAACCAGAAGTCTCCTACTGAGCTAATCCTGTTTACATACTCTCCTACTGTGAGTGTGGCGGGGGCTCGTGCTGCCTTTGCCATTTTCCATACACACTTGTTAACTGGGTCAAAAGAAAGGTTATGGGAGCTCATGAAATCGATCCCAAGGATATGTTCTGCTGTCTGCGGCAGATCAACCAAAACTACGGGGTGCTTAGTTGTGATGTTCCCTACTTGTATCGCTACAGGGGCTCTGATGTGTCCCTGTTGTAAATGGCCGGTAAAGCCGCTGAGTGTCTTGTTGAAACATTGTGGAGGAATTGAGTGTGGTGCGGGACCCTCCTGTGTCCCAAAGAAATTCTACGGGGTGTCCCCGAACTTTGCCTGCTACTACCGGTCTACCGGACTTGCCCCAAAGGGTGTCGCAGACCCAGGTTGGGGAGCCCGAACACCGTCAGTTGGTGCCGTTCATGTCTGCATTCTCTGAACGGGTGTTAATGCTATGGATCGGCTTTGCCCTATTCCTGTTTAGGGTGCCTGTCTGTTGGTTTCTCTGCTGCTTTTGGGGCGCGTTGCACTCTCGTGCAAAGTGTCCTAACTGTCCACAGTTGTAACATTCTTGAGCTTTGGGCTGGGGTGGGCTGTTCCTGCCCTCGTTTACCCATGCGGGGTTCTGGTGTGCCTTAACTGGATTCATGTCTGCCTGCTCTTCATCGGGTTTTATAAATGCGGTTTTGCTTTGGACTGATTGCTCCCAAGCACGGGACCATCTCTTCAAACCCCATTTTTCCTTGTGGACCTTGTCTGAGGGGTCGTAATTTGCGCAAGCTTTCGGTCCTGCATCTGTCGTGTGAGAGACTAGGATTCAAGTCCATTTTGAAGTGTTGGGTACTCTGAGACACAGACGAACCAACACGGTTGCGATTGGTACAACGTAGTTTTATTTCTTTTAACTATTCATATAACAAACTTGGTACTCAGCACATGGTGACTGTCTGAGTGTATGGCTTGGAGGTCCTTGCCCTGAACCGTCTCCTGTTGGACTGACTAGGACGTGTCGTGTTCCTTGTTTTGTCCTGTGTATGCTCTTGTCTGTGATTGGCTGTCGTGTTGTGTGTGCTAATTGGTCCGTTGATCTGTCCATCACTATGTATGTGTGTATGTGCTGTGTTGTTCACTTGAATATCATGACACATTTGGCCATATAATCTGGGAACAAATGGGCTCGGGTTAACTCTCCGAAAACTGCTGTGATGTGTATCCACAAGCGTCCAGCAAACGCTGTGGGGCGCTCTGTCTTCTTTTGCCTTCACTTATTTAGGCCTTCTACGGATTCTCCTCTGTTGTAGCCGATCACATCAAGGATCGCTGTGTGCATCTCTTGGAGTGTGCCTCCTCCTACATTCTGTAGGTCAGGAAGGGTTGAGGCTTAAAACTGCGAGCTTGACTTGCTCCTTTTCGCCCAGGCCGTACATGGTAGCCTGCTGTTTGACTTACGCGAAAAATTGGTGGGGGTCTGATGTGGGAAGGAACGGTGTCATTTTTCCACACGTATCCCGTAATTGGGTCACAATTACCGGAGTTGTATAAAGGAAATCTGCGTCTCCTTCTGCTGTGGCCCTGCGGTGTGTGGCCACAGGATTCATGGGGGTGTGTTCTGCCTGTTCGGTTGGGGGTTGGGCCGTTTTCCTTTTCTGGGGTTTTTCGTGTGTACGTGTCCCATGTACGTATCTATGGGCAGTCTCGTTCAATTCCTGCCAGTCAGGGCCGTTTTCCTGATCTAATTGTAGTCCAAATGTGCTTTGAAACCCATTTTGAACGGAAAGCAGAGATTGCAATTCTGCAATTTGCTTCCGGCACTTTGCGTGGTCTACGTAGCTCTGCCTTTGTTCCATCGTGGAAGTATGGAGTGCTCGTAGGGCTGCTTTTAAATCATTGCACTGTTTCTGCAATTTCTCAACTTGTTGCTCGGTCTCTTGTCTTACCAAGACCGCACGTTGCGTGTCCTGGTAGGCCTTATCGTATTGCGTTTGGAAGCTACACAAATGCGTGAGACAAGGCTGGTGTGCCATCTTGGCATCATCCACCTCTCTGTCCCTTGCTGCTAACTGCTCTCTCAAATCTCTATTCTCCTTCTCTACTTCGCTCACGTCTACTTCACTACTTCTGTTTCTCTCTTCTATCTCTCTACGGAGCATCCTAACGACCTCCTCTGTGCCTCGCAATTGTGCCAAACAGGACACGATTGCCATCGGCTTGCGAGCTTTCCCCAAGCTCTTCTTGTGTATCTCTGACAGGTTCTCCCACCAAGTATGTCCTATACTCCCGGGACCTGTTTCATCATTGGCGCAGAATTCACTCCAAAGGGGCCATTCTTTCCCTTTGAGATATTTCCTGATCTCATCTTCCCAAATGGGACACTGTCCTACTCTACTGGTCACTGTGACCTCGAATTCCTGGGGGTTCATAAGGCGTTGAATTGCCTTCATTGCCATTTTCTCTATCTAGGTTCTCTACTGAATTTGGAACAGGGGGTGATAAAGTGGTGATGTAAGCACGGGTACGGCTTACGCTAATTTCCAGTCTACAAAACTCCCGACAGTTTTACGCAACAAAATCTCTCAGGTTTACCTTATATCCCTGTTAGTATGCATGCATTAACACACTTCCGAATCTCAGAGGCTTGATCAGTATTGTTCTTACGCTTGTGGTTTTTCTGTTTCCAATTGGATTCTTAATTCAAATTTGGGTTCTCTCGGAGTGGTTAGGCCACTTCTAAGTTGAGTCCCAGCGGAGTCGCCAGTAAATGTTGCTAAGTTGCTGTTGTCTCTTAATTTGGCTCTGTTTAATTACGTTTGCTCAAGAGTTGCCAGGTATCTTTCGATACCGCCACAAGGTTCAATACCGAATACTGATCAAAGACTCGATACACCAGTTAGTAAGTTCAAGAGCAATGCTCATTTATTTACACACTGTCAAATCTACTCATGCATAAAACTCTACAACCTAAACTATCACTATTACTAAAAGCCTATACTTCGCTTCGGGTGCCCACTTAGTCAGAGGAACAATGGCCGTTGCTCGGTTCTGAGGCTGCTGGGTTGAGCTGTTTACAGGATAGCAACTAGGAGCATCTATCTCTTAGCGTGCGTTGGCTTGGAACTTACTTGGTCTGGAGCAGCTTTGGCAGGTCTCTCCTCGCTGAGAGCCAAGGCCAAGAGAGAGATTCTCTCTTGGGGAGTCCTTTTTATACCCCAAAAGGCTTCGCGCGCTTTTGGGCCAGCCTTGAACTTGGCCCCAATTAATTGGGCCGTTTCCCAATCGTCCTTATCGATTTTGTTCCAATAGAGGGGTGGGTTCCCTGGTTGCTGGGCGTGTCTTAGGTGGCCGTTGGTTTGCTTTGTTTTAGTCTCCTCTGGTGCCGAGGTGTCTGTCTGAGCATTGATTACCTAAATGTTGCCTTTTGTTCCCGGGGATGGTTCATTAGTATGTAGATGGTTCTGCAGTACCGGTCCTGCATGAGAGCTACAGCTCTAATCAACAGAGAGACCTTGCACCTGCTTGCTTTTTTGGTATTGTCCAATTTTCCCTGCATTCTTTGCAAGTGTCCATTTTGTAATCGGGACGTGGCCATCCCAGATGGCTACAACACTCCGGCAGGTCCATCGCCGATTGGAGGAGTCCCAGAGGCAACAAGCACAGGAAATGGCAGCGGCATTGCATGGCACAAGGACAACACTGCTATGGTGACATCCGCAGTGGAGAGCCTGGTGCACAATATCAGCAGCATGAGTGGAGGTGTCCAAGGCATGGCTCTTGTCATGATATACATTGGGATATTATGGTGCAATCACATACACACACTGATGGACATGCAGTAGGACCAACCAGCATACATAACACCGCAGCCAATCACCAGTGAGAGCACAAGCACTATAAAGACAGGGGACAGGAAAGTTCCCGCTCATTCTAGCAGCAGCCAGCTCAGAGCACAGAGCTCACAGCCTGCATCACAGACATTCACCATGTGCTGAGTGCCTCACCAAAGCTAGTGATAGGAAAGGGTCCACAGTTAAGCTGGTATTGCTTATACCCACGTTTACAGTATGTTAGCATAGTTGAACAGTTAATAAAATAGCGTTACACCACTTTCAGCATTGTTGGCTTGTTTGTGAACCAGAACACCCAACACGACATGGTACAAGAAGTGGCCGTAATCTAGCACTTTTGAGGCCTACCTGCAACTTCTCAGCATTCCGGCATCCTACAGCATGGAGAACTTCAACCCGCCGCCGCCGCTCCGCATCGCTGGCAATCACGGGGTAAATTGGAAGATATTTAAACAGCGCTTCCAGCTCTTCCTCGAGGCCACTGACAGGGAGAATGCATCGGACACCAGGAAGATAGCCCTTCTTCTCTCCACGGCTGGGCAACATGCCATCCACATCTTTAACTCCCTGACATTCGCGGACGACGAGGACAAGACCAAGTACAAGACGGTGCTCCTCAAATTCGACACACACTTCAGTTTTGAGGTCAACAAAAGCTTCGCAAGGTACCTGTTCCAGCAGCGCTTGCAGGGTAAGGACGAGCCTTTCCAATCCTATTTAACACACCTCCGCATCCTCGCGCAATCCTGCGGCTATGGGCCCACCTCCGACTCCATGATACACGACCAGATTGTTTTTGGGGTCACGTCGGACACCCTGCGTCAGCAGCTCCTTAAAGTTAAGCATCTAACCCTGGCGACTGCCATTGAGACCTGTGTCCTGCATGAAAATGCCACCAGCCGGTACTCCTACATACAGGCAGCTGAATCGGCGCGGCAAGGTCCCCACGAGGCGGAACAGGTCCAAACGATCAAACACCTCCCGGGCTGCAGTCTGGAGGAGGGCAGCTATTTTGTGCGCTTTCCGAGGCCTCCCACGCTTGTACGCGCCAAACGAGGGGACGGTGACGTGGAGGAACATGATGCGCAGGCCCGCACCATGCAAGACCGTACTGCGCATGCACGGTGGCGCAACAAACGCGCTGATGTCACAACGTGCGGCAACTGTGGCTCCGCCCACTTAAAGCGGCAATGCCCTGCAAAATCGCGACAGTGCCTACGCTGTGGCAGGCTTGGCCACTATGCTGTCTGCTATCGAGCAGCTCAGCCTGCCAACTCACAACGATTTAACCAGCCGCGCAGGAATGTTCGGGCAATCCAACCCACCTTCACCGAGTCCGATCCTGACTTCATGCAGACCAGTGACACCGAGGGCAGGGAGCCTTTTTGAGTCGCTGTCATAACCAAGAACAGGCTGTCCCCGAATCGAAAGCACCAGCCGCTGTTGGTACACAGCATTGATCCGGACGATGAGTGGTGTGCCACCCTGACGGTCAACTCGAATTTGTCGCCCACCTCAGAGACTTGATTTATGAGCCTTACAATGTTGGACTCAATGCTTTGTTCTTTCGTCCTGTTTCAGCATGTCACTAGTTTGTTTATAGCATTCGTTATTAGTTTTGTTGTTGGTGTAACATTGTTTGTGAACCAGAACACCCAACACGACAGCTCTGTCGGTGACAGCCAGGTCTGAGGGCCTCAGTAGAATGTCCGACTCACTGGGGGAGGTGTCCCAGTACCAGGCTGACCTTGATGAGGTGCTGCGGGACAAGTCTCAGTCTCAGATGGGAATAGCCGAGGTGCTGCGGAAATTGTCCCAGTCGCAGGTGGACATTGCCAAGGCACTGCAGAGCATGGCCCAATCACTGAGGAGCATCACCAAATGGCATCAACACCATGGACATCGGGGAGCCGCCAGTGCTGGCAGGGCCAGATGACGCAGGAGTAGCCGCGCTCGAACTAGCTGCCCTTTGTCCCGAGGCGAACCCCAGGGTCCTATGTGCACTGAAGGGGTGCTGGGTGCCAACCCGGATGCATTCCACAGAGTGGCTACAGTGGCCACCAGCTCCCCCGGGTTCCACCCCTCTGACAACGCAGTGTCTCGCAGTCGGCGCCCGGAACAGTGCGGCACGGTGGGGCATGTGCCACTGGCAAGTGCACCAGGGCCCTCCACTCCCAGAGGATGCCTGTCAAGGGCATTGAAGGCCATGGGTCATGGTAAGCAGCTGGCCGCCTCCACCTCAGATGTGCATCCTGGGGATACACCGAGAAGCAGCGACCGAGCACGGACGGTTAAGCACCTCGAGGATCACTGAGAGGCCACTGGGGGGGGGGGGGGGGGGGTGAAAAAGTTGGTATGTAGGGCGAAATGCGGTGAAGTGTGCATTGGCGGGAAGGGGGAGGGGGTGGTGTGGGAGAGGTGAGGAAGGGGCAGCACCATCGGGTGGGTGTAGCAGTGGTGAACAGTCTGTGAAACCCATGAAAATATCTGCACCACGATATGACATCTCTGGCACTTTCTCCCACTATGCAGGCAGAGCATCAATCCCATGCCCCACCTCCCTGGACATGGGGGTTCCAGGTGCCCCCCACCCCCGGTGCAGGTGATGGGTGTTGGGTGTGAGTGAGCAGGGGTCAGTCTATGGCATGGGTTGAGGAGTTATCATTGCCCTCCCTGCCCTCCTCAGGGATCCGCTAATGGTGTCGACCCGGTCCCATCACCCTGGACTGATGTCACGCAGACCAGGGAGGATGGCAAATTATGACAGTGGGATAAGGGGAAGGGGGGTGGAGAGAGAAGAGGGGATGATGGTGAAGGTGGGAATGCAGAGAGATAGGGGGAAGCGGGGTGGTTGGGTGAGGGGGATTGACGAACAAGGCCACATCCTATGTGAAGCAGGTGAGGTTGAGATCCTCCCTGGCCCTCTGGGCTTGCCGGACCTCGCCCCTTCCGCCTGGCCTCCATCCTCTGGCTGGTCCTATGGATTCTCCATGGGCTCCCCCTCCAGTCTCTCCTGGTTTGGTCCCTCCTTATTCTCCTCCTTGGAGGTGGCCACATATTCCTCCCCCTCCACCTCCAGTATGTCGCCATGCTGCTGTGCCAGGTTGTGGAGGGCACAGCAGACCACCACATAGTGGCCGACCCACTGGGATGTGTACTAGAGAGCAACACCAGAGTGTTGATGCATTGGAACTGCATTTTGAGCAGTCCGATGCACTGGTCAATGACAGCCCGGATGGTCACATCAGCCTTGTTGTATCGAGGTCTCCACATCAGTCACCGGCTTCCGTACTGGCATCATTAGCCTGGTCCTCAGCGGGCAACCCATATCCCTCAAGAGCCAACCTGTCATTCTGGGTTGGTCCTCGAAGAGGCCGGGGATGTCTGACTTCCCCAGGATGTAGCTGTCGTGCACACTCCCTGGGAAGTGTGCATACCCGTGCATGATCTTCATGTGGTGGTCGCACACGAGTTGGATGTTCAGGGAGTGGAACCCCTTCTTGTTGAAGTAGGGCGCTCCCAGGTGGCCCTGTGAGCACAAGGCGACATGCGTGCAGTCTATCAACCCCTGGACTTGGGGTATTTTGTAAATGACAGAGAATCCTCCTGCCTCGGCATCCTGTTCGTATAGCTCGCTGCCCAGTGTTGCTAACTTTTGGTTGGCTCTTAATTCGTAATTTGCTGTTTGTTTAACCTTTGCTCTGGAGTTGCCAGGTATCTTTATGATACCGCCACGAGGTTCAAGTTCAAGTAATGATCAATAACTCAACACACCAATTAGTAAGATTCAAATCAAAACACATTGATTATACACAGTAAATCACTACTCATGCATAAACTCTACTTTCTAGACTATTCCTATCACTAAAAGGCCTATACTTAGCTTCGGAATTGGCCCACCAGGTCAGGGGAACAAATGGCCTTTTGTTCAGTTCCTGAGTCTGCAGGATTCAAAAGCTGGTATGGACTTGTAGCTAGGAGCGCCTATCTCGTAGCGAGCGTTGACTGAAGACTTACTTGGTTGATGTGGCCACTTGGGCAGTTCACTCTCAGGGGTTGATTCGCGTTGTTGAGTGACCCTGCCAAGAAGACCGATTTGAACTTGGGGACTCTACTTTATAGTCCCCAGGGGCTTCCCGCCCTTCGGGGCGGACTGTGTTCCAATCATTTGGATCGATTTCTCCAAGGCTGGAGTTGTTCCCTGATCGCTGGGCGGTCCCTTAATGTTTGTTGGCCTTCCTTTGTCTTGGCTCCTGCTGGCGCCGAGGAGTCTGGCTTGGCTTTATTCACCTTGAGTGTTGCAATTGTGCCTTGGAATTGCTCATTACTATGCAGATGGCTGCTGGTTTCAGTGCTGTCTGGTTTTTGCAAGTTTCAATACACATGATTTTTGCACTTGCTCAATTTTGCCTGTGTTGGCTGAATTTCCCTTTAGTCTTTGCGGTTCTCCATTTTAAGTCGGGAAGTGACCAACCCGGGTGGCTACACTCCCTCCTTGTGATACCTAACGCAAAGCGTGAAGGATCACATAACTGCATTGTCTTCATTCCCTGATCCCATGAGCGCTCTTCCATGGCCTCTACACTGACCATAACTATGCAATGAAAATTTTTAACTAACATTGTAAGTGGCGCTATGTCAAAACAGTGACATGCATTACAAAATTAAAAAAACGATACCTCTAACTGTCCTCAATAAACTACACTCACTAAACATTCAGTCATATTAACTTCCTAAACAATACAAAATAGTAGCAGCATTTACAATTTTCCTGGCTTGGCAGTCAAGCACAGGGTTGTACAATCTTTCCGTCGTAAATGAAACACATTTAAAAAATTTTTTTTACAAAAAGAACGCAAATGAATGTCCTTTATTATAGATCGAGGGGTTCGGGGTCCTGGTGATAACCGAACATAGGGGATCTTATCCTGTATACCGGGGTGCGAGAGCGGTAGGCTCTCCTTCGCCATTTCCTCATGCGGATAGTCTGCAGAGTATCGCCAACACTAATAGGGATTCGACTATGTAGGAAAGGGAGTACCATGTTATGAGGTTATCACACCATGATGGTGTGGTGTGGTGCCTGTTACTGGGCTCTGGGTGCTATGGGGAAGTGAATCAATAACGGCAGGGGAGGGTTGGGGTCAGGGGGTTCGCGTTCGCGCGCAACCGAATACACATCATAATGGTGGTGATCAACATGGAGGATGTCATCATTGTTCTTCTTCTATCTCTTCTCTTCCTTTCCGTTTCGTCTCTTTTCCTGGCATCTGGGGTTCTATGGATCAAGCATAGTGTCTGTTACTATCTTGGTTAATATCTCGTGCATTAGTATGTCTGTCCTTTAGTGCCAATTCTCCCCTCACAATTTGTCACCATGTGTGACTCCCTCATTTTTTTAAAAAACCGAATATTCTGGACAAGACACACTTAACAAATACTGAAACAGTGCGAGCCGTCTCGCAGGCTGTGCGATTTACCATCCAAATGTTTGAGGATGTAAATATCATAGGGATGGCAACCTAAAGGTTGCCAGAAAACAAAACAAAACTTTTTGAACCAAAAGTGCCGAAATGAGGTGCGTATGGGCCGCGACGCGTAAGAATTGGATGGAATCCCCGGGTAGGACGGTGACCAATGCCGTATGTGCTCTACCCGAGCGTAGCTGACCAGAGGGGGGTCCTCAGGCAGGGTGGAGACCAATGCCGTTTCTCCACTGCCTGAGCAACCAGCAAGAACGGGCAAAAAATGTAGTCATCGTGGGGGGTTGCCGTATTGGTTCCACCTTCGAACCAGAAGAGCAGTTATGAACGGGGGCTGGCAAGCTCTCAGCGGTTTCTGCCGATAAGCGTGCTGGCAAGTTTTCACAGGTTTCGGCCCACAAATATGGCGTGTGGCCGTGGAACCTCCGAATGCACAAACAACTTTTAACAATAACACTAACAAACAACATTAAACATGCTGCAGGTTCCATCAGAAAGGACATCGTTTCTCCCAAGCGGTTCCTTTTTAAAACATCATCTGGACACCTCAGTTATCAGTTGCGAACAGGGTCGCAAAGGGGTTCTCGTTTTGGGAGTCAGACTCAAAGTCGTCATCTTCACCCGGATGCCATACTCTCGAATGTATAAGGGCTGAGAGAGCTGCATGATGCGATTTGGGGTCCATCTCGTCATTCCGGACGAGCCTGAATGAATTATCGTGGTGCCAAAAGGTGGTGTCTAATTCTGTGGGGGCGGAATTGTCATCGTAGGGCGGTGGTCTTTGGTGGGGTTTGTTGAGGAATGTGATGAGGAAGGGATCACTCGAATCATGGTCAGATTCGCTAGGTGTGGGTCCTGTTGCATGGGGATAGTAGGGAGGCGTGCTGTGGCTATTGTCTGTGTCACAGTCGCTGTCGCTGCTGCTGCTGTCTGTGGGTGTTCTGGGGCGGAGTCTAGAGGTCGGGGGTGGAGTCGAGGGCGAGTCCGTGGATGTGCTGGGCGTGTTGGGGGAGGGTAGGGATACGTTGGCTGTGGGGGGGGGGGGGGGGTGGTATGCTGCGTCGAGCATGACGTGATGTGCGTGGTTGGACTGTGGGCCATATGCCTTAAGCTGGTTAATATGGAACCACGCAGCCTTTCCGTTGGGGTTCTTAATTTTATAGACTGAGGGGCTTACTTTGTCCGCAATGGAGTACGGACCTGAATACTTAGGTGACAGGAATGTGCTGGGGTTGTAAATTGAGAGCATGACCTGCTGTCCTACCTCAAACTCAGTCGCATGCACTGTCTTGTCGAAACAGGCCTTGCTCTGTTTCTTCCTTGTGCCCAATCTTACTGCGGCTGCTAGCTGAGCCGTTTTCTCATTCTTCAATAACTGTTTGACTGCGTTCTCGTGTGTGAGGGCCGTTACTTCGGGGCTGGTCAAGTCCAATCCTAATAAAAATTCTGTGCCTTTCATGGGGAGTCCGCTCATGAGTGTGTGGGGTGTAACCTGTGGACGTTGAGACAGTATTTCTCAAAAACATCAACGCAAAAGGGAGGACTGAATCCCAAGTGGTGTTGTTTTGTTGGACCATTTTTCTGAGGGTGGCTTTTAGGGTCCAATCCATGTGCTCCACGATACCACTTGACTGGGGGTGGTATGCGATGTGGAATTTTTGGGTAATGCCAAATATCGTGAGGACGTTCTTCATGACACGTCCCGTAAAATGGGAACCATGGTCGGATTCAATGCTGCGGGGGAGTCCCCATTTCGTAAAGATGTGGTGGGTTAAGATCTTGGCTGTAGTCTTTGCCGTGTTCGTTCTGGATGGGAATGCCTCTACCCATTTCGTAAACGTGTCTATGACGACTAATACGTACTTGTAACCATTCCTGCAAGGGGGCAATGGTCTTATTAAATCGATCTGGAGGTTAGTCCAGGGGCCATTAACGGGGCGGGTGTGGCTAAGCTGAGCTTTCTTTGCATATCTGTTCGGATTGTTCTGGGCACAGATAAGGCAATTCTCAACATAGTGCGTTACGTCTTCTTTTAAACTTGGCCACCAACAGAGCTGCCTGAGGTGGGCTGTAGTGGGATCAATTCCCTGATGCCCATGACTGTCATGGAACAAATAAATTAGCTGATTCCTGTCGTGTTCAGGAACCACATAAAGGGTGTCTTTTAGCACCACACCATCATGTGTGGTCAGTGCATTTTTAAATCTAACATAGGGTGCTGGAAATTTTCCTTTCAAAATCTCCCCGAGATTGCTATCCTGCTTCTGGGCCTGCACTAAATCCTCGATATTAGTCTGCGAGACCTGAACTGCATTCACTGGTGCGCTTTCGGGGGGGTGTCCAAAAATATCCATGCCTGGAACCTGCTTTGGCCAGTGCGTCGGCTTTTACATTTTCAGGGGTCTGTCCTGTGCTTTCTCTAAAATGTGGCAGAGCAATGGGGCTGAAGGGAGGGGTTTTCCGTCTGCGGAAACAAATCCTCTTGCTTTCCACAGGGGTAGGAATTCTGTAAGGCTGTTGCAGGCATAGAGGCTGTCCGAGTATATGTCTGCTGGGCTGGGGAAGGAATCTGGGTGATCTATAATATACGCAACGGCTGCTAGTTCTGCCGCCTACGCGCCTAAGTGTCCTGGTAGTTTTAAGGAGATCTCTTCTAGGGCACGTCCCTGCGCGTTCTCAACATAAATGCCGCATCCTGTAATACGCTTCCTGTCTAATACTGTGGAAGAACCATCCACATATATCCTTAAAGGTGCGCACGTATCTGTGGGCTGGGGGCTCTGGGGTGAACTACCTATCTTTCTGGGGGGTGTTTTCGCAATAAAGGGGCCTGTGTTGTGGTGCGGTGAGATGATTTCACATTCGTGGGGGGTGCCTGGGTACTGAAGGTTATCGGCTAAGAAGGTGTGGGTCTTGATCCTTTTATCGGTGATGTCCCGTCCCTGCAAAAGAAGGGTCCATCTAGCTGCTCTAATTTGGCTGACTGTACCCTCCTTAAGTCGTCCGTCCAGTAAAAGTTGGGTGGGGGGGGGTGGTGTTCTGTAAGGATTGTGATGGGGTTTAGTCCGGTTATGTAGGAAAAATACTGAACTGCCCAGAAAACTGCGAACAGGTGCTTTCACAGGCCGAAAATCCCTGCTCCACAGGATCTAAACGTCTGGAGGCGTAAGCCACGGGTCTTAATTGTTCGTGCCGTTCCTGGAGGAGCTTGGCCGGAAGGGTGCGGTCTGTGCTCACTATCTCTGTAGCATAGGGGGAAAGCGGGTCTGGAACCTATAGTGCAGGGGCTGCAATGAGGGCTCTTTTAAAAGCATCCACAGCATCCGTATGCTGCGGAAGCCATTCCCAAGGGGCTCCTTTCTTTAGGAGTTCCGAGAGGGGTGCCGCCTTGCTGGCGAAATTGTCAATGTGGTTTCGGCAGTGGCCAACCAGTCCTAAAAACGATCTCGCGTTTACCGTGCGTGATAATCGTACCCAAATATATCACTTTGTTTTCCAAAATCTGGGCCTTTTTGGGCTTTACTTTGCAACCAATCTGTTGTAGGAGTTCCAGGAGTTCAGACAGAAGCTCAATGTGCCCTGCTTGGTGTCTGTCTGCAGTAATAGGTCGTCCACATACTGGACCAGACATTCGGGGCGAGAAAATTTCGATAATCCATTTGCCAGCTGTCGGTGGAAAATGGAGGGGGAGTTGTGGAATCCTTGTGGAAGGCATGTCCACTTGTACTGCTGACTTTTAAAAGTGAACGCAAATTTGTATTGGCACGCTTTTGCCAATGGAATGGACCAGAATCCGTGACTGACGTCCAAAACCGTAAAGTATTGTGAGTTGAGTCCCTGTTTGAGCATGGTCTCGGGACTTGTTGCTACCGTGGGGGCTGCTGCGGGGGTGACTTTGTTGAGATCCTGGTAATCGATGGTCAGTCGCCATGATCCATCGGGCTTTCTCACTGGCCAAATCGGGGCATTATTAGTGGAGGCTACTGATCTGAGTACGCCCTGCTCTAATGAGCTGTCGATCACTTTTGCGATTTCTCCTTCTGCCTCTTGGGGAAATCCGTATTGCTTTTGGGGTCTAGGGTCAGGTCCTGTGATTTGAACGGAACCAGTCATCTGGCCACAGTCGTGTTTGTCGGTCACGAGTGCTGACCTGTGCTTCTGCAGAACCTCCCTAACCTGCTTGGCAATGCTAATCGTGGTCGGGCCAAACCAGAATTCGCTGACTGCGCTAATCTTGTTTGCATATTCACCTATTGTGAGCGTTGCGGGGGATCTTGCAGATTTTGCCATTCTCCAAACACATTGATTTACCGGATCAAATGAAAGGTGGTGGGAGTTCATAAAGTCAATTCCCCAAATGTGTTCTGCTGTTTGGGGTAGATCGACTAAAACTATGGGGTGCTTTGTCGTTATATTGCCAATCTGAATGGGTACAGGGGCTGTGATGTGTCCCTGCTGTGAGTGGCCTGTGAAGCCGCTGAGGGTGATTGTGGCTGTGGTGGGCCACGTGTCTTTCTGGAATATGGTGGAGGAATTGATTGTGGGGCGGGACCCTCCTGTGTCCCAGAGAAACTCGATGGGCTGTCCCGTATCTTTGCTGCAACTACTGGTCGTCCGAACCTATCCCAAAGGGTGTCGCAGACCCAACTGGGGGAGCCCGAACACCGTCAGTCCATTCCGTTCATGTCCGTCTGGTCTGAACGGGTGCTCACACTATGTATGGGCTCTGTCCTATTCTTATTCAGAGTGCCTGCCTGCTGGGCTCTCTGTGGCTTTCGTGGGGCATTGCATTCTCGTGCAAAGTATCCTAACTGTCCACAGTTGTAACACTCCTGTGGCTTCTGTGGGGGCCTGTTCCTGCCTTTGTTCGCCCATGCGGGGTTCTGGTGCGTTTTCACCGCTTGGATGTCTGCTTCTGCCTGCTGTTCCTCCGGTTTCCTAACTGCGGGTTTGTTTTGTACAGACTGCTCCCAGGCGCGGACAATCTCTTTAAAACCCATTTCTCATTGTGGGCTTCCTCTGAGGGGTCGTAATTTGTACAGGCTTTTTGTCCTGCCTCTGTGGCATGGGAGATAAGGGTGCGGGTCCATTTGGCCATACCGTCTTGGGACAAATGGGCACGTTTTAAATTACCGAAAACTGCTGTGAAATGAACCACAGGCGTCCAGCAAACGCTGTGGGGTGTTCTGTCTTTTTCTGCCTGCACTTATTCAGGCCTTCTACGGGGTCACCTCTGTTGTAGCCAATCGGGTCTAGGATCGCCGTGTGCATCTCTGCAAGGGTGCCTCCTCCTACATTCTGTGGGTCGGGAAGGGCTGCTACGACAGAAGGGTCTAAACTCAAATCTGTGAGCTTCACGTGCTCACGCTCGTCCAGGCCGTACATGGTCGCCTGCTGCTTTACTCTAGCAAAGAAGTGGTGGGGGTCTGAGGTGGGGAGGAACGGTGTGATTTTCTCGCACGCGTCCCGTAATTGGGTCACGGTTAAGGGGGTGGTATAAAGAAATTCTGTATCTCCGTCTGACGTGACTGTGCGGTGGGTGGTTACTGGATTCATTTGTGCCTGAACTATCTGCTCTGTGGGGGGTTGGGGCGCTTTCCTCTTCTGGGGCTTTCCTTGCGCACATGTTCCCTGAACATATCTATACGTGGTCTCATTTAATTCTTCCCAATCCGGGCCGTCTTCTGTATCTAACTGGGATCCAAAGGTGCTGTGGCATCCATTCTGAACTGAAAGCAAGGACTGCAGTTTTGCAAACTGCTTCCGGCACTTTGCGTGATCTAGTGAGCTCTGTCTGTGCTCCGTTGTGGTAGCATGGAGTGCTCGTAATGCTGCTTTCAGGTCGCTACACGGCCTTTGCAATGCCTCTACCTGTTTCTCTGTTTCCTCTCTTACCAGGACTGCACGTTGTGTGTCCTGATAGGCCTTTTCGTACTGTGTCTCGAAGCTGCTTAAATCATAGAATCATAGAATTTACAGTGCAGAAGGAGGCCATTCGGCCCATCGAGGCTGCACCGGCTCTTGGAAAGAGCACCCTACCCAAGGTCAACACCTCCACCCTATCCCTACAACCCCACCCAACACTAAGGGCAATTTTGGACACTGAGGGCAATTTATCATGGCCAATCCACCTAACCTGCACATCTTTGGACGGTGGGAGGAAACCGGAGCACCCGGAGGAAACCCACGCACACATGGGGAGGACGTGCAGACTCCGCACAGACAGTGACCCAAGCCGGAATCGAACCTGGGACCCTGGAGCTGTGAAGCAATTGTGCTATCCACAATGCTACCGTGCTGCCCCAACAAATGTCAATCCAAACCAAAGAGAAAGCACATAGAAAGAGGAATATAGATAATTCTATGTGGGAATAATTTATTGCCCATCCCTAATTGCCCTTGAACTGAGTGGGAATGAGTGGGTTTATGAACTATTTTCAAGGGTATTTTTAAGAGTCAACCATATTGCTGTGGTTCTGGAGGCCAGGCTAAGTAAGGATGACAGATTTCCTTTCCTAAAGGACGTAAATGAAACAGGTGGGTTTTTACCATCGAATCACGGTCATCATTAGACTTTTAATTCCACATTTTTACTGAATTAAAATTTCACCATTGTGGGATTTGAACCCAGGCCCCTGGAGCAGTATCCTGGGTTTCTGGATTCTGGGTTCAGTGACAATACCACTACACCACTGCCTTCCCTCAAAAATGCGCCAGACAAGACTGGTGTGCCCCCTTGGCATCATCCACCTCTCCGTCCTTTGCTGCTAACTTCCTTCTCAACTCTATGTTCTCTTTCTCAACCTCACTTACATCGACCTTGCTCATTCGATGTACTCCTTCTATCTCTTTACGGAGCATCTGAACGACCTCCTCTGTGCCTCGCAATTGTGCCAGACAGGACACGATTGCCATCGGCTTGCGAGCTTTCCCTAAGCTTTTCTTATGGATCTCTGACAGGTTCTCCCACCAAGAATGTCCTATACTCCCGGGTCCTGTTTCCTTATTCTCACAGAACTCACTCCAAAGGGGCTATCCTTTCCCTTTGAGGTGCTTCCTGATTTCCTATTCCCAAACGGGACACTGTCCTTCTCTGCTGCTGGTCGTTGCGACCACGAATTCTTCAGGGTTCATGAGGCGTTGCATTGCCTGCATTGCCATCTTTCCTCTCTGAATGCTCTCTTAAATTTGGAACGAGGAGCTGTTTAGCACAGGGCTAAATCGCTGGCTTTGAAAGCAGACCAAGGCAGGCCAGCAGCACGGTTCAATTCCCGTACCAGCCTCCCCAGACCGGCGCCGGAATGTGGCGACTAGGGGCTTTTCACAGTAACTTCATTTGAAGCCTACTTGTGACAATAAGCGTTTTTCATTTCATTTCATTTCACTAAGGCGGTGCTGTAATTACGGGTACGGCTTTCGCTATTTTCCGGAATACAAACTACCGACAGTTTTTCGCAACAAAAATCTATCAGTTTTACCTTATAATCCTGTTAGTTACGCATGCATTAATACACTTCCGAATTACGAAGATTGATCAGAACTGCTTGCACACTTGTGGATTTTCTGTTCCCAATTGGATTTCTATTCAAATTTTGGGTTCTCCCGGAGTGGTTAAGTCACTTCTAAGTCGGGTCCCGTCAGAATGTCGCCAGTAATATGTTGCTAACTTTTGGTTGGCTCTTAATTCGTAATTTGCTCTGTTTGTTTAACCTTTGCTCTGGAGTCACCAGGTATCTTTATGATACCGCCACGAGGTTCAAGTTCAAGTAATGATCAATAACTCAACACACCAATTAGTAAGATTCAAATCAAAACACATTTATTATACACAGTAAATCACTACTCATGCATAAACTCTACTTTCTAGACTATTCCTATCACTAAAAGGCCTATACTTAGCTTCGGAATTGGCCCACCAGGTCAGGGGAACAAATGGCCTTTCGTTCAGGCCCTGTGTCTGCAGGATTCAAAAGCTGGTATGGACTGGTAGCCAGGAGCGCCTATCTCGTAGCGAGCGTTGACTGGAGACTTACTTGGTTGATGTGGCCGCTTGGGCAGTTCACTCTCAGGGGTTGATTCGCGCTGTTGAGTGACCCTGCCAAGAAGACCGATTTGAACTTGGGGACTCTACTTTATAGTCCCCAGGGGCTTCCCGCCCTTAGGGGCGGACCCCGTACCTGGTTCGAAATGATTGGACTGCGTTCCGATCATTTGGATCGAGTTCTGCAATACTGGAGTTGTTCCCTGATCGCTGGGCAGTCCCTAAATGTCCGTTGGCCTTCCTTTGTCTTGGCTCCTGCTGGCGTCGAGGAGTCTGGCTTAGCTTTATTCACCTTGAGTGTTGCAAACATGTCTTGGAATTGCTCATTACTATGCAGATGGCTGCTGGTTTCAGTGCTGTCTGGTTTTTGCAAGTTTCAATACACATGATTTCTGCACTTGCTCAATTTTGCCTGTATTGGCTGAATTTCCCTTTAGTCTTTGCGGTTCTCCATTTTAAGTCGGGAAGTGGCCAACCCAGGTGGCTACACTAGCAAACAGGGCAACCGTGATTTCACAGATGCACTTGTGGGCTGTACCTTCTGAGATGCCACGCAAGTCCCACTTGAGGATTCTGAGGCGTAAAAGTGCAGGTGTGCGGTGGCCTTGACGGGCACCGGGAGCGGGTATCCTCCTCCTTCCCATGGTGCTAAGTCCGCGAGGACAAGGCACAGGTGCCACACTGTCCCCTTGTTGGAGCCGCCTGTGGCACACGATGTTCATCATCTGTTCAAAGGACCAGCGATGCTTGTACACCTTGGGCCATTACCGGCCTCCCCCTCTGGGTCCCTCCCTGGCCTGATGGGCGGTTGGGTCCTCGGGGTGGGGGTGGTGTCCAGCACCAGCCTGGAGCTTCTGTCAATGTTGTTGGCACCGTCTTCTTCGCCGTTTGGCCGCCTGGCCTGGCAGCAGCACCACTCGGAGTCCAAAATATCGTGCACATCGTGTAATATCTGGAAGGAATTGGGAGACTGTGTCTTCCACTCTGGGACCCTCCAGTATTCACCATTGCTCCCCCCACCCCGTCCCCAGTACACCCTGCCCATGCACGCAGGGCCGAATTGGGGGCCCTGCTCCTCAGACACCCACATGTAACGTTACCTGGATCGGGCGCAGGTCCCCTCTCCGGTGCGCTCACTCACTCTCAGTTCGCGTTAATGTCCCCGGTTCAGGGGCCCAGCCCCAGGTGTTGAGATGTCAGACACTGTAACCATGGTGTTGCTTCCTGCAGTGTTCAGGCACAATGTCCAGGCATCACGGTCTGATTGGGATGCTAGGCGATAACCCCCACATGACACATGGCCCGCCCACCCACAGCGATCCACTTAGGAAATGTGAAGTGCTCACTTAACTACGATTGCCAATCCCCAATTAGCAATAGCCTTCAACTGTGCAGCCAGAGGCCTTTGCGATCAGTGGGAGTTATGGGTGGTCAATGGGGCAGACAGATAGGGTGTAGGGTTGCCGCCGAAATGGGTACGCATGCTTCAGGGATTGGCATGGCAGACCCGTGGGCGATTGGACCCCTCCCCCAGCCAGGACCATGGGCGGCCAACTCTCTGCTCTGCACCCCCCACCCCCTGTGGTGGCCCACCCCGACCAAGGCTGGCCCGCCTGTTTGCTCCCCCATTCCCTCCGAGCACCAGGGCAGTGCCCCCAGGATCTTTGTCTGTGAGCAAAGATGGCTGCTCACTTCCTTGGGTCCCCACAGCAGCTCCTCCGCCAGTTTCACGTTTTTATAAAGAAACACCAATCGTCGCCCGTGTGACCACTTGCTGGAGAGGCCGTTAGATCACGGAGATCTTAGATAGGGGGTCGCGCCTGTTAATCGCATAGAGATTGACCTTAAATGGGTAGCACGGTAGCACAGTGGTTAGCACTGGTGATTCACAGCTCCACGTTCCCAGGCTCGATTCCCGTTTGGTCACTGTTTGTGTGGAGACTGCGCATTCTCCCCGTGTCTGCGTGGGTTTCCTCCGGGTGCCCTGGTTTCCTGCCACAAGTCCCGAATGACGTGCGTGTTCGGTGAATTGGATATTCTGAACTCTCCCTCAGTTTTCCCCGAACAGGCGCTGGAGTGTGGCGACTATGGGCTTTTCACAGTAACTTCATTGCACTGATAATGTAAGCCTACTTGTGACAATGATGAAGATTCTAATCACGCTAAGGCGAGGACCGGATTTCGCCAAGGGGAGCGGGCTGGTTAGATAGCGAACGGGTTGGCGCCTGGCATAGTTCTTGTTTTTGGCCTCTCCCGCTATTCAATGGCCTTGTTGCGCTCTCGCTTAAGCGCAATGCGGCCATTAAATCGCGCCCAACATGTGAACTGGGAGGTGGCAGTGCCAGAAATTCCAGATTCAATTACCACCTTACATCACAATTACATTTTTAAAAAATCTTTTGACCTTAATTGCATATCCATAGAAATAAAATGATTGAAATTACTGAAATGGAGGAGATGACGGTTAGACACAGTGTAATGGGATTCAGAGGCCTCAAAGAGCAGGAGACGTTTGGGGGAAATTTTAAAATATAAAAGCAGAAAATATGCCATGGGTAGTGTGTCCGTCCAAGGCAGGCACATTATTTAAAAATTAAATCAGACATCTGCAGTGCATTTGGGAACCTGGTTTAAGTTGAACTGTTGTTGCACTGCTTTCCTAAGTCTCAGGAGAGTCAACATCGAAAGGAAGGCAGAAGGTGCTGGCTCGGCACGTTTTCCAGCACTCCTTGTGGGCCAGGAGGAGCAGAAGTGCTTTCTATATCTTTTCACTTCCCCTCTGTCGATCATGGACTCCCGGCTGCAATCAACGACCTCACCTTCCAACCCGTGCCCCAGTTGTCACTCTCTAACCCTTAACCCTCATCTCTCTCTCTCTCTTTGTCTCTCTCTCTCCCACTGTTGTCACCTTCTCTCTTCACCATCATACCCTGATCTCTTCCCCTTTGCTCTCCATATTGCTGCTCTACTCCACACCCACACTCCCCAGTCTCTCTCTCTCTCTTCCTACCTGCTATGCTGCTCCATCATCCCACCCTCCCTCACACCTTGTTCTCTGGTTCCCTTCCAATTGCCGGTGGATCCGGCCAGGCTGTCAAGCTAGTCGGTTGCCTGGCAGGAAATGGGAGAAAAAAGTTATAATAAGGCCCTTCCATTAAATTCAGCAGGAGCTGCAACTCTGTTAATATCCGGGCCTACGAATCTGAGTCACCTTCTGTTCCTAACTAACATTGATATTGAGAATTACTTGAAATATTAAAAATATTGAAGTTAACATGCGATAAGAATGAGAAAAAGTGACAACATGTAAAAGCATTGAGAGCCAAATGAATGAATGGTGAGATGGTCCTCAATAAATCAAAGTTTAATTCCTGTTGCAATATGACTTGCCAATGTGGATCATCAAACATCAAGTGACATCTTAATTCCAAAAAAAGGTCAAAAATATTACTCTAACCCGATATTGATGATTAGTGACATATCCTAGTGTTTGGTTATATCTGCTGATAACAGCTTCACACACGAACTGGAAACTGAGAAGTAATGTCACTAATGATCAAGGTGGTCTTACACCAGCAGCCCACTGTATGAAAAGAGTCCAGTCAACCGTCTTGGGTCTCTCTGTATCGCAATTATATTAACTTTTCGTTTTTGCCTATGATGAGTTTCAGCTGGAAGAATAAAAGTTTAATCATATTACAGACTTGTTTTGTTTTGGATAAGTGTGTGTTTTGATTTCTAACGCAATATTTCAGCTTGGACAATGGCGTAATTTGAATAGAAAATACTAGGCAGCGACAGTCCTAAGCAGCTGACAAGAAATTCAGCAATTATGAGCACCTAACGTTCAACTGCATGGTAGCACAGTGGTTAGCACAGTTGCTTCACAGCTTCAAGGCCCCAGGTTTGATTCCTGGCTTCGGTCACTGCCTGTGCGGAGATTGCACTTTCTCCCCTTGTTTGCGTGGGTTTCCTCCGGATGCTCTGGTTTCCTCCCACAGTCCAAAGATGTGCAGGTTAGGTGAATCATAGAATTTACAGTGCAGAAGGAGACTATTCGGCCCATCGAGTCTGCATCGGCCCTTGGAAAGGGCACCCCAATTAAGCCCACACCTCCGCCCTATCCCCATAATCCAGTAACCCCACCTAACCTTTTTTTAGATACTAAGGGCAATTTAGCATGGCAAATCCATCTAACCTGCACAGCTTTGGACTGTGGGAGCACCCAGAGGAAACTCACACAGATTGGCCATGCTAAATTGTCCTTAGGTTAGATGGGGTTGCTGGGTTATGGGGATAGGGTGGAGGTGTGGGCTTAAGTAGGGTGCTCTTTCCAAAAGCCGATGCAGACTCGATGGGCTGAATGGCCTCCTTCTGCACTGTAAATTCTATGATTCTATGAACTTTGGGGTAGCTCAGGTATTTGGACCAAGGGGACATCTATATTACCTCCAGATGGCTTTATTCATCAATCTCTCTGTCACTGTGTCCAGCCGAATTAATCCATAACAAGGTTTGGAGAGTTGTAACTTGCCTGATAAGGGACTGCTGTTTGCATGCAATAATTCGATGGAAGGTCAAATTGTCAGCGAGCAGAATTAGGAAAACAGTTTTTTTTAAAAAGTGCGCATGAGGAGAGATGCCTCAAACATTGATCGAGTCTCACTCAGCCTTCAAAACCTTTGATCTCAAGACTAACATGTTTGAGTTCTGGTGAACGTGCAAAGCATTGCCATAAATATACTGCAGCAACTCAGCACAGAGAGCATCCCTTCATCATCATTTCAATTGCCTATTACTAAGATCACAGTGTGAGCTCCATTACTACACCAACTGCATCAGCTCAAGGAGATACCCATTATCACCTTGTGAGGACAATCAGTGACAGTCAATAAATGCTGCCGGTTTTTAGTGCCGTCCAGATAATTAAGAGAATTTTTTTTAAAAATCTGCTTTATGGTGATTGAGGGAGTCGATCAAATTCTGTTTTTGTTGTAATTCTTTTTGTCGGTACTTTCGAGATCCATTTCTGTGATCGCAGCTGCATTCTGGTGAAAGTCAGTGGCTCCTGATCATTTCTCACACAAATTGCTTCCCTATTCAGCCTTTACTAATGGACATCACATCGCCATGTGCACATCTCATTCATTAGCTTAATTTGCATCCGCATTAAAATCCATCTGGAACATTTGGAACACAGTGTGCAATTCTGGGCTTCCTACCTGCAGAGAGAAAGGTTCAGGCATGTGACACTTTTGGAGAATAGGTTGGGCTGTCGCCATGGAGAGATTTTAAGACAAGGGGCTGGATTCTCTGTGTGGTAGTATGACTGGGGGTATTACAGTACCTGCAGAGGTGAGCTGCCATTGGTGCAGAGGACTCGCTGCCCATTGGCCCAGGTAAGTCATGTGCCTCTCAGGGTATAAGAACCCATGTTCCCCGGCAGTCGGCCATTCTTCTGTACGTCTGCTGTCGGGCACACGTCTTGTGTATTAAAGCCTTTCGTTTGGATCACATCTTCGCCTTGTGTCCAATTGATGGTGCATCAATTTAATACGCAAGTTTTAAAAAGATGGAGCTTCGTATCAAGCCGGAGTGCCTTCGACTCAGCCCGCATGCAGCAAATGCAACAGCTGCATTTAAACACTGGCTGGAGTGTTTTAACAGTTATTTAAGCACAGCCGAAAGCCACCCGTCGAGGGAACAAAAACTTCATATCCTCCACTTGTGCGTGGGCACTGCCGTGTACACGCTCAAAGAGGACGAACCAGACTTTGACGCAGCTATGGATTTACTAAAAGGACATTTCATCCGGCCGGTGAACCAGGTCTACGCACGGCACTTGCTGGCCACGAGACAGCAATTCCCCGGTGAGTCCTTAGATGAATTCCACCAGATCCTCCTTGTTCTGGGGAGGAACTGCGCCTGTCCACAAGTTTCTGCGGCAGAGCACACCGAACTTTTAATTCGAGATGCTTTTGTGGCGGGTATTCAATCTACCCAGATCCGCCAGAGACTCTTGGAGAGGAAACTTTAAGCCTCGCTGAGGCGCGGGCCCTCGCCTCCTCTCTCAATATCGCAAACCGCAACGCCCGCGCGGTTGGGAGCGACCGCGCGGCGGCCCCATGGGCAGCATGGAACATGACCCCCCTCACCTCCGCAGACTCTAACCCCCCCCCCCGCAGGCCTGCGCCGCAGGGTGCCCCGATAAACCCACGGGGCACCTCTGCTATTTTTGCAGCCAGGCCAAGCACCCCGCCAGCGCTGCCCGGCCCGCGCCGCAACCTGTAAAGGCTGCGGTAAAAAGGGCCATTACGCGACTGTTTGTCAGTCCAAGGCGGTCGTTGCGGTTCCAAGCAGCGACCACTGGTTTTCCCCCCCCGCGGACCTCGCTGCCCCCACCCCCCACCGCCACGAGTGAGCACCGGGCGCCACCATTTTGGGCCCCGACGCCACGTGCGATCCCAGGGCGTCGCTATTTTGTTCAGCCCCCACCATGTGCGGCCGACGGGCGCCGCCATCTTGGATCGGCACCGAGGACCCCGCAAATAACCACTCGTTGCCGGATGACGACTCGGAGTTCCTGCCTGGACTCGCCTCAGTAACGTTGGATCAGGCACAGCCCCGCAAGCTTTCCACGGTGACCACGAAGATTTTCCTCAACGGTCACGAAACGAGCTGCCTGTTGGACTCCGGGAGCACGGAAAGCTTCGTCCACCCGCCACGGTAACATGCTGCGCACTTCCCGTTCATCCGGTTAGACAAAGAATCGTCTGGCGTCCGGTTCGCACTCGGTCCAGATCACAGGGTGCTGCACAGCGGACCTCACGGTCCAGGGGAGGGTGTTTAAAAATTATAAGCTCTTCGTCCTTCCCCACCTCTGCGCAGCAGCACTCCTGGGTTAGATTTCCAGTGCAACCTCCAGAGCTTAACTTTCAAATTCGGCGGCCCTATGCCCCCCCTTACTGTCTGCAGCCTCGCGTCCCTCAAGGTCGATCCCCCATCCTTGTTTGCAAACCTCACCCCGGATTGCAAACCCGTCGCCACCAGGAGCAAACGGCACAGTGCCCAGGACCGGATCTTCATCAGGTCCAAAGTCCAAAGGCTCCTGAAGGAGGGGGTTATCGAGGCTAGCAACAGCCCCTGGCGAGCACAAGTGCTGGTAGTTAAGACCAGGGAGAAACATCGGATGGTCATAAACTACAGTCAGACCATCAACCGATTTACGCAGCTGGACGCGTATCCTCTCCCACGAAACTCCGACCTGGTTGACAGGATCGCGCAGTACAAGGTTTTTTCCACGGTGGACCTTAGTCCGCCTACCACCAGCTCCCCATCCGCACGAGGTACTGAAAGTACACTGCGTTCGAAGCAGATGGGCGACTCTACCACTTTTTAAGGGTTCCTTTCGGTGTCACGAATGGGGTCTCGGCCTTCCAAAGGGAGATGGACCGAATGGTTGACCAACACGGTTTACGGGCAACCTTCCCGTATCTTGATAATGTCACCATCTGCGGCCACGACCAGCAGGACCACGACGCCAACCTCCGCAAATTCCTCCGTACCATAAAACTCCTTAATCTGACATACAATAAGGATAAGTGCGTGTTTAGCACCGACTGTCTAGCCATCCTCGGCTACATAGTGCGCATCGGAGTGATAGGCCCCGACCCCGAATGCATGCGCCCCCTGATGGAGCTCCCCTCCCCCACTCCCCCAAAGCCCTCAAGCGCTGTTTGGGCTTCTTTTCATATTACGCGCAATGGGTCCCCAATTACGCAGACAAAGCCTGTCCCCTCATCCAATCAGCCATGTTCCCCCTGTCGATGGAGGCCCACCAGGCCTTTAGCCGCATCAAAGCAGACATTGTAAAGGCCACGATGCACGCTATCGACGAGTCCCTCCCTTTTCAGGTCGAGAGTGATGCATCTGATGTTGCTCTGGCGGCCACCCTCAACCAAGCGGGCAGACCCTTGGCCTTCTTCTCCCGGACCCTTCACGCTTCCGAAATCCGACATTCCTCGGTCGAGAAGGAAGCACAGGCCATAGTTGAAGCTGTGCAACATTGGAGGCACTATCTGGCCGGCAGGAGGTTTACCCTCCTCACAGACCAACGGTCAGTAGTTTTCATGTTCGATAATGCACAGAGGGGCAAGATAAAGAACGATAAAATCTTGCGGTGGAGGATTGAGTTGTCCATGTACAACTACGACATCTTGTATCGTCCTGGGAAGCTGAACGAGCCTCCCGATGCCCTGTCCCGCGGGACCTGTGCCAACGCACAAGTGGTCCGCCTCCGAACCCTCCAAGCGGACCTCTGCCACCCGGGGGTCACCCGCTTTTTTCATTTCATAATGACCCACAACCTGCTCTACTCCATCGAGGAGGTCAGGACAGTCACTAGGGACTGCCAAATCTGCGCGGAGTGCAAGCCGCACTTCTACCGCCTTGAACGAGTGCACCTGATAAAGGCTTCCCGCCCCTTTGTGATGTGTTGGGTACTCTGCTACACAGACGAACCAACACGGTTGCGAATGGTACAACTCAGTTTTATTACTAACATTTATTTACAGTGGTAAACTGGTTACTGAGGTTCGATCATAACCCTAGAATCTGTGGACCTATTCCGAATACTATCTTGTAGTGGCACTCAGCACATGGTGGATGTCTAAGTGGCTTGCTATGAGCTCTGTGCCCTGAGCTGTCTCCTGCTGGAATCCTCAGGAAGTGTTGTGTTCTCTATTTTGTACTGTGTATGCTCTTGCCTGTGATTGGCTGTGGTGTTGTGTGTGTGTTGATTAGTCCGTTGATTTGTCCATCAGTATGTTTGTGCTATGGTGTTGACCTGAATATCATGACACTTTGAACGCCTCAGCGTGTACTTCAAGGGTCCCCTCCCCTCCAACAACCACAACACGTACTTCCTCAACGTGATTGACGAGTACTCCCACTTCCCGTTCGCCATCCCCTGCCCCGACATGACCACAACTACCATCATCAAAGCCCTGCATACCATCTTCTCCCTGTTCGGTTACCCCGCATACATTCATAGCGATTGGGGGTCCTCATTCATGAGCGATGAGCTCCGTCAATTCTTGCTCAGCAGGGGCATCGCCTCCAGCAGGGCGACCAGTTACAACCCCCAGGGTAACGGGCAGGTCGAGAGGGAGAACGGTACGGTCTGAAAGACCGTCCTGCTGGCCCTACGGTCCAGAAATCGCCCAGTCTCCCACTGGCGAGAGGTCCTCCCAGATGCCCTCCACTCCATCCGGTCACTTCTCTGTACTGCCACTAACCAAACGCCTCACGAACGTCGTCTTGTTTTTCCCAGGAAGTCTTCCTCAGGGACCCCACTCCCGACCTGGCTGGCTACCCCCGGGCCCATTCTGCTCCGGAAACACGTGCGGGTGCACAAGTCGGACCCGTTGGTCGAAAGAGTCCAGCTACTCCACGCGAACCCGCAGTAAGCGCATGTGGAGTATCCCGACGACCGGCAGGATACGGTCTCCCTCCGGGACTTGGCACCCGCCGGATCAAGGCCACACCCCGCAGCACCAGCCCACCCCCCCCTCGACACCCACTGCCCCCAGCAACGACGCACCCACAGCTCAGCGGACAGGGACCCCCTCCCCCGGCCTGGCCCCCGCTAGCTCCAACTAGGGGTACGGACACAGAAACAAGATCATTGCTCCCGGAGTCACGGACGACCACCATTCCGACAAGATCATCGCTTCCGAGTCACGGACGACCACCGCTCCGACGTCACCGGCACCACTACGCAGGTCAAGCAGGACATCGCGGGCGCTCACTCGACTGATTGAATCAATGTGACCTACAGGTGGACTTAAGACCATAAGCCCATAAGACCATAAGATATAGGAGCGGAAGTAAGGTCATTCAGCCCATCGAGTCCACTCCACCATTCAATCATGGCTGATTTCAACTCCATTTACCCGCTCTCTCTCCATAGCCCTTAATTCCTCGAGAAAGCGAGAATTTATCAACTTCTGTCTTAAAGACACTCAACGTCCCGGCCTCCACCGCCTTCTGTGGCAATGAATTCCACAGACCCACCACTCTCTGGCTGAATAAATTTCTCCTCATCTCTGTTCGAAAGTGACTCCCTTTTATTCTAAGGCTGTGCCCCCGGGTCCTAGTCTCCCCTGCTAATGGAAACAACTTCCCTACGTCCACCCTATCTAAGCCATTCATTATCTTGTTAGTTTCGATTAGATTTCCCCTCAACCTCCTAAACTCCAATGAATATAATCCCAGGATCCTCAGACGTTCATCGTATGTTAGGCCTACCATTCCTGGGATCATCCGTGTGAATCTCCGCTGGACCCGCTCCAGTGCCAGTATGTCCTTCCTGAGGTGTGGGGCCCAAAATTGCTCACAGTATTCTAAATGGAGCCTAACTAATGCTTTATAAAGCTTCAGAAGTACATCACTGCTTTTATATTCCAAGCCTCTTGAGATAAATGACAACATTGCATTTGCTTTCTTAATTACGGACTCAACCTGCAAGTTTACCTTTCGAGAATCCTGGACTAGGACTCCCAAGTCCCTTTGCACTTCAGCATTATGAATTTTGTCACCGTTTAGAAAATAGTCCATGCCTCTATTCTTTTTTCCAAAGTGCAAGACCTCGCACTTGCCCACATTGAATTTCATCAGCCATTTCTTGGATCACTCTCCTAAACTGTCTAAATCTTTCTGCAGCCTCCCCACCTCCTCAATACTACCTGCCCCTCCACCTATCTTTGTATCATCGGCAAACTTAGCCAGAATGCCCCCAGTCCCATCATCTAGATCATTAATATATAAAGAGAACAGCTGTGGCCCCAACACTGAACCCTGCGGGACACCACTCGTCACCGGTTGCCATTCCAAAAAATAACCTTTTATCCCAACTCTCTGCCTTCTGCCTGACAGCCAATCGTCAATCCATGTTAGTACCTTGCCTCGAATACCATGGGCCCTTATTTTACTCAGCAGTCTCCCATGAGGCACCTTATCAAAGGCTTTTTGGAAGTCAAGATAGATAACATCCATTGGCTCTCCTTGGTCTAACCTATTTGTTATCTCTTCAAAGAACTCTAACAGGTTTGTCAGGCACGATCTCCCCTTACTAAATCCATGCTGACTTGTCCTAATCCGACCCTGCACTTCCAAGAATTTAGAAATCTCATCCTTAACGATGGATTCTAGAATCTTGCCAACAACCGAGGTTAGGCTAATTGGCATATAATTTTCCATTTTTTTCCTTGTTCCCTTCTTGAACAAGGGGGTTACAACAGCGATTTTCCAATCCTCTGGGACTTTCCCTGACTCCAGTGACTTTTGAAAGATCATAACTAATGCCTCAACTATTTCTTCAGCTATCTCCTTTAGAACTCGAGGATGTAGCCCATCTGGGCCCAGAGATTTATCAATTTTTAGACCTCTTAGTTTCTCTAGCACTTTCTCCTTTGTGATGGCTACCATATTCAACTCTGCCCCCTGACTCTCCTGAATTGTTGGAATATTACTCATGTCTTCTACTGTGAAGACTGACGCAAAGTACTTATTTAGTTCCTCAGCTATTTCCTTGTCTCCCATCACTAGATTACCAGCGTCATTTTGGAGCGGCCCAATGTCTCCTTTTGCCTCCCGTTTGTTTTTAATGTATTTAAAGAAACTTTTGCTATCATTCCTAATGTTACTGGCTAGCCTACCTTCATATTTGATCCTCTCTTTCCTTATTTCTCTCTTTGTTATCCTCTGTTTGTTTTAGTAGCCTTCCCAATCTTCTGACTCCCCACTACTCTTTGCCACATTAAAGGCTTTCTCTATTGCTTTGATGCATTCCCTAACTTCCTTTGTCAGCCATGGCTGCCTAATCCCCCCTATGATAACCTTTCTTTTCTTTGGGATGAACCTCTGTACTGTGCCCTCAATCACTCCCAGAAACTCCTGCCATTGCTGTTCTACTGTCTTTCCCACTAGGCTCTGCTCCCAGTCGATTTTTGTCAGCTCCTCCCTCATGCCCCTGTAGTTACCTTTATTTAACTGGAACACCTTTACATCTGATTCTACCTTCTTTCTTTCAAATTGGAGATTGAATTCTACCATATTATGATCACTGCCTCCTAAGTGTTCCCTTACTTTAAGATCTTTAATCAAATCTGGCTCATTACATAACACTAAGTCTAGAATGGCCTGTTCCCTCGTGGGCTCCATCACAAGCTGTTCCAAAAAGCCCTCCTGTAAACATTCAATGAATTCCCTTTCCTTGGGTCCACTGGCAGCATTATTTACCCAGTCCACCTGCATATTGAAGTCCCCCATGATCACTGTGACCTTGCCTTTCTGACATGCACTTTCTATTTCGTGGTGCATTTTATGCTCCTGGTCCTGACCACTGTTAGGAGGCCTGTACATAACTCCCATTATGTTTTTTTTGCCTTTGTGGTTCCTCAACTCTACCCACACAGACTCCACATCATCTGACCCTATGTCGTTTTGTGCTATTGATTTAATTTAATTCCTAATTAACAAGGCAACCCCGCCCCCTCTGCCCACCTCTCTGTCTTTTCGATAGGTTGTGAATCCCTGGATGTTTAACTGCCAGTCCTGAACCCCCTGCAACCACGTCTCTGTGATGCCTACCACATCATACCTGCCAGTCACAATCTGGGCCACAAGCTCATCTACCTTGTTCCGTATACTGTGCGCATTTAAATATAGCACCTTTAATTCTCGATGGACCGTCCCTTTTTGTTTTCTTCGTGTGGTGGACCTTGGTTTACTGAGTCTTTCCATACACTGTGTCATATTTTGTGAGATGGGGACTATCGTAACCTCTCCTGAGTTCTGTCTTTTCGTGCTTTTTTGTATTCCTAAGCAGCTACGCTTCCCACTGATTACTTCACCTCTTGGTTCCCTGACTTTCCCTTCCCCCCAATCTCTAGTTTAAAATCCTATTGACCACCGTATTTACTCTTTTCGCCAGAACACTGGTCCCAGCTCGGTTCTGGTGGAGACCATCCCAAAGGTATAGGTCCCCCCTGTCCCAAAACTGATGCCAGTGTCCCATGAAAAGGAACCCCTCTTTCCCACACCACTCTTTCAGCCACGTGTTAACTTCCCTTATTCTTGCCTCCCTATGCCAATTTGCACGTGGCTCGGGCAGTAATCTGGAGATTATGACCCTTGAGGACCTGTTTTTTAATTTGAATCCTAGCTCTTTATAATCTCTAAACAGGTCCTCTTTCCTAGACTTGCCTATGTTGTTGGTACCGACATGGACCACAACAACTGGATCCTCCCCCTCCCTCTCCAGCATCCTTTCAAGCCGGTCAGAGATGTCCCGCACCCTAGCACCGGGCAGGCAACATACCATACGGGACTCTTTATCCTGCTCACAAAGGATACTATCTATCCCCCTGATAATAGAATCCCCTACAACTACAACTTGCCTATTTACTCCCTCCCCTTGAATGGCCTGCTGAACCATGGTGCCTTGGTCAGCTGACTCATCCTTCCTGCAGCCCTGTTCGCCATCCACACAGGGAGCAAGTGCCTCATACCTGTTGGACAGGGTAAAGGGCTGGACTTGGGGTGGACTTTTGGCTGCGGATGGACTCTTGTGACGCCGATGTGGGAATGGTGGCGTTTTACGACTGAAAATTTGTCACACAACGGCCACCGACCCTCCGTTTGGCTCAGGGCTAGCATGCAGGCAGCATGGAGCTGCCGATACAGCCGGAGAATTGCCGGGTCCGTGACCGAGCATGCGCACGGCAGTGGCCTGCAGCTGCTGCGCCATGCAACATGTCAAATAGTGCCACACGCCTTTGGCCGGCCCATGACTCCCGGACCACCGTCCAACAGTGTCCCCAGCCCCTTCCAAAGTTCCCCCTGCCCTCGGATCAGCCCTTCCCCGACTGTGGTGGCGCTGGACTGAGTCCCGCAGCCGCCATGCCGAGTTCCCGACAAGTGATACCATGAGAGACCCATGCCGTCAGGAACTCGGCCATTCAGGGGCGGAGCACGGGGGAAGCCTCAAGCAACTTCCTGAGGCAATCGATATGGATACTCTTAGAGTACGCTGCTTTGGAGGGGGCAGAGCATCGCAAAAGCGGCGCGGCCTCCAATTCCGGCGCGAACCTTGATTCTCCGGCCGCTCACCGAACGCGATTTCGCCATCGGCGACCAGAGAATCCCGCCCAAGGATTTTCAATTTGAGACAGTCGGGTATAGGAGCTAATGTCGAGCACATAGATGGACGTGATGGGAGAGGAGGAGTCAGTGCAGAGTTTTGGATTTGTAGAACATTAACCTTTAATATTGCTAGATTTTATGGGACTGGAGAAGCTGGGGTGTTTTCCTGACAGCCAGAGAAGATTAAGAGGAGATTTGAAAGATACACTTAAAATGGTAACTTTCTTTTTTTTCCTAAACTTAGAGTACCTAATTATTTTTTTCTTTAATTAAGGGGCACTTTAGCGTGGCCAATCCACCTACCCTGCACATCTTTGGGTTGTGAGGGTGAAACCCGGGGAAAAAGTGCAAACTCCACACGGACAGTAACCCATGGCCGGGATTTGAAATTGGGTCCTCAGCGCCGTAGGCCCAGTGATAACCACTGCGCCACGTGCCGCCCGGCAATTTTCCTTACATAGCACAATAAGACATCACTTTGCAGGAGCAAAACTGAACACTGAGCCAGTGATAATACGACAGACATCTAAAGTTTTAAATTACCTGAAAGGAGGAAAGAGAGCTGGAAGGGGGAGAAGATCAGTGATGGTATTCCAGAGTTGAAGACATGGCCACGCCGCCAATGGTGGAGCAATTCTAATCAATGGTGTTCGAGTGACCAAAGTTAAATGAGCACGGAGGATTGCATGGCTGGTGGAGATCACAGCGATGGAGAGCGACAAGCCCATGGAAGGACTTAAAACCAAGGAGAGAGTTTTAAAATTGAGGAGTTGCTTGACTGCATGGGAACCAATGTAGGCCAGCAAGCACAGGGAAAGGTGAACGGGAGTCAGCGTGAGGAAGGACACAGACAGCAGAATTTTGGATGAGTTTAAGTTCATGGAGGGTCGAATATGAGAGACCAGCCAGGAGTACTATAGCCTGCCTGGGGCCTACGGGGCTGGAATGATTATCTTCCGCGAGGTCCTCGTGGAGTACAAACTTCCCCACTAGGGGCGGGGGAATCTCTATTAACCTCTGTATAAAAGGTCAGCCAGTAAGGCACCGACCAGAACAGGAACCCGGTAGGGATTTAACGGGCAGTGCATATATCGTGTGTAAATAAAACAATGTTTCTTTATTTTACTTGGTGTGGACTCCCCGTGTCCCTATTAAACTGCCGACGAACAGTAAACAAAGATGTGCAGGTTAGGTGGATTGGCCATGCTAAATTGTCCCTTCGTGTCCAAAAGGTTAGGTGGGGTTACTGGGTTACGAGGATAGGGAGGAGGTGTGGGCGTAAGCAGGGTGCTCTTTCCAAGGGCCGCTGCAGACTCAATGGGCTGAATGTCCTCCTTCTGCACTGTACTTTCTATGATTCTATGGTGCAACTTACTCAGCTGAGCCACCTCCTCGATTTTCTGGACCCAGGTTTGGATTTACTTGACTCGCTATGCCTCTGTGTTAGGGCGGTTAGATGCATTCGCCGCCAATGTTGAAGACAGGAACCAGTACACAAAAAGGATGCGTGACTTCTTCCAGGCCAACAACAGCACAGAGAACGAGTGCCAAACGGTCACATTGTTGACGGCCTGCGGAGCACACATGTTCAGGGTGATCCGAAGTCTCACGTACCCGGCGGTGCCAGATATGCAATCAGTCCACCAGCTCGTGACACTTGTGGCGTAGCACTTTAACGTCATCATGTTAGTAATCATTCAAAAATATCGGTTTAATACAACGGAGAGGACTTACACTGGAATGAAGGTAAGAATGAATGTTTCAACAGCAGGCGAGTTGAGACAAGGGAAGAGTCAGGCAATGTTATGAAGATGAAATAGGTGGTTTTAAAGGGGGCGCGGATATGTAGGTGGTGTAGATCATCACAGGATCAAAAATAACAACAAGGTTACGAACAGTTGGCTTCCGTCTAAATCAGTTGCCAGGGAAAGGGATTGAGTTGGTTGCTAGGGAACAGAGATTGTAACAGGGACCAAAGACAATGGCTTCAGTCTTCCTAATGTTTAATTGGGAGAAATTTCTGCACAAACAGTCTTGATGTCAGATGAGTAGTCTGACAATTCCAAGATTATAGAGATTGAGAGAGGTAGTGGAGAGGTAGAGCCAGATGTCACCAGATTACCTGTGAAAAGTAACCTTGTGCTTTCAGATGATTCATCGAGGAGCAGAATGTGAATAAGAAATAGGACAGGACCAAGGACAGATCCCTGGGGGGACAATGGAGGGAATGGTGGCACAGTGGTTAGCACTGCTGCCTTACAGCGCCAGGGGCCCGGGTTCAATTCTAGCTTTGGGTGACTGTCTGTGTGGAGTTTGCATGTTCTCCCCGTGTCTGTGTGGGTTTCCTCCGGGTACTCCAGTTTCCTCCCACAGTCCGAAGATCTGCAGGTTAGATGGATCGGCCATGTTAAATTGTCACTGAGTGTCCAAAGATGCACAGGTTAGTTGGGGTTATTGGGGTAAGGCAGCAGAGTGGGCCGAGGCAGGGTGCTCTTTCAGAGGTTCAGTGCAGACTTAATGGGCCGAATGGCCTCCTTCTGCATTGTAGGATATCTATGGCGCTATGTTGTGGGGGCAGGAAGAGAAGCCATTGCAAGTGATTCGCTGGTTAAAATGAGATAGATAAGAATGAAACCCAGGATAAAAGCAAATTACTGTGGCTGCTGGAATCTGAATCAAAAGAGAAAATGCTGGAAAATCTCAGCCAAGTCTGGCAGCATCTGCAGGGAGAGAAAAGAGCTAACGTTTTGAGTCCGATGACTCTTTGCGGATGGCTTTTGACAAAGAGTCATCAGACTCAGAACGTTAGCTCTTTTCTCTCCCTACAGATGCTGCCAGACCTGCTGAGATTTTCCAGCATTTTCTCTTTCGTTTAAGAATGAAACCCAGGTGAGTGGAGCCCCACCCAGTGAATGGAGAGGCATTGGCGGAGGATGATGTGATCAACCCTGTCAAAGGCTGCCGACAGCTCGGGAAGGATGAAGAAGTTCACCTTTGACACATAGGATATTCAGAGTGGTTTCAGTAATAGAACATACAGTGCAGAAGGAGGCCATTCAGCCCATCGAGTCTGCCCGACCCACTTAAGCCCTCACTTCCCCCCTATCCCCGTAACCCAATAACCCCTCCTAACCTTCTTGGTCACTAAGGGACATTTATCATGGCCAATCCACATAACTTGCACGTCTTTGGACTGTGGGAGGAAACCGGAGCACCCGGAGTCAATTACCACGAGACAAGAATGGTGGAACAATCGAGGCTTTATTGAACAAGATGTTGTGCCTCCTGTAGCTGTAAACAGAATGGCTGCAGCGCAGGAGAGCACACACTTTTATATGCCGTCTGCTGGGCGGAGCCAGTAGGCAGGATTTACCGCATACCTGTAATATACAGGCAGTGCCATAATACATATAATATATCACTAGTGGTGTTTACCACACGGAGGAAACCCACGCAGACACAGGGAGAGTGTTCCGACTCCGCACAGACAGTGGCCCAGCAGGGAATTGAACCTGGGACCCTGGCGCTGTGAAATGCTATCCACTTGTGCTACCTTGCTGCCCGTAATGTGGCAGGAGCAAAAACCTGATTGGAGAGAATCAAACATGGAGTTTAGTGAAAGCCAGAAACAATGTTCGGACACTTTCAATGACACTTTCCAGGAATTTGGTAGGGAAAGGGAGGTTGGTGATGATGCACAGCTGGGGCCAGTTCTCAAGTGTTTCTGTTTTTGAGGAGAGAGTCCATGACAGCAGATTTAAAGGAGCGATGGACATTGGGTGAAGAGAGACAACAATAATACCTAATGTGAAGACTCAGCAGCGATAATAAGCATTTTAGCGGGATTGGGAAGATTTGATCTCAGAGAGGTGTGGTGTCACCAGGGGCTGTGTGCTGGAAGGGTGGCAATTTTCTCACAAGATTCTCCAGTTTCTTGACAGTTTCTGCCTATCAAGATGTTCTTTAGGAAGTCAATTAACGTCTCATGGAAGATTGATTAAAATTAGATAGATAAGAATTAAACTGGAGAATCAGGAATCAGTTCATCGAGGACCAGCTGTGTAACCTTGCTAGACTAAGTAAGCAGAGCACAGAACTTTGATCGGGGGAAAGCTCCTCTGGTGAATGTAAAGAAGGTGCCTTGGAGAGTGAATAATTTGCTGTGCGCATACTCTGCGGGATTCTCCGGTCCGCCAGCCGTGTGTTCCTCAGCGGCATGTCCTCCATCCACAGGATTCCCCGTTTCGGCCACTTGATAATGGGATTTCCCATTGTGATCACCTCACACCACCAGGAAACCCGCGGGAATGGATGCACTACTGGCAGAACAGAGAATCCCGCCAACAGAGAATCTTGTCCATTGTGTTTGTCACTGGCCTCGGACTTAAACCCTGATTTGGGTTGAACTTGCCTTTTTTTTATTCGTTTGTGGGATGTGGGCAATGCTGGTTTGCCCAGCATTTGTTGCCCATCCCTGAGGGCATTTAAGAGTCAGCCACATTGCTGTGGGTCCTTCCCCACAGGACTTTAAGTGAACCAGATGGGCTTTTAACGACAATCATCAATGATTTCTGAGGCAAGAGGGAGTCTGACAGGAAGTTTGACCCAATGGGCTGGAGGAAAGGAGGGAAGCAGCAGAGACAGCCAATCGGATCGTCTCAATCTTCGTGACAAAGAAGTCAATGAGCCACTTGTACTTGTTGGAACGTTTATGTTAAAAGGTTTAGACAGAGTAAATAAAGAGAAACTGATTCCAATAGTGTAACGAGGTAAACAAGCACCTCCACTCTTTTTTTAAATTTAGAGTACTCAATTATTTTTTTGCCAATTAAGGGGCAATTTAGCATGGCCAATTCATCTAATCTGCACATCTTTGGGTTGTGGGGATGAAACCCACGGAGATATGGGGAGAATGTGCAAACTCCACACGGACAGTGACCCAGGGGTCCTCAGCACTGCAGTGCCAGTGCTAACCACTGCGCCACATGCCGCCTACCACCTCCACTCTTATGCTCCTAACTCTGGTTCGGCCTGGACTGGTCAGGGTGATGAAAATTAACAAGGTTCTCAACTCTTTTTAATGATTTATTTTAAATTGATAAACTTATAAATATCAGTGACCTGCTCCCTTAAGTTAGATTAGTATTTACAAATGCCGACAATCACTAAATTACAAATGTCCCTTTTAGTTAAATCAGTGCCATCATCACAAAGCTCTGAAGAAAGATCATATGGACATGAAACATTAATGCCGTTTCACCCTCCATAGATGCTGGGTTTATCCAGCACTCTCTTCCACAAACAGTGGTCCCTGTAAATTCTGAGCTGCGCTCGCGTTGTTATTCCCTGCAGAAAATCCTATTCTGAGAAGTTGCTGTTTCTGTTCTTCTTGTTCCTTTAGTTTAGTTGTCCAATTTGAGTTCACCCAACTCCCTGATTAAACTTATTATCTGGGAAGCTCTGTTCCAAACGCAGTGCTGCCACTGCAGTTTCTGCTACCCCCATCACTGTTAAACACACGTTTCTTAAAATTACTGGGAGTTACACCGCTATTAATGATTACCACAAATCCCTCCCCAAACCTATATCTTCTTAAATACTGCAATAATCTTGCACCCTGGGTTCATGAATAACCCACTGAGGTATGAAAGTGTTTAGATTGGGAATATCCTGGTTATCACGACATCAGGCTTCGTTCTAATGAAACACTTCTTTGAGATTTAGCATTTTCAAGGAATGTTGCTGGTTCATTCACACCCAATGGCTCCATATAGCTCATTAGCCTGTAATTATTATTTACCGTTCCATAGTAGTTCACAGCAATCTGATGGTAGAAACAAAATCTTTCAAATCTTGGATAGATACATTTCGTAGTGTGGATTAATTGCCTCAACCATCTGTTGATTAGTAACAAGGATTTGCTGTCGGCCCAGTTCCAAGGTTCTGTGGAATGCTCGGAGGCAAAGTTTGGCCAATTTCTGAAAATTGTTCATTACTAACAGTCTTTTTTTTGAGCACCTCCTTCGGGTTTTCAAATGTTGGCTTCTATTAAGAAGAATGCTTCCTTTCGCAAGGACTGGCTCCAACAGGTGATCGGCCCATAAGCAACAAGAACAGACTTACGATGACAAGCGAAAGAACCAGCAACAAATGAGGAAAATTTCCTTGTACGACGAGTGGTTGAAATTTGGAATGTGCTGCCTGAGATGGTTGAAGGTTCAGATTCAATAATAGCCATTAGAATGGAGTTGGATTAATTCATAAAGGAGATGAAAATGACAGGGAGATGACAGGAAGTGAGGCAAACTGGTTTCATTCAGGATGCAGTAATGAACCAGTGCCTTTGCCAGGCAGGACTATGTTGGCTGGAAATACTGGGCGAAATTCTCCATCTGGAAGACTAAGTGTTGACGCCAGGACTGAACTGCGCGCGGTTTGCATTTCCATTGGGGACGCTATTTCCGGAGCAATTCAGGACTTTCTAATGGGCCAGCACCAATGGCGGAAGCCTTGGTTCAAAAGGTCACAGCCATAGGTCAAGACATCCAAGGCTAGGGCGGCATGAGGTGCAGTGGATAGCACTGGGACTGCGGCGCTGAGGACCCGAGTTCGAATCCCGGCTCTGGGTCACTGTCCCGGTGGAGTTTGCACAGTCGCCCCATGTCTGCGTGGGTTTCACCCCCATAACCCAAAGATGTGCAGGTTAGGTCGATTGGCCACACTAAATTGCTCCATAACTGGAAAAAAGATAATTGGGTACCCTCAATTTATTTTTTAAAAAGACATCCAAGGCTTGGGGCACAGGGCAGTCCAGACACAAGCAGCCATATGCCCGGTCCACATGGACATTGCTGCGGTGCTGCGGAGCTTGGTCCAGCCTCAAAATGTCATGGCCGAGGGTGTCGATATCATTGGCCAAGTGCTGACTGACCTGGGCCCGTCATAGAGGGACATAACGGAGGCACAGAGGGACATGACTGAGGCGCAGAGGGACATGACTGAGGCGCAGAGGGACATGACTGAGGCACAGAGGGACATGACTGAGGTGCAGAGGGTCGCGACTCACTCATTGAGGGACATGGCCCAGTCTCTGTACTCCATGGTTGAGGACATCAAGACCCTTGTTGAGGTGAGAGCTGTCCTCCAGGACATCAGCGCCAGGTGACAATGGACCCTCCGGAGCTTACTCCAGCCTCACCTGCATCCCATGGAATATCCTGAGGACCATAAAGCACCCTGAGGGAGGAGGAAGTGTTATTTCCATGCCAGTGCTTCCCGCAGGTGACTGTGACTTGTTATACCCTAAAGTCAACCGGGCCATTCCAGGTCCAGGTCCTCCAGTGGGCAATTGCCAAACATATGCCAGGTTCAGAGGGCAAGATACGCAGCAGGCCTCCTCCACATCTGATGTGCTGTCTGGGGTCACACCTAGAAGGAGCAGTAGGCCAAGTAAAATAAGGATGTTAGAAACCCATTAAGTTGGCATGGATGCACATATCTCAGCGGTAGGCATCAGGGCACAATAATGTATATAGTTGTTATTAAACACATTTTCACGAACATTCCGACCTGCCTCAATCCTCTGATCCTACCTGCCCAGCGCCAACACCTTTTAGTGATGCTGGGAGGACCCTCAAAGGGGCAGGCGGAGCTGAGGTGGTGGGATAGAGTGAAGGGAGCAGGGACAGGGGAGGATGTGAGCAGCTATGAGGAAGGAGACACCACTCGGAAGGATTGGGAAGGTAGAGTATGGAGAGGTGGGACATGGTGGTGGAGTTGTCGGTGGCCAGGCTTCCCAGTTGTCAAATCTGGAGGTGATGAGGTCCTGGGGCACATGCTGGGGACATGCCGTGCCAGCCTGGGCTCCATGCCTGGTTCCTCTTGGACACCCTCCTCGTCAGATGAGGCCTGGGCATTCTTCCTCCTCCAGCATGCCCCCTGTGCTGCACGGTGTTGTGCAGGATGCAGCAGGCCTGATCGCCCCGACTGGGATATATTGGAGCACCCCACCAGAGCGTTCCAGGCTTTGGAAACACATCTTTAGAACACCGAAGCTCCGCTCAATTACGCTCCTGGTTGCTGCACAGCCATCGTTATGACGGTTCTCTGTGTCGGTCTGAGGCTTCCGAATAGGCGCCATTACCAAGAACTCAGCAGAATGCCCTTGTCGCCCAAGAGCTAACCCCTCAGCGCTCGAAGGTGCCGGGATCCGATGAGTGAGGCAGTATGTACGCGCCGCCCTCACTGCCTGGATATCGGGTGCAGATGTGCAGGATGTGCAGCTGGTGGTCGCACACCAAGTGCATATTCAAGGAGTGGAAACCCTTCCGATTGATGAATGACACCCCTGATGAGCCGGTGCTTATCGGAGGACATGTGTTCCATCGATCACCACCTGGACCTGGGGGATGTCAGCAAAGGCGGAAAATCCTGCTACCCGGGCATCATGGTAAGCTTGACCCAGATTGAAGTATACACAAAAACAGAAAATACTGGACAAGTCTGCCAGCATCTGTGGAAAGAGAAGGGAGCTAACGTTTCGAGTCTGGATGTGCTCTGTCAGATCTGCTGAGATTGTCCATTAGTTTCTGTTTTTGTTTCAGATTCCAGCACCACAGTAATTTGCTTTTATCTTGAAGTTTTCAGTTTGCTGCCCAGGTGCATGGGGCATCTGTCACGCGCGGATGCACCTGTGTACATATGTCTGCAAGATCCCATGCAGGTCCCCACTTGGACTGGAAAGACCCAGAGGCATAAAGGTTCAAGGCCATCATGATGGCCACCAGGAGCGGGTATCCCCCTCCATACCCTCATGGTACCAGGTGCGCCATCATCTGACACAGGTGGCGCACGGTCTCCTTGGTTAGCAGAAGTCTTTGATGCCACAGGCAGACTTGCATCTTCTCAAAGGTCAGGCGCTGACGGCATACACGTGGCCTGATCATCATAGAATCACAGAATTTACAATGCAGAAGGAGGTCATTCGGCCCATCGAGTCTGCACTGGCCCTTGGAAAGAGTCCCTTACCTAAGCCCACACCTCCACCCTATCCCCCCACCTCCACCCTATCCTCACACCTCCACCCTATCCCCATAAGCCAACCTTTTTGGACACCAAGGGCAATTTAGCATGGCCAATCCACCAAACCTGCACATCTTTGGACTGAGGGAGGAAACTGGAGCACCCGGAGAAAACCCACACAGACACGGGGAGAACGTGCAGACTCTGCACAGACAGTGACCCAAGCCGGGAATCGAACTTGGGACTCTGGAGCTGTGAAGCAACTGTGCTACCTGATGCGGCGCCTCCTCCACAGCCTGTTGGAAGGCCCGCACTAGAGCCTCACCGTCAACCCCTGCTCCTCTGGAGCAGTCTCCTTTTGTGTAGGGGCCTCCCTGAGCGGGCCCTGTGCCTCCAGTACGTCCACAACGGCAGCTGTGACCAGGTAGATAGCGAGCATTCCTGGCTGTACTCGGAAATTCATTCTCCGCAGGATGGGAGGAGAAGACATGTTAGCAAGATGAGAATTACCTTGCCCATCCAAATTCAACAGACTACATGGTGACCCTGAGTTGTACTTCAGCTCCACCCTCCTCAAGTCACCCCTCCCACCTCCCGCAAACCACCCCCACCCCTCAGCTGTTCCCCTCGATCTGTTGCCTTACCCACTGCACCCCTCAGTGAGTGGCACCAGGCATATGATGTGAGGGCCTCTATCCTAACCACCCATCCCTACCAACAGGGGTACCAGTGGCTGCTAACCCATGACAGCGACAAGCTCTGTGTCCCCTGTTCTTTATCCCCCCAGTGGGGTCAACTATGGGTATCCTCACTGGGTGGGTCGTGTGTTATCCCAGCAGCAGGGTGGCACCTGGTTGTGCAGTGGAGAGGGTCAAGGTGTGCCACCAATTGCCTCCATGCTTCGAGGCTTGTGTGTGGGCAGGTCCTACAGATGGAGCTGAGGCAGGGATGTGTGAATCTGCTGGGAGTTTAGCTGTTGTGTCATGTGTCCTGGGTGTAACACACAGGTTGTTCGGGGGCAGGATGGAAGGGAGAAGGGGCACAGTGGACAGGCAGTGCTTGGAGACAGCTGGTGATCCTGCAGAGTGGGCTAGCTGATAATGTCACTGGTGAAGCCTCTGCCCTGAGAGGGGCAGTGTGCCAGAGAGGGTGCCATAGGCCACGGTGCATGTATCCTTTGTTTGGGGTGTTTTGCTAGTTTCCAGAGGGGCGGCCTGGCTGGGCTCCCAAATGACCAGAGGCTCTGTGAACATTTACATTGATTCATAGAATTTACAGCGCGGAAGGAGGTAATTCAGCCCATCGAGTCTGCACCAGCCCTTACAAGGAGCACCCTACTGAAGCCCATGTATCTACCTTATCCCGTAACCCAGTAACTCACACTTCACATTTTTTGGACACGAAAGGGGAATTTATCATGGCCAATCCACCTCACCTGCACATCTTTGGACTGTGGGAGGAAACCGGAGCACCCGGAGGAAACCCACGCAGACACGGGGAGGACGTGCAGACTCCGCACAGACAGTGACCCAGCCGGGAATCGAACCTGGGACCCTGGAGTTGTGAAGCAACTGTGCTAACCACTATGCTACCGTGCAGGACACAGTGAGGGGCCTGTAACTTGTCCCAAATGGGTGTGTCAAAAACAAATACTGCAGCAGTGGTAGTCTGAGCCAGGCTACCTGTATCCAGAGGGGACACCCAAAATCCACAGAGATTGCTTGCTAGGGTGTGGCTGCGTGCTACACCCCCGGCCCTGGCAGCCACACCCTAGCAAGCGGTACAATTTTAAAACATTTTTTCAAACTTTGCTTATCTTCTCCCTCCCCTTCAGCATCTATTGCACCCGGTTCCCATTTGTAGATACCTGTAGTAAACTGCGTCCCCGTGACTTCCGGCTGAGGGAGTCGGAGCATCACGGCGGTGAGTCAAATGCGCTCATCACATTTACGTGAATGAAAGAACAGCTTCTTCCCTACTGCCATCAGACTTTTGAATGGACTTACCTCGTATTAAGTTGATCTTTTCGCTACATCTTGCTATGACTGTAATATTACATTCTGCAGTCTCTCCTTCCTTCCCTATGTACGGTATGCATTGTTTGTACAGCATGCAAGAAACAACACTTTTCACTGTATACTAATACATGTGACAATAATAAATCAAATCAAATTCAATCAAATCAAATGATGGTTTTGCATGCCACCCTCGTTATCGCCACCACCGAGGGGCCGGAGCACGGCGCCCGAATCAGCACCTCGATTTTGGCCAGATCCCCATTCTCCGCCTGATCGTGGTTCACATTTTGCTGCTTCGCGAGGCGGAGAATTTTGCCCATTGTCAGTTGTAAGAGGTATTGCTCAGTGGAGGTTGACTTGTCATTTGAAATTCCTTTGAAACAGACTTCCCATGTTCTTTAGCAGCTCAATTTGTTCTTATTTCTCCACTTGAAAATATAATCACAGAATTATATTGTACTGAAGTAGACTATTTGGCCCATCTATTTGGTTCTCTCACAGAGCAAGCCTGTTAGTATCATTTCTCACCTCGTTCTCCATGTCTGTTATAATCCCTATGAGACCCATAGGAACTGTAGTGATATCATGGTTGCGTTGTAATTCACTAACTAACCAAGATTGGATTGGATTTGTTTATTGTCACGTGTACCGAGGTACAATGAAAAGTATTTTTCTGCGAGCAGCTCAACAGATCATTAAGTACATGGGAAGAAAAGGGAAGAAAAGAAAATACATAATAGGGCAACACAAGGTATACAATGTAACTACATAAGCACCGGCATCGGATGAAGCATACGGGGTGTAGTGTTAATGAGGTCAGTCCAGAAGAGAGTCATTTAGGAGTCTGGTAACAGCGGGGAAGAAGCTGTTTTTGAGTCTGTTCATGCATGTTCTCAGACTTCTGCATCTCCTGCCCGATGGAAGAAGTTGGAAGAGTGAGTAAGCCGGGTGGGAGGGAGTTTTGATTATGCTGCCCGCTTTCCCCAGGCAGCGGGAGGTGTAAATGGAGTCAATGGATGGGAGGCAGGTTCGTATGATGGACTGGGCGGTGTTCACGACTCTGAAGTTTCTTGCGGCCTTGGGCCGATGCAGCCAGATAGGATGCTTTCTATGGTGCATATGTAAAAGTTGGTAAGAGTTAATATGGACATGCCGAATTTCCTTAGTTTCCTGAGGAAGTATAGGCGCTGTTGTGCTTTCTTGGTGGTAGCGTCGACGTGGGTGGACCAGGACAGATTTTTAGAGATGTGCACCCCTAGGAATTTGAAACTGCTAACCATCTCCACCTGTTGGTCAGAAAGTCGAGGATCCAGTTGCAGAGTGGGGAGCCAAGTCCTAGGTTTTGGAGCTTTGATATGAGTTTGGCTGGGATTATGGTGTTGAAGGCAGAGCTGTAGTCAATAAATAGGAGTCTAATGTAGGAGTCCTTGTTGTCGAGATGCTCTAGGGATGAGTGTAGGGCCAGGGAAATTGTGTCTGCTGTGGACCAGTTGCAGCGGTATGCGAATTGCAGTGGATCAAGGTGTTCTGGGAGTATGGAGGTGATGCGCTTCATGATCAACCTCTCGAAACACTTCATTATGACTGAAGTCAGGGCCACCGGACGGTAGTCATTGAGGCACGTTGCTTGGTTCTTCTTCGGCACCGGTATAATGGTGGTCTTCTTGAAGCAGGTGGGGACCTCAGAGTGGAGTAGGGACAGGTTAAAGATGCCCGCGAGTACCTCTGCCAGCTGGTCCACGCAGGCTCTGAGTGCACGACCAGGGATCCCGTCCGGCCCGTGTCCTTCCGAGGGTTCACTTTCAGGAAGGCCGATCTGACCTCAGAAGCTGTGATGGTAGGTATGGGTGAATTATGGGCTGCTGGGGCACTCGAAAGCGGATTGGTGGTTACCTGCTCGAACCGAGCATAGAATGCATTGAGTTCATCGGGGAGAGGTGCACTGCTGCCAGAGATACTGCTTGGCTTCGCTTTGTAGCCCGTTATGTTGTTTAGTCCTTGCCACAATTGCCGAGGGTCTGTCTGTGACTCGAGCTTGGTTTGATATTCTCTCTTGGCATCTTGGATGGCTTTGCGGAGGTCATACCTGGATTTCTTGTATAGGCCAGGGTCGTCTGACTTGAACGCCTCAGATCTGTCCTTCAGTAGGGAGTCAATCTTGTGATTGAGCCATGGTTGGGGAACATATGTACTGCTTTCTTTGGCACGCAGTCATCCACACATTTGCTGATGAAGTCTGTGACGGTGGTGACATACTCATTTAAGTTGGTCGCTGAGTTCTTAAATATGAACCAGTCTACTGTCTCTAAGCAGTCACGTAAGAGCTCTTCTGTCTCCTCGGACCAGCACTGCACAACCTTCTTAGCTGGATTCTCCCGCTTGGGTTTCTGCTTGTATGCCGGGAGAAGGAACACCGTCTTATGGTCTGATTTCCCAAAGTGCGGTCGGGGGATGGAACGGTAGGCGCCCTTGATTTTTGAGTAGCAGTTGTCAAGAGTGTTGTCGCCCCTGGTGGGACAGGAGATGTGCTGGTGGAATTTTGACAGTACACTTTTGAGGTTGGCCTTGTTGAAGTCTCCGGCCACGATGAACAAGGCCTCCGGATGTTCTGTTTCATAGTTGTTTATAACTGTGTACAGTTCGTCCAGGGCCTTCCTCGCTTCTGCCTGGGATGGGATGTAGACCGCTGTGATCATGGCTGAAGTGAACTCACGTGGAAGATAGTATGGGCGGCACTTCACGGTCAGATATTCCAGGTCTGGGAGCAGTAGGTGGCCAGGGTCGCCACACCCAAGCACCAGGAGGAGTTGATGAGGAGGCAAACCCCTCCACCCTTCGCTTTGCCTGATGACGCGGTGCAGTCCACCCGGTGAATTGAGAAGCCTTCAGGTTGTATGGCACTGTCCGGTGAGATGGGGGTGAGCCATGTCTCTGTGAAACAGAGCTCACAGCAATCTCTTCCCTCTGAGAGGCAAGTCTGGCGTGAAGTTCATCCATGTTGTTTTCGATCGCTTGGACGTTTGCCAGGTGTATGCTGGGGAGAGGGGTCTTGAAACCACGTTGCTTCAGTCTAACCTGCAGACTGCTGTGTTTCCCTCGCTTCCTCAGTCGGCGGCTGCGGCTGGATGGTCCTGGGATCTGATGGGAGAAGCCTGACCTTGTGGAAGGTAGATGGTTGCGTCTGTCGGGGTCCAAAGCGCTGGCGGGGTCCAGGGCGCTGGTTACATTTCCGGGGACGCATCTGGCAGGGTCCCAGGTGCTGGTTGAGGTAGAGGAGTTGCTAGGGGGCCATGTTTGTGATCCGGATGGGTCCCGGTGTTCTGCGGACACGGGAATACCTTGCACAGGGTCTCCGCCATTTCGGGGTCCTAGGTCATGGGCAGGGCCTTCCTGAGGCAGGTTGGGCTCAGTCCCGTGGTCTGTTCCCTCCCTGGATGCTCCTGGGGTTGGGTCTTGAAGTAGGCCCGGTCGGGCCTCCACATGGATTTTTCTTTCTTCCATCTCCAGGTAGGCCAGGCTGCTGGGCGGGCCTTTCCGGGTTGGGTCGCTGGGCGGGTCTCTCGGGGTTGAGTTGGGCCTGGTCTCGTCGTCGGAGGTCGGGTCAGGAGCTGCGGGGACTAGGCTGGGCGATTGGGGGGCTGGCGTCGGTTGTTAGGCCGGGTTGGGAGCTCCGAGGTCCAGGTAGGCTCCAAATCGTGGTCGGGGCTTCACTTCCGGTTTGGGCCCGATCCACTTCCAGGTCGTGGAGGTCAGGTCGGGCCAGGTCAAAAGGTCTCCACGAGCCTCGGAGGATGTTCAAGCCTGCAAGAGAAGATAAAAGAGAGAGGTAATAATAATGTTAGTTTTAGAATTAAATTTTAAAAGATTAGAACGAGTATAAGTTAAGTAAAAAGTGGATCTGTTGGGGAGAGCTCTCAGAGTCGCCTCGCTCCGGCGCCATCTTGCTTCAAAAAAAAAAGAGTAGTCTCATTAGTACATAAGTGAATGTTAGAGTCAGATGATCTCACACTGGCTGACGGGAGCTGCAGAGAGTGGTTGCTTGTGTGTGCTCATACTGTTATTGATCTGTTGTTTTGTATACAATTGACCCACTGTTAATGTTAATAAATCATTTATAGCTTTAGCTACAAGTGTTACTGTAATAAAAATCAGGCCATTCGATAAGAACATTACAGGGACAACCCTATTAATCTCCATATGGGGCTCGTGGAATACGGGCACCCCCACTGAGCGACGGAGGCCCAACAAAGAGCCCGTTAATTCCCCGAGATAAAACCCAGCCCAGGAAGGAGCCGGCATCTCATGATGGTCTCGGCTGGGACCTGGACTATTACTTTGTTATTGTATTTCCGAGCATGAGTAGGAAATAAACTATTTTTGTCTCTCCTTTGCAGGACTCCTCATTGCCTACAATAATATCGCTATATTTTTTTCCCCTTCAAGAATTCGATCAGTAAAGCAGTGCTTTCCACCTTGTTCCCTCTCCCCGCTGACCTCTATGGTGGGGATTATAACTTTTCCCAGCCTTTTCATTTCATTCCGGTATCAGCCAAGAGTAACTAGTGGGGTACCAGCAGGACAGGTGCTGGGACCCCACCTATTCACAATATATATTAATGATTTGGACGAGGGAATAAAATGTAACATCGCTCAGTTTGGAACATCCGCGATGCTGAGGACGTCGTGGAAAGCACGTTTAGCGAGTTGGTCACACCGCAAGTGAAAGTTACTGAGGGAGATAGAAAATGGGCGACCAAAAGACAGAGCATGAGTAGGAAGGCAGTGCAGGAGTCCCCTGCGGTCATCTCCCTGCAAAACAGATATACTGCTTTGGATACTGTTGGGGGAGATGGCTCACCAGGGGAAGGCAGCATCCGCCAGGTTCATGGCACCGTGGCTGGCTCTGCTGCGCAGCTGGGCAGGCAGAAGAATGGCAGGGCTATAGTGATAGGGGACTCAATCGTAAGGGGAATAGACAGGCGGTTCTGCGGACGCAATCGAGACTCCAGGATGGTATGTTGCCTCCCTGGTGCAACGGTCAAGGATGTCTCGGAGCGGCTGCAGGTAATTCTGGGGGGGGGATGGTGAACAGCCAGCTGTCGTGGTGCACACAGGCACCAACGATATAGGTAAAAAATGGGACGAGGTCCTACCAGCTGAATTTAGGGAGCTAGGAGTTAAACTAAAAAGTAGGACCTCGAAGGTAGTAATCTCAGGATTGCTACCAGTGCCACGAGCTAGTCAGAGTAGGAATGTCAGGATAGAGAGGATGAATACGTGGCTCGAGAGATGGTGCAAGAGGGAGGGATTCAAATTCCTGGGGCATTGGAACCGCTTCTGGGGGAGGTGGGACCATTACAAACCGGACGGTGTGCACCTGGGCAGGACTGAAACCGATGTCCGAGGGGAGGTGTTTGCTGGAGCTGTTGGGGAGGGTTTAAACTAATGTGGCAAGGGGATGGGAACCGATGCAGGAAGTTGGAAGGTAGTAAAACAAGGACAGAAACAAAAGGCAGTAAGGGGGAAAGTGTAAGGCAGAGAAGCCATAGTCAAAAATCAAAAAGGGCGACAGTACAAGGTACAGTGACTGAGGGGAGCTCAGTGAATAGGACCAGTAATACGAAAAGGAATAAACCGGAAGTAAAAACATTAATGGTAAGCGATGCGGCAGGTTGTTACATGAAGATATGGGTTCAACGACAAGGAAAATTAGGAGAAAAGTTAAGAGGAAATATAACTTAGGAGAGGTTACTGATCGAGGTGTTAAGATTCAAAACAGAGGTAAAAAAGCCAACATAAGTGTACTTTACCTGAATGCCCGTAGTATTCGGATTAAGGTAAATGAGTTGATGGCGTATATCATCGTGAATGACTATGATTTTGTGGCCATTACTGAAACATGGTTAAAGGATGGTCACGACTGGGAGTTAAATATCCGAGGGTATCCAATTATTCGGAAGGACAGAGTGGATGGTAAGGGAGGTGGTGTAGCTCTGTTATTTAAGGGTGATATCCGGGCAATAATAAGGGATGACATTGGTGCTTTGAAGGATAAGGTTGAATCCATTTGGGTCGAAATCAGGAATAGTAAGGCGAAAAAGTCACTGATAGGAGTAGTCTATAGGCCACCAAATAGTAACATTATGGTGGGACAGTCAATAAACAAAGAAATAACGGATGCATGCAGAAATGGTACAGCAGTTATCATGGGGGATTTTAATCTACATGTCGATTGGTTTAACCAGTTCGGTCAAGGAGGAGTTTATAGAATGTATCCGCGATAGTTTCCTAGAACAGCATGTAATGGAACCTACGAGGGAACAAGCGATCCTAGATCTGGTCCTGTGTAATGAGACTGGGTTGATTCATGATCTCATAATTAGGGATCCTCTCGGAAGGAGCGATCACAATATGGTGAACTTTAAAATACAGATGGAGGGTGAGAAGGTGAAATCAAACACTAGTGTTTTGTGCTTAAACAAAGGAGATTAAAATGGGATGAGAGAAGAACTAGCTGAGGTAGACTGGGAGCAAAGACTTTATGGTGAAACTGTTGCGGAACAGTGGAGAACCTTCCAAGCAATTTTTCACAGTGCTCAGCAAAGGTTTATACCAACAAAAAGAAAGGGCAGTAGAAAGAGGGAAAATCGACCGTGAATATCGAAGGAAATAAGGGAGAGTATCAAATTGAAGGAAACAGCATACAAAGTGGCAGAGATTAGTGGGAGACTAGAGGATTGGGAAAACTTTTGCGGGCAATAGAAAGGTACTAAAAAAGCTATAAAGAAGAGTAAGATAGATTATGAGAGAAAACTTGCTCAGAATATAAAAACAGATAGTAAAAGTTTCTACAAATATATAAAACAAAAAAGAGTGGCTAAGGTAAATATTGGTCCTTTAGAGGATGAGAAGGGAGATTTAATAATGGGAGATGTGGAAATGGCTGAGGAACTGAACAGGTTTTTTGGGTCGGTCTTCACAGTGGAAGACACAAATAACATGCCAGTGACTGATAGAAATGAGGCTATGACAGGTGAGGACCTTGAGAGGATTGTTATCACTAAGGAGGTAGTGATGCGCAAGCTAATGGGGCTAATGGTAGACAAGTCTCCTGGCCCTGAAGGAATGCATCCCAGAGTGCTAAAAGAGCTGGCTAGGGAAATTGCGAATGCACTAGTGATAATTTACCAAAAATCACTAAACTATGGGGTGGTCCCGGCAGATTAGAAATTAGCAAACGTGACACCACTGTTTAAAAAAGGAGGTAGGAAGAAAGCAGGTAATTGTAGGCCAGTGAGCTTAACTTCAGTAGTAGGGAAGATGCTGGAATCTATCATCAAGGAAGAAATAGTGAGGCATCTGGATGGAAATTGTCCCATTGGGCAGACGCAGCATGGGTTCATAAAGGGCAGGTCGTGCCTAACTAACTTAGTGGAATCTTTTGAGGACATTACCAGTGCGGTAGATAACAGGGAGCCAATGGATGTGGTATATCTGGATTTCCAGAAAGCCTTTGACAAAGTGCCACACAAAAGGTTGCTGCATAAGATAAAGATGCATGGCATTAAGGGTAAAGTAGTAGCATGGATAGAGAATTGGTTAATTAATAGAAAGCAAAGAGTGGGGATTAATGGGTGTTTCTCTGGTTGGCAATCAGTAGCTAGTGGTGTCCCTCAGGGATCAGTGTTGGGCCCACAATTGCTCACAATTTACATAGATTGGGGTTGGGGACCAAGTGCAATGTGTCCAAGTTTGCAGCCAACACTAAGATGAGTGGTAAAGCAAAAAGTGCAGAGGATACTGGAAGTCTGCAGAGGGATTTGGATAGGCTAAGTAAATGGGCTTGGGTCTGGCAGATAGAATACAATGTTGACAAATGTGAGGTTATCCATTTTGGTAGGAATAACAGCAAAAGGGATTATTATTTAAATGATAAAATATTAAAGCATACTGCTGTGTAGAGAGACCTGGGTGTGCTAATGCATGAGTTGCAAAAAGTTGGTTTACAGGTGCAACAGGTGATTAAGAAGGCAAATTGAATTTTGTCCTTCATTGCTAGAGGGATGGAGTTTAAGACGAGGGAGGTTATGCTGCAATTGTATAAGGTGTTAATGAGGCCACACCTGCAGTATTGTGTTCAGTTTTGGTTTCCTTACTTGAGAAAGGACGTACTGGCACTGGAGGGTGTGCCGAGGAGATTCACTAGGTTAATCCCAGAGCTGAAGGGGTTGGATTTCAAGGAGAGGTTGAGTAGACTGGGACTGTACTCGTTGAAATTTAGAAGAATGAGGGGGGATCTTATAGAAACATATACAATTATGAAGGGAATAAATAGGATAGATGCGGGCAGGTTGTTTCCACTGGCGGGTGAAAGCAGAACTAGGGGGCACAGCCTCAAAATAAGGGGAAGTAGATTGAGGACTGAGTTTAGGAGGAACTTCTTCACCCAAAGGGTTGTGAATCTATGGAATTCCTTGCCCAGTGAAGCAGTAGAGGCTCCTTCATTAAATGTTTTTAAGATAAAGATAGATAGTTTTTTGAAGAATAAAGGGATTAAGGGTTATGGTGTTCGGGCTGGAAAGTGGAGCTGAGTCCACAAAAGATCAGCCATGATCTCATTGAATGGTGGAGCAGGCTCGAGGTGCCAGATGGCCTACTCCAGCTCCTAGTTCTTATGTTCTTATGTTTGCAGATGATACCAAGTTAGGTTGGTGGGTGAACTGTGACGAGTTTACAGAGATCCTTCAGCATGTTCTGGAAGGTTGGGTGAGTGGGCAAATCAATGGTAGGTGCAGTAAAATTTAGATAAGCATGAGATTATTCACTTTGGAAGAAAAACAAGAAGGCAGATTACTACCTGAATGGCTGTAAATTGGGAGAGGGGAGTGTGCAGTGGGACCTGGGTGTCCAGTTGCCAAAGATAAGGTTAAGGAGGCAAATGGCAGTGGTTAACACTGCCGCCTACGGTGCTGAGGACCTGGGTTCGAATCCCGGCCCTGGGTCACTGTCTGTGTGGAGTTTGCACATTCTCCCCTTGTCTGTATGGGTTTCACCCCCACAGCCCAAAGATGTGCAGATAGGTGGATTGGCCACGCTAAATTGCCCCTTAATTGGAAAAAAAATAATTGGCTGCTCTAAATTTTAAAAAAAAGAGAAAAAAAAAAGAAGGCAAATGGTGTGTATGTTGGCTTTCATTGCGAGAGGTTTCGTGTACAGGAGCAGGGATGTGTTGTTGCAATTATACAGCGCCTTGGCGAAGCCACACCTAGAATATTGGCCAGGATCCTCTCAGCCCGGGGCCGGGCCGGAGAATCGCCGCAACCGGCGTGAATCGCGCTGGGACGCAATTCTCCGCTCCATTGGCCCTGGCATGGTCAGCGCAATGCCGGTCGGGGGCCGCTCTACGGGGCCCTCCCCCCCGACGATTCTCGGCCCAGGATGGGCCGAGCGGCCGGAACAAAAAACCAGAGTCCCGCCGGCGCCGTTCCAACCTGGTCTTACCCGCCCGGGACCTCGGTGTGGAAGGGTCCGGGGGCGGCCTGTGGGGGGTGAGATGGGGTCCAACCATGGGGGGAGGGGGCCTCTGCTGTGGCCTGGCCCGCGATCAGGGCCCACCGATCGGCGGGCCGGCCTCTCGGGCTGGGGGCCTCCATTTTCCGCGCTGGCCCCTGTAGCCCGACACCATGTTGCATCGGGGCCGGCGCGGAGAAGGGAGCCACTGCACATGCGTATGTTGGCACAGTAATGTTGACTTAAACATTCAGTCACTCCTCATTCAACAAAGCATAGCCTGTTCACCTGTTTTTATATTGAGAGTAGAGATGGAAAAAGTGGACATTCACATCAGATCAGTGACATTTTGAGGTTTCCATCTGAGAGAACTTCATCGGCAGACCCTGTAAAGGAGAAGGGAAGGAATTTCCAGATTTTCCCACTTAACAGTGCCTGTGTGGATGGCAGACGTTACTGTCAGTTTCATGGGGTAATAACAAGGAGCATTTGACAGTTTCGTCATTGTCGTGTTATTCATCCTGGGGTAACACTGACTGCAACTGGATGCAGTTGTACTTGAAAGTAGACTCCAAACTGTGATGTTGGTTCAATACGCTTTATTGAACTTGTTAAGCAGTGTACACAGTTCGCTGTGAGGTTGACACTTTACTAATCTAAGCGTGCTTGTTATAACTAACTAGGTCAGACTAGCTCTGAGCCACGTGTAGAAGGTGCTAACTGATATATACACCCTGACTGTCACTACAGTTGTCACCAGTGGAAAGAGGCAGAGTGTTGATGCCTCGTGTGTTTTATAGTGGGAAACCACCTTCTAGTGTTCTGCCTTGGTTGTGTGCTGCCCTGTGTGTTGATTGGCTGTACTGGGTGTCTGTCACTGCCTGTCTGTATCTCATTATGTACATGAGTGCATATCATGACACCTCCCCTTTTTAAAAAAAAATGTTGGTTGTTTGGAGCATATGCGATTGTATTTACATGTAGAACTATTTACATTAAATGGCGAGTGGATGAATATCTATATAAGAGGTGTCTAGCGTGCACATACAGAACAAAATTTACAAGATAAATGTTGGTAAGTCCAATCTTTGGGGCTTGAGTCGGATCCTTGTCGACCGCCTGAGAGGCGGAGGTGGAGACGACGGCGCCTTGACAGGCGGGATTGCTGCCAGATTGGTGGCCTCCTGGAGCGAGGTGTCCGGAGGAGGCATAACAACATCTGGGAAAGTAATATCTGGTGGTGGGCAGGCAACTTTGCGCAGTGCCCTTCTGTTGCGCCTGATAATGGAGCCATCAGCCATACGAACTACAAACGATCTGGGAGCAGCCTATCGAGCAACAACAGCTGGGGCTGACCAGCCTCCATCAGGTAGCTTGATGCGAACAGCACCTTCCGGAGATAGCGCAGGCAAACCGGTAGCATGAGCATCGTACGTCAGCTTTTGCCGGTTCCTGAGTTGCTGCATCTTTTGCAGCACTGGGAGGTGATCCAGGTCTGGTAAGTGTATGGCTGGAATAGTCGTCCGCAGGTCTCTATTCATGAAGAGTTGAGCTGGAGACATACCGGTGGACAGAGGGGTTGCCCTGTACGCCAACAGCGCAAGGTTGACGTCAGAAGCAGAGTCCGCAGTCTTGCAGAGCAGTTGCTTCACTATATGGACCCCTTTCTCAACCTTCCCGTTGGACTGCGGGTAGTGTGGGCTTGAGGTAATGTGGTTGAATTAGTACGTCGTGCCGAAATTGGACCACTCTTGGCTGTGGAAGCAGGAACCATTGTCACTCCTGACAGTGACTGGAAACCATGCCTGGCAAATGTCTCCTTGCAGGCCTTGATGACTGTCCTTGATGTGAGGTCTGACAGCTTCACAACTTCCAGGTAATTTGAGAAGTAGTCTATGATGAGCACGTAGTCATGCCCATTGGCGTGAAAAAGGTTTATTCCCACCTTGGATCACGTAGAGGTCACGATCTCGTGTTGCTGGAGTGTTTCTTTTGTTTGAGCAGGCTGGAAATGCTGGCAGGTTGCACAATTGAGGACCATGTTGGATATGTCCTGGCTGATTGCAGGCCAATAGACAGCCTGCCTGGCCCTGCGCCTACACTTTTCGACACCGAGGTGTCCCTCGTGGATTTGTTTGAGCGCCGAGCTCTACAGACTGTAAGGAATAATGATACAATCTGGCTTGAGGAGGATGCACTCCACGACTGTCAGGTCGTCCTTCACATTAAAGAACTGAGGGCATTGCCCTTGTTGCCAGCCATTTGCAAGGTGGTGCATTACACGCTGCAGAAGAGGGTCTTTGGCAGTCTCTTCACGAATGCTGATCACTCTTTCATCTGAGGCCGGGAGGTTGCTGGCACACAGCTGCACCTGTGCCTCAATCTGGCGGATGAAGTCAACCTGTTCACAGGGCAAGGTGATGGAGCGGGACAGGGCATCCGCAATTATCAGCTCCTTTCCTGGTGTGTATACTAACTCAAAATCGTACCTGCGGAGTCGAAGGAGAATGCGCTGAAGCCTGAGCGTCATGTCATTCAAGTCCTTATGAATGATATGGACCAAGGGTCTGTGGTCAGTCTCCACTGTAAATGTAGGTAGACCGTAGACCTTAGTCATGGAACTTTACAATGCCGGTTAGGAGGCCCAGGCACTCTTTTTCTATCTGGGCGTACCTCTGTTCAGTAGGAGTCATGGCCCTTGACGCATAAGCAACTGGAGCCCAGGATGAGGAGTCATCCCTCTGGAGGAGCACTGCTCCAGTGCCGTGCTGGCTTGCGTCTGTGGAGATTTTTGTTTCCCTGTCCGGGTCAAAAAACGTTAGTACCGGAGCAGTGATGAACTTTGCTTTAAGCTCGAGCCACTCTGCTTGTTGTGTGGGTAGCCACTGGAATGCAGTGGACTTCTTCACCAGATGCTTGAGAGCCGTGGTGTGCGAGGCCATGTTGGGAATGAATTTTCCCAAGAAGTTCACCATTCCAAGGAAGCGTAGTACCGCCTTCTTGTCTTCCGGGGTCTTCATGGCATTAATGGCCTTGACCTTGTCTGAATCTGGTCGCACACCCTGCTGCGATATCTGGTTGCCCAAGAACTTGATGGATGACATGCCAAAGGAGCACTTGGCCTTGTTCAGCTTGAGGCCATTTGAATGGACACGTTGAAAGACTTGTTTGAGATGAGATATGTGTTCCTCGGGGCTCGTGGACCATATGCTTACATCATCTATGTAGACACGCACACCCTCAATGCCCTCCATCATCTGCTCCATGATCCTGTGGAAGATTTCAGAGGCTGTGACAATGCCGAATGGCATGCGGTTATAACAGTACCTGCCAAATCCAGTTGTATCTGCCAGAAACCATGTGATGCATCTAGCTTCGTGAAGAATTTGGCATGTGCCATCTCACTGGTCAGTTCCTCCCGCTTCGGGATCGGGTAGTATTCCCACATTATGTTCTGGTTAAGATCTTTGGGATCAATGCATATCCGCAACTCTCCTGAGGGCTTCTTCACACAGACCATCGAGCTGACCCAGTCAGTCGGTTCCATCACTTTGGAGATGATGCCCTGGTCTTGGAGCTCCTGTAGCTGTGCCTTTAAACGTTCCTTCAGAGGAGCCGACACCCGGCATGGTGCATGGATTACAGGCGTGGCATCAGGCCTGAATAGGATCTTGTAGCAGTATGGCAGAATACCCATTCCATCAAACATATCCAGATATTGAGCAAGGATGTCATCAATGTCAGCCTGAAGATCCACATTGGAAGAAGACATGGCATGGACTCGCTGTACGAGGTTGAGTAGCTTGCATGCATGGAGCAGGAAGCCTTATCAGGCTTGACGATTTCGAATCGCAGTGTGACATTGATGGTCTTGTTGGAGACGAATAGCTGACAAGATCCTAGTGCAGTTATGGCATTGCCATTATAATCGAGGAGCTGGCAGGCTGGCGGAAGAATTTTGGGTTGCTTTTTAATGCGGTCAAAATCAGCTTGAGAGATGAGATTGGCAGAAGCACCAGTGTCCAGCTTGACCTGGATGCTGCATTGGTTAACGTGTATGACAGCACGCCATTCGTCCGCGGAATCCACATTGAGGTTAGATAGGCGTCTTGCTGAATTTGAGGAGGCATATTCACATGTAGTTATGATGCCCACACGATAGGGGGACGCCAGGCAGTTGTCCTCTGGATCCGTAGTGCTACCAGGATCAGAATCCAATAAACCTTGCTGTACACACCGATTGCGTTGGAATTGGGATCGCTGGCCCTTGACTGGTGGTGCAGACCTGCACAAGGCTGCATAATGTCCAGGCTTCCCGCAATTTAAACATCCCCCGTGTTTTCTTTTTGTTTGCCCCCTTTGCTGGGCCCTCGAGGTTCTGGGTCTGTTTGCTGTTGGTACAGAGCTGCGTCACAGGCGGTGGGGACGGGCCGGACAGCGAGAGCAGTTTGCGGGGGGGGGGGGGGGGGGGGGGAGGGGGGGGCACCCGTAGAGGGAGCCAGCAGGGGGGACCTGTAGAGGGAGCCAACAGTGGGATTGGAGGTAGAGGCGGGAGCGGCCGGGGTCAGCATGAGTCAGCTGACTTACGGGAGTGCAATGGGGGGGGGAAGGGGGGTTAAGCGGATGCTTGACTTGGGAGAGGGGGGCTGAGGGGGGCGGGTGGAGGGCTGGGATGCTGCTTTGCTGGCTGTAGGGGAAGCAACTTTCGGAGTAAAAGGGGGAGTCGGGACAGGGAGCCTCCGGCTGGGGGGCTGGAGTTTACGGGAGGCGCGGACACGTGGCTGGCCTAAAAAAGGGGAAGGTTAGTCGGCAAGGGGGGGGTAATTAACCCTCTGACCAGGCTGATTACGTGGAACGTGAGGGGCCTGATTGGGCCGGTCAAGAGGGCCCGTGTTTTCTCGCACTTAAAGGGGCTAAAGGCAGCCACAGCCATGCTACACGAAACGCATCTGAAGCTCGCTGATCAAACTAGGCTGAGGAAGGGATGGGTGGGGCAGGTCTTCCACTCGGAGCTGGATGCGAAGAGAAGCGGGGTCGCAATCTTCGTGAACAAACGGGTGGCATTTGAGGCGGAGGGTATTGTGGCGGATAAATTCCAGATCTGGCGTCATGCAGTCTGGTAATGGGGGGGACGGGGAATTTAACACGGTCCTGGATTCGGCTCTGGATCGGTCTAGGTCTCGATCGGATAAGAGGACAGCAGCGGCCAAGGTCTTGAGGGGGTTCATGGACCAGATGGGGGGAGTGGACCCGTGGAGATTCGCTCAGCCAAGGGCAAAGGAGTTTTCTTTCTTCTCCCATGTCCACAAAATGTACTCGCGGATTGATTTTTTTGTGGTGAGCATCGTGTTTCACTGTACGTGGATGACCTGCTCCTGTGTATTCAGATCCGGTGGAACATAGAACATAGAACATAGAACATAGAACATTACAGCGCAGTACAGGCCCTTCGGCCCTCGATGGCGAGTCCACTACTGTTGCAGGCAGGGCATTCCACGCCCTTACTACTCTCTGAGTAAAGAACCTACCTCTGACATCTGTCTTATTTCTATCTCCCCTCAATTTAAAGCTATGTCCCCTCGTGCTAGACATCACCATCCGAGGAAGAAGGCTCTCACTGTCCACCCTATCCAATCCTCTGATCATCTTGTATGCCTCAATTAAGTCACCTCTTAACCTTCTTCTCTCTAACGAAAACAGCCTCAAGTCCCTCAGCCTTTCCTCATAAGATCTTCCCTCCATACCAGGAAACATTCTGGTAAATCTCCTCTGCACCCTTTCCAATGCTTCCACATCCTTCCTATAATGCGGCGACCAGAATTGCACGCAATACTCCAAATGCGGCCGCACCAGAGTTTTGTACAGCTGCAACATGACCTCATGACTCCGAAACTTAATCCCTCTACCAATAAAAGCTAACACACCGTACGCCTTCTTAGCAACCCTCTCAACCTGGGTGGTAACTTTCACGGATCTATGTATATGGACACCGAGATCTCTCTGCTCATCCACACTGCCAAGAATCTTACAATGAGCCCAATACTCTGTCTTCCTGTTATTCCTTCCAAAATGAATAACCTCACACTTTTCTGCATTAAACTCCATTTGCCACCTCTCAGCCCAGCACTGCAGCTTATCTATGTCCCTCTGTAACTTGTAACATCTGTCCACACTGTCCACAACTCCACCGACTTTAGTGTCATCTGCAAATTTACTCACCCATCCTTCTACGCCCTCCTACAGGTAATTTGTAAAAATGACAAACAGCAGTGGCCCCAAAACAGATCCTTGTGGTACACCACTAGTAACTGGACTCCAGTCTGAACATTTCCCATCAACCACCACCCCTTGTCTTCTTCCAGCGAGCCAATTTCTGATCCAAACTGCTAAATCACCCTGAATCCCATGCCTCCGTATTTTCTGCAGTAACCTACCATGGGGAACCTTATCAAACGCTTTACTGAAATCCATATACACCACATCAACTGCTTTACCCTCATCCACCTGTTTGGTCACCTTCTCAAAGAACTCAATAAGGTTTGTGAGGCACGACCTACCCTTCACAAAACCGTGTTGACTATCTCTAATCAAATTATTCCTTTCCAGATGATTATACATCCTATCTCTTATAAACCTTTCCAAGATTTTGCCCACAACAGAAGTAAGGCTCACTGGTCTATAGTTACCGGGGTTGTCTCTACTCCCCATCTTGAACAAGGGGACAACATTTGCTATCCTCCAGTCTTCTGGCACTATTCCTGTAGACAAAGATGACTTAAAGATCAAAGCCAAAGGCTCAGCATTCTCCTCCCTAGCTTCCCAGAGAATCCTAGGATAAATCCCATCCGGCCCAAGGGATGGGAGAGGTCATGCAGATCCTAAAAGATTTCGGGGATTTCTTGGGGTATAAGCTGTATGTTGGAAAAAGCGAGCTTTCGTGATCCATGCGATGGGCCAGGAAAAGAGACCGGGAGAGCTTCCGCTCAAGATGGTGGAGAGGAGCTTTCGCTACTTGGGCATACGGGTGGCTAAGAGTTGGGATGCCCTGCACAGTCTCAACCTAACGTGGCTTGTGGATCAGATGGAGGAGGACTTTAAGAGGTGGGACATGCTACCGCTTTCCCTGGTGGGCAGGGTGCAGTCCGTGAAGATGATGGTCCTCCCCAGGTTCTTGTTCATCTTCCAGTGCCTTCCCATCCTCATCCCCAAGTCCTTCTTCAAGAGGGTGAACAGGATTATCACGGGATTTGTGTGGGCAAACAAGACCCCGCGAGTTAAAAGACTGTTCTTAGATCACAGTCGGGGGAGGGGGGGATGGAAACGGCTGGAGGCGACGTCTTGCAGGGACACTAGCACACTGGGCTAAATCGCTGGCTTTTAAAGCAGACCAAGGCAGGCCAGCAGCACGGTTCAATTCCTGTACCAGCCTCCCCGAACAGGTGCCGGAATGTGGCGACTAGGGGCTTTTCACAGTAACTTCATTTGAAGCCTACTTGTGACAATAAGCGATTTTCATTTCATTTCATAACGGCACCGCTGCCACTCCCGCCGGCACAGTACACCACAAGCCTGGTGGTGATGGCGGCATTGAGGATCTGGGGTCAGTGGAGAAGGCACAGGGGGGAGGTCGAGGCCTCAGTCTGGACCTCGATACGAAACAACCACAGGTTCGTCCCAGGTAGAATAGACGGAGGGTTTCTAAGCTGGCACAGAGTGGGTATCAAAAGGATGGGGGACTTGTTCACAGATGGGACTTTTGCTTGCCTGAGGGCGCTGGAGGAGAAATTCAGGTTGCCCCCGGGGAATACCTTTAGGTACCTGCAAGTCCGTGCTTTCTTGAAGAAGCAGGTGGTGGAATTTCCCCTGCTACCTGCCCGCAGGATACAGGATAGGGTGGTCTCGGGCATGTGGATAGGAGACGGAAAGGTATCAGACATATACCAGGAGCTGCAGGAGGCAGAAGAGGCCTCGGCGGAGGAGCTGAAAGGCAAGTGGGAGGAGGAGCTGGTGAGGAGCTGGATGAGGGCCTGTGGACGGACGCCCAGGGCAGGGTCAATTCCTCCTCATCTTGTGCCAGGCTTAGCCTGATTCAGCTTAAGGTGGTACACCGGGCGCACATGACAGCGGCAAGAATGAGCAAGTTCTTTGGGGTGGAGGACAGGTGTGTGAGGTGCTCAAGGAGCCCAGCAAATCATGTCCATATGTTTTGGGCTTGCCTGGCACTTAAATAATTCTAGCAAGGCTTTGCAAAGGCTATGATCAAGGTCTTGGACACTCGGGTAAAGCCGAGTCTGGTGATAGCGATATTTGGGGTGTCAGAAGATCCGGGAGTGCAGGAGCCGAAAGAGGCCGGAGTCCTGGCCTTTGCCTCCTTGGTAGCCCGGAGATGGCTCTTGTTAATGTGGAGGGAGGATAAAGTTTGCCTTGAGAGGGTCCTTGCTGGGGTTCTCCAGGCGGTGGCAACCGTTTCTTGACCGGGGGGGCGGGGGGGGGGCTGTATGGGTTGTGGATAGATTTTTCTTTTAAATGGTAGTTATCCCACCTTGTTTTGTTAAGTTGTTAATTTTTTTTTGTGGCCTTTTGTTTAGTTGTGGTTTTGTAAAAATTCTGTAAAATTTTGAATAAAAATATATTTTAAAAAAGAATCACTGGATTTCTCAGACAGAATGGTGACTGTTGGCGGTGCCAATGTGGCGTACCACGTGTGTGAATAGTCACTGCAGCGGTGTAGGAGATCGCAGCAGCCAATTTGAACACAGAAATCTCCTATAAATGACAATGATAGGATGGCCAGATAATTTGCCTTTGTGATGTTGAATGAAGGGTCTGCATTGGCCAGGACAGCAGGGACAACTCTCCCAAATCTTCTTGACAATTATATATTTTACAATGTCTCATCCAAAAGATTGTACCGCTGACAGTGGAAACCACCATCCTTCAAGTGAGAGTGAGTGCATCAGAAATTTAGCCCACGAAAGAACAGACTCTGTCGTGGATCATAGCCAATCCGCTCATTCTCTTGAATAACCAATTCCAGGTGAAACTTCTAAAATGGTAACATTTCAATGTATTTTTCGCCCTGGCCACTAGAGTAATTGAACAAGCCTGCAGAACATCAAATCCAGTCCAACAGCCTCAGTAGTTGCCACAGTCGTCCTGTTAATAATCACTCCGCTCTCCTGAGGCCTTGTTAACCAGTGCCGGGATCCCAGGGGCAGCATGCTAACCAGCACTGGGAGGACGCCGATCCTGAGCTCTTGAAAATGGGCTTCATCCATAAATTATCATCATCTACATAAAGGGCCAATTGTCTGAACAAGCACCCCCTCTCCGAGTGCGGGGCAGAGCCCACCGGGAGCTTCATTCAACAAATCACCGGCATGTTGACTTTTATTTTCAAATCCATTTATTATCCCAAATTCCATGAAAGGCACACTGGTGGGCAAAACTCCTGTGCGTCCTGAAAATGGGCCCGAATGGAAATATTCCAGGTGTTAAGTATATTGAACCCCCCTTTTTTGTGGAGAAGATGATTGACAACAACTGCAGGGCACTCCAACTTTAATTGGAACACATCTGGAGTAATGTTGCTCCATTTTAGACACTTTCACTACGCCGGTGAAGTACTGCATGTATTTTCTCTCTCTTTTGCCATGATTACAATAATCATCTTTGTTTTCTCATCAGGCTGACAGCAGAGACAAGAAGGAGGTAGTGAGCAGCACATCACAGACCGATTCATCAAACTCCTCCTCATTTTTTTTGTCCCTCTCATTGATTTGGAGTTTATTGGTATTCATTTATTTTGCGCACGCTCGTCTTCCTCTGTGCTTGACTGCAAGACTGCCCGTTGAATATTAATATTCATTCCTGTGGTAACTGGCAGAATCTTTCAATAAATCAGGTTTGGTTTATATGAAGACATTATGCCCGGCCTTCGCTGGTGCTGGCCTGACATGAGTCAGCTGAAATTTCCGCTGAAGAAGAAATACCTCACCCAGTGTCTCAATTTTCTTCTTTTGTTCCACTGATCTGAACACTGAATGGACACTGCATCCATACTTAAAAATTAAGCTTCAACTGGTTTTCGCCACATGAGTTAGAGAGTTAGCATGCAGGTGCAGCAAGTCATTAGGAAGACAAATAGCCTGTAGGTCTTTACCACAAGGGGATTGGAGCATAGGGATAAAGAGATCTTACTGTAATTGTCCAGAATTTTGCTGAGAGCACGTCTGGAATACTGTGTGCAGGTTAGATTTCCATATTTAAGAAAGGTCGTACTCGCAGTGGGCAGCAAGGTGGCACAGTGGTTAGCACTGCTGCCTCACAGCGCCAGGGACTGGGGTTCAATTCCGGGAGACTGTCTGTGTGGAGTTTGCACGTCCTCCTCGTGGGTTTCCTCCGGGTGCTGTGGTTTCCTCCCACAGTTCAAAGATGTGCAGGGTAGGTGGGGTGACAGGGTAATGGGTATAAGGCCTGGGTGGGGCCCTCTTTCAGAGGGTCAGTGCAGACCTGATGGGCCAAATGGCCTCCTTCTGCACTGTAGGGATTCTATGGACTCCGGACAGTGAAGGTTCACTAAACTGGTACCTGAGATGAGAGGGTTGCCTGTGATGAGGGACTGAGTAAATTGAGCTTAGCCTCTCTGGGGTTTAGAAGAATGTGAGGCGATCGCATTGCAACATATAAAATTCTGAGGGGTTTGATAGGATGGACACTGAGATTGTTTCCGCTGGCCAAGGATTCTAAAACACGGGGCCCACATTCTCAGGATAAGGGGCCAATCATTTAGGACTGGGACAAGGAGAAATTATTTCACTCAAAGAGTTGTGAATCTTTGGAATTCTCTACCTCAGAGGTTGCTCCATCATTGAATATATTTCAGGCTGGGATTGACAGATTTTTGGTCTGTCAGAGAATTAAGGGCTATGGGGAGCAGGCGAGAAAATGGAATTGAAACCTTGGGCGAAAGTCTCCTACCCGCCCCGCCACATTTCTGCCCCGACCGGCCGGCGGGAGTCTCCGTAACACCGGCCGGTCAATGGGGTTTCCCATTGTGGGGCAGCCCCACGCCGTCGGGAAACCCCCGGGCGCCGGCAAAACGGAGACTCCCGCCGGCGGAGAATGACGCCCCTAAGATCAACCCTTGATCATACTGAATGGAGGAGCAGGCTCGTTGGGCCGAATGGTCACTCCTGTTCCGATTTTTAATTCTCTCACATTCTTAAGTTTTAAATGTTTGCTGAGACAGACATTGTGTAAATTTTGGGGTTGGAATTTTGTTAATCAGTGAACAGCGTGAGCGGGTTCTCTGTCGACTGACGATGAAATCGGGAAATGCGATTGGGCGGAGAATCGGTTCTGATGCCAAAATCGTGGCGGGCACTGGGTTCACACTAATTAACAATTCTCCGGTGCCTCGACAGCAACATCAATGCGTTCCGCTTCGCACGTACAGTACACGGCATTGGCATATCATTAACGGGCCTGACCCGGTATTCTCCGGGGCCTCCGCGATTCTCCGGCTCCACTGGGGTGAATTCCCGACGGCGAGGCTTTTAAAAATCGAGAAACATGCGCCGTGGAGAGAGGCGGCAGGACATAGAGAGGCGTGACCGTGGGCTGCCGGGCTGGACACTGGCGGGGGGGCGGGGGGCCTGCCAGGGCCGGGGGGTGTGGGGATGTGGGGTGTGAAGAGACTGTTGATGGGGGGAAGGGCGTGGGGCAGGCCTGAGCCCCATGGGATGGAGAAGTGTCCAGGCACGGACCATCATTGCCGCAGCCTGCAAGGCAGCCATCTTGCTGCGCACCCCACTGACCACCCACCTTGGCCTTGGTTCTGCAGTGACACCGGCCATATAGGTGCCTGCACCCCACCAGCCCCGTACCCCACCCTCTGCCATACCACACCACCTAACCGATCGCCACTTGCCGGTGGGGCATTACACGGCCCGCCCAAGGGCAACGTCCACAGTGGCCCTGAAAAGGGGGCACCGGATAGGGACACAGAGCGTACCGCTGGCATGGGCAGTGCCAACCGACGGTACCCCTAGCAGCAGGGATGGGCGCCAGGGCCAGAGCCCCCGATGGCACTGATGGGGCCAGGGGTGCAGGGATGGGGGAGGGAATATGCGGGGGTCAAGGCAAAGTCCGCACGCAGTGTCAACCGGGGCCACTGTGTAGCCCGGTGGACCACGAGCGTGTGCACCATGCGAACATGCCACCTTTTTGCCCTCTGCAGACAATGCATATTGGAATTTAACCAGCAATGGTGGCCTTCCTGCTAATCACTGCAGCCCTGGGGGATGCCCTGCGGCTGTACGAGCTGGAGCTGCTCGAGGAGGAGGACACTGCAGCAGTGGAACCTGCCCCAGAATAACAGGAGGCAGCCGCTGAGGATGGAGACCCGGCTGCCCAACAGGCCGAGGAGGAGGCAGAAAGGAGGCTTTGCATGAGGCCTCGTGTGTACCGTTAGCGCCTGTCATTCAAGGACCTGCCGGACCGGGCGTGCCATTAAAGACTCGAGCTAAGCAGAGAGACAGTGTGCCATATTTGCCAGATCATGGTGCACCTGGCACCGCAGGGAAATGAGGGAGGTCACCTGCTCCCGATGGTCCTCAAGATGACAGTTGCCCTGAACTTTTACACCATGGGATCCTTCCATACACAAGTGGGGACCTGTCCGGGGTCTCACACAGCACGGTGCACAGATGCATCTGTGCCGTTACGGAGGCTCTATATGCCCAGTTGGCACAATACATCCATTTCAATGTGGATTGAGCCCACCAGGTTGTCCGGGCAGCAGGGTTCACCGCCACCGTCGAGGTACCCCGGGTTCAGGGGCTGATTGACAAATGCATGTCACCCTATGAGCACCTGCAGATTACAGGCTGCTCCACACAAACTGTAAGGGGTTCCACGCGATGAACGTGCAGCTGGTGAGTGGCCATCAGGTGCGCGTCATGCAAGTCTGTGCCCGATATCCGGGCAGTGTGCATGATGTCTTCATCCTGGCACACTCGACGATTCCTGGCCTCTTCGAGGTGCATCCCCAGCTGGGGAGTTGGCTCCTGGGTTATCCATTGCGGTCGAGGCTGATGACACCAATTCGACAGAGGCACACTACAACGACGCCAATGCAGCGGCTAGGAGCGTGATGGAGCGATGCTTCAGCATCCTGAAGGTGCGGTTCAGGTGCCTGAACTGCTCTGAGGCAGCCCTCCAGCATGGTGATGGGAGGGCCGCCCACATCGTGGTGGCCCGCTGCGTCCTCCACAACATCGTTCAGCAGAGGGGTGACGTGCTGGAGGAGGAGGATGAACGCCAGGCCTCGTTCAACAAGGAAGAGTGGAGGGCGAGGATGGACAGGATATGGGGCATAGGCAGGCACGAGAGGCCAACGATATGTGTGCAAGGGCCAATGCACACGGGTCACTCTAATCACCTCCAGGTCCAGCGACGATGGACACTGTTTCCCACACGTCTCTGGCCCACCCCCCCGCTGTGATTGGGCCACGTTTGGGAGCGCCATTGCAATGTCAGGGTGGCTCTGCACATGGCTGACTGTGGGAGAGCAGTCCCATCTTGTCCCTCGGCCAACGCCTTCAAAGGTTGCCCCAGGACTGCTGATTCATAGCCGAAGCCTTTGTCCCAAGACCTCCACCCCGGCGACTGCTCTTTCCTCAGGCCCACCGACCACTAATAATAATCTTTATTAGTGTCACAAGTAGGCTTACATTAACACTGCAATGAAGTTACTGTGAAAATCCTCTAGTCGCCACATTCCGGCGCCTGTTCGGGTACACTTGAGGGAAATTTCAGAGGGCTGGATTCTTCCTCCCCGCCTCTGCAAGAATGCCATGGGCGAGATGCGGACAATGGAGAAGTCCATTGGCCTCGGGTGGATTTCTCCAGTCGCCGGGCAGACGCAGCCGGAGAATCCCGCCAGAATGTCCACAAGCACATCTAGTGGGAGGAAACTGGAGCACCCGAAGGAAACCCACGCAGACACAGGGAGAACGTGCAAACTCCGCACAGACAGTGACCCAGCCGGGAATCGAATCCGGGTCCCTGATGCTGTGAAGCAACAGTGCTAACCACTGTGCTACTGTGCCGCCCACAGCTCTGCAGTGGTGAGGGGCTGCAGGTCTGGTGGTCTCCCTCCAATCTTCTCCCTCTCCTGGTGTTTATGGGTTGCTTTCTCCTGGGGGAAGGAAACAGAAAACGCACAGTGTTCGGCACTCTGACACATGCAGCCCAGGGAATGGCTTCAGTGGCCAGGGCACCCGGCCATGGCGGCCGGTATGGGTGTCGGTGTGTGGTGCAGGATGGGGGTTTGGCTGCCCTCCTGGTGGGAGGTGGAGGGGAGACAAGTGTGTGGGTCAGGGATTGGTGCCAGGGATACAGCGCTGCCTACTCACCCTGACCGTCCTGAGGAGGCCGTGCAGTTTCTTTCCACGCTGCTGTCTGGCCCGGACGGTGTTACTGATGGTGCTTACAGCCTCTGCCACCTGCGCACAGGCACAGCAAATGGCTGCGGCGGCAGCTTCCATCCCAGGCTGGGGTACAGGGTCGCCGGCCTCTCCTCCACGATTTCTAGCGTGGTCTCCAGCTCGGCATCCGTAAAACGGTGTGCCGTTCTCCTCGCTTCCATCTTGTGCGTGGGGAGTGTGTATCTGCGGCTGCAGCTTGTCAGCCTCCGGAGTGTCAATCGCGAATCCGGGGAATCTGCCACCGATTCTCATTAGAATCGATTGTGTTGCACGTGGCACTGGTGCTGGCCCCTCAACGGCGACGAATCAGCCCAGCTGTGACGCCAGTTTTGCTGGCGTAGAAGTTCACGAATCCTCCTATGGCGACAACGCTTCGCCTCATGAACGGAGAATTCCGCCGCTTGTCTTTATATTAGAGTTTTTGCTGTGGGGTGTGTTATGCATTCACTGGATTTTTGTGTGTCTTAAAAGTCTGATCGATCTTAGAGCAATGCAGAGATACGAACATACAAACAAGGACAGGAGTGGCCCATTCAGTCTCTTCAGCCGGCTCCACCATTTACTAAAGTCATGGCTGTTTTGATAGTAACCTTAATTCTGTACCCCTCCGCCCCTCAATTACCTTTCACTCCCTTGCTTACCAAGGATCGGACCACCTCTTGTCTTAAAACTATTCAAAGATTCTTCACCACTGTCCTGTCAGGACGAGAGTTCCAAAGACTCACGACCCTCTGAGAGAAACAATTCCGCCTCATTTTAAATCGGCAACCCCTTGGGCTGGATTCTCCGCCCAGCCAGATTTCTGCTTCAGCATGCTGGCGGGATGCTCCGTTACGCCGGCTGGTCAATGGGGTTTCCCATTGTGGGGCAGCCCCACGCCGTCGGGAAACCCCCGGGCTGCCGGCAAAATGGAGCATCCCGCCGGCGGAGAATCCAGCCCCTTATTTTTAAACTGTGACCCATAGTCCTAGATTCTCTCACAAGCGGAAACATCTTGTCAAGACCCTTTAAGATCTTGTATGTTTCAATCAAGTGGCCTCTTACTCTTCTAAACTCCAACAGATCCAAACCTAATCCTGTCCAACCTTTCCTCATGAGACAATCCGCCCATTTCAGGTATTCGTCCAGTAAACCTCCTCTGAACAGCTTCTAACACATTTAGATCCTTCCTTGAATAAAGTGACCACCACTGTACACAACACAGCCCATGGCCTCACTCATGCTCGGTATAACTGAAGCATAGCCTCCTTACTTTTGTATTCAGTTCACCTCACAATAAATTATAACATTTTCTTAGCTTTCCGAATTACTTGCTGCACCTGTATACTAAACTTTTACGGTTCATGAACTAAGACAGCCAGATCCCTCTGCACCTCAGCGATGACACCAGCTCCAAATTTGCAACAGGTTCATTTACAATATTTTAAGGACTTGCTGGATTTTTCATACAGATGCACGGACTGGAAATTTCCTCCTCCCCACCCCCGCACTGTAGCAGGTTTTCCGGCGGCAGAGGTGGCTTGCCATTGGCCAGCAGCAGGATCTTCTGGAATCAATGCAAGCTGCATGGCTCACCCGACCCACCACTGGGGAAACCACAGTGGGGGTGGACTTCAGCCGGACTGGAAGATCTCGCTGGTGGAAGGGTCAGAAAATTCTGCCAATCACATCTGCCAGAGAGAGAAGACCAGAGAGGGACTGTCGGACCTGAGGCCCCACACTGTCACGGAGCAGCAGGCATTGGACCTGGTTGGCGGGCCCGGAGAGAGGGCAGTCATTGTGGTCTCCCATGGCAACTGTGGCATGAGCCCCAACCCACCCCCACACCAGCCCCTCACCACCCCCTCACCACCCCTCGCCACGCCAACACCACCCCAATCCGCGATCCAATCATGCGCCATGCCTTGTGTCTTGCAGGATCACCTGGCGATGAGGTGGGCCCTCCTGATGTCCCCGCCCCCGACACCAACCCCAAGCAGATTCCAGCGACGAGGAGGCAATCGACAATGACGCAAGGCCCCAAATGCCAGACCGAGCTACCCTGGAGCACCAGTGCGGGGACGACACTGACTTCTCATCACAGCTGTCTCCAACACCCTCCGCCATCCCAGAGACACTCACCTCGGTTGGGTACTTTAGTGTCGAAACTCCTGGGGCACTCTCTGGTGCACACCACGCACCTGCTGCGGTACATCAGAGTGATATAGGAGCCCCCGAGGGGGTGGACGGTCAGAAAGGGGGGGCAGGCCCCAGGGACTAGCTGCGGTCCAGACAGGTCTCAGGCTTCTGGAAAGGCGCTCCCATCTTGGAAATGCAGACACAGGGCCTGCAGGACTGGCAGCACCAGGCAGCGGGGGAGACCCAGGAGTTCGCTCTGGTCGCACCCTCATCCCATGGAGTAGCCCGGGGCCATTATGCACCCAATCCTGACAATGCGGTTCAGGTGCCTGGACCATTCTGGAGGGGTCCTCCAGTATGATGCTGTGGGTTGCCCATATCGTGGTGGCGTACTGCATTTCCGCAACATTGCGCAGCAGAGGGGCGATGGGCTGGAGGAGGGGGATGAACGGCAGGTCTCGTCCGATGAGGAGGAGGACCAGGATGTGCAGGGCATTGGGCCCGGGAAAGCACGGAAGACCACACAACATGTGTGCCAGGACCGGCATGCATGAAATGATCTAATCGTCTCCAGGTTCACCGACGGCACGAATATCCCTTCCCACTCCCACACCAACTCACCCCCTCCAACCGGCCAACAACCCCCTCCGATGACCACCCGTCCTACACCATCCTCCCCCTCCCCTCCCTGCAACCCTGTCCGTGATTCCTACCTGCGGGTGTGGACCCTGGGTTGGCAGTAACAGCAGATGTGGACCATGGGGTGGAGGATGATATCGCCCAGCTCTGTGATGTGCTCTGGTTCTCCGTATTGTTTGACAACATCTGACTCCTGCCCATGGTAGCATTTTCCACCGACCACCTGGGTGATCCCTGCATGCAAACTGGCCATTCAATCACATGGACCCACCAATCCCGAATCAGGGGCGAAATTCTCCCCCAACGGCGCGATGTCCGCCGACTGGCGCCAAAAACGGCGCCAATCAGACGGGCATCGCGCCGGCCCAAAGGTGCGGAATGCTCCGCATCTTTGGGGGCCGAGCCCCAACATTGAGGGGCTAGGCCGACGCTGGAGGGATTTCCGCCCCGCCAGCTGGCGCGGAAATGCGGCGCATGCGCGGGAGCGTCAGCGGCCGCCGACAGTTTCCCGCGCATGCGCAGTGGGGAGAGCCTCTTCCGCCTCCGCCATGGTGGAGGCCGTGGCGGAGGCGGAAAGGAAAGAGTGCCCCCACGGCACAGGCCCGCCCGCGGATCGGTGGGCCCCGATCGCGGGCCAGGCCACCGTGGGGGCACCCCCTGGGGTCAGATCGCCCCGCGCCCCCCCCCCCCCCCCAGGACCCCGGAGCCCGCCCACGCCACCTGGTACCGCCAGTAAATACCAGCTTTGATTTATGCCGGAGGGACAGGCAATTTCTGGGCGGGACTTCGGCCCATCCGGGCCAGAGAATTGAGCAGAGGGTCCCGCCAACCGGCGCGGCCCGATTCCCGCCCCCTCCCAATCTCCGGTACTGGAGACTTCGGCGGGGGCGGGGGCGGGATTCACGGCGGACAACGGCCATTCTCCGACCCGGCGGGGGGTCGGAGAATGACGCCCCAGGTTCCCATCCCCTTGCCAGTGTAGTTTAAACCCTCCTCCGCTAGCGAATACCCCTGTGAGGGCATTGGCCTTGGTCCTGCTGGAATGCAAGCGGTTCAGCTTGTACATGTTCCATCTTCCCCAGAATCAGGCCCAATGCCTTAGGAATCTAAATCCCTCCCCCTACACTATTAATCCAGTTATACAGGGGAGCTGATGGAATTGGGGGATTGTCTCTGGACTAGTATCCCAGAGACCCAGGGCAATGCTCCAGGTACCGGGGTTCAAATCCCACCATGACAGATGGTGAAATTTGATTTCAATAAAAATCTGGAATTAAAAATCTAATGATAACCATGAAACCATTGTTGTAAAAATCCATCTGGGTCACGAATGTCCTTTCAGGAATGAAATATATGGGGTGAGATTCTCCGCGAACGGGCACGGCGGGCCACTCCGGCGCCGAGGAGCGGCGTGAACAACTCTGGCATCGGGCCGCCCCGAAGGTGCGGAATCCTCCGCACCTTCAGGGGCTAGGCTGGCACCGGAGTGTTTGGCACCGTGCCAGACGGCACGGAAGGGCATGCCTCCACTCCAACCGGTGCCAAAGGCCCTCCGCCGGCTGGCGCGGGTTGGCGCATGCGTGGGAGCGCCAGCGTGTGCTGGCGTAATCCCAGTGCATGCACAGGGGGGTTCTTCTCCGCACCGGCCACGGCAGAGGTTGACAGCGGCAGGTGCGGAGGGAAAGAGTGCCCTCACGGCACAGGCCTGCCTGTAAATCAGTGGCCCCCGACCGTGGGCCAGGCCACCGTGGGGGCACCCCCGGGGCCAGATCCCCCCCGCGGCCCCCCGAGGACTCTGCAGGCCGCCCATGGTGCCAGGTCCCGCCGGTAAGGACCTGTCGTGATTTACGCTGGCAGGACCTGCCGAAAATGGGCGGCCACCCGGCCCATCGCGGGCCGGAGAATCACCGGGGGGCCCACTGCCAGCAGCCGCCGACTGGCGCACCGCAATTCCCGCTCCCGCCGGCTGCCGAATTCTCCAGCGCCGGGGTTTTGGCCCGAATTGCCCTTGAACTGAGTGGCTTACAGAGGGCATTTAAGAGTCAACCGCGTTGGCCTGACTAAGTACGAATGATGGGCGGGATGCTCCGACACCCCGCCGGGTTGGAGAATTGCCGGGGGCGGCGTGAACCCCGCCCCCGCCGGCTGCCGAATTCTCCAGCGGAGGGGTTTTGCTGGGGGCGGGATTCACGCCGCCCCCCGGCGATTATCCGACCCGGCGGGGGGTCGGAGAATCTCACCCCTGGCCTGGCCTACTCGGTTGTCTCTTTAATGCTCTCTGCAAGCCGCTCAGTTCAAGGGCAATTAGGGATGGGCAATAAATGCTGGCCCAGCTAGTGATGCCCACATCCGATGAATTTTAAAAAAGTATCAATCTGGTCTATTCTCCCATTCCTGATCTCACTCTCAAGTGACACTGTGAGTAATTTTAAATTTATTTCTTAGCTCCCTATATTCTACTTCTTACCAATATCATTGGTATTGATATGAACCATGACGTCTGGCTGTTCACCGTCCCCCTTCAGAATCTGCTGCAGCCGTTCAGTAACTTCCTTGACCCTGGCACCAACTCCCAGGCTAGTCCAGTTCAGTTTCTGGTCAATGATAACCCTCAGAATGTTGATAGTGAGGATTCATCAATGGTAATACTATTGAATGTCAAGGGTGATGGTTGGATTCTCTCTTGTTGAAGATGGCCATTGCCTGGCACTTGTGTGGCGTGAATGTTACTTACCACTTGTCAGTCTAAGTCCGGTATTGTCCAGGTCTCGCTGTGTTTGGATATGGACTGCTTCAGTGTCTGAGGAGTCGTGAATAGTACTGAACATTATGCAGTCATCAACAAACATCCCCACTTCAGACCTTATGATAGAAGGAAGGTCATTAATGAAGCAACTGAAGATAGTTGGGCCTAGGAACTCAGGTTCAGGTTAATGTGCAAAATTGGGATCGGGGGTAATATATTGGATTGAGAATTTGTTAGCAAACAAGAAACCGAGAGGAGGAATAAATGAATCTTTTTTGAAGTGGCAGACGGTGACTAGTGGGGTCCCACAAAGATCGTGTTTGGGCCCCAGCTATTCACAATATACATCAATGTTTTGGATAAGGAAACCAAAAGTAATATTTCCAAGTTGGCTGTGACACAAAGCTTGGTGTGAAGGTGAGGAGGATGTTAAGAGGCTTCAAGGTGATTCAGTCAAGTTGAGTGAGTGGGCAAATACATGCAGATGCAGAATAACGTGGATAAATGTGAAATTATCCTCTTAGGACGGAGAAACAGAATGACAAAGTGTTATTTAAATGGTGATAGATTGGGAAATGTTGACGTACAAAGGGACTGGGGTGTCCTAGTAGATGAGTCACTGAAAGAAAGCCTGCAGGTACAGCAAGCAGTTAGGAAGACAAATGGTATGTTGGTCTTCATTGTAAGAGGACTTGAATACCGAAGCAAGGGTGTTTTAGTGCAGCTGTACTCATGGTACTCATGGTCTCATGGTGAGACCACGGGCGTCATTCTCCGACCCCCCGCCGGGTCGGAGAATGGCCGTTGGCCGCCGTGAATCCCACCCCCGCCGAAGTCTCCGGTACCGGAGATTGGGCGGGGGTGGGAATCGGGCCGCGCCGGTTGGTGGGACCCCCCACTGGATTCTCCGGCCCGGATGGGCCAAAGTCCCGCCCAGAAATTGCCTGTCCCGCTGGCGTAAATCAAACCTGGTATTTACCGGCGGGACCAGGCGGCGTGGGCGGGCTCCGGGGTCCGGGGGGGGAGCGCGGGGCGATCTGGCCCCAGGGGGTGCCCCCACGGTGGCCTGGCCCGCGATCGGGGCACACCAATCCGCGGGCGGGCCTGTGCCGTGGGGGCACTCCTTCCCTTCCGCCTCCGCCACGGCCTCCACCATGGCGGAGGCGGAAGAGACTCTCCCCACTGCGCATGCGCGGGAAACTGACAGCGGCCGCTGACGCTCCCGCGCATGCGCCGGGAAACTGACAGCGGCCGCTGACGCTCCCGCGCATGCGCCGCATTTCCGCGCCAGCTGGCGGGGCAACAAACGCCATTTCCGCCAGCTGGCGGGGCGGAAATCCCTCCGGCGTTAGCCTAGCCCCTCAATATTGGGGCTAGGCAGCCTAAGATGCGGAGCATTCCGCACCTTTGGCCCGGCGCGATGCCCGTCTGATTGGCGCCGTCTTTGGCGCCAGTCGGCGGACATCGCGCCGTTGGGGGAGAATTTCGCCCCTGATCTGGAGAATTGTGTGCAGTTCCTTATCTAACAAAGGATATACTTACCATCGAGGGAGAGTAAGTTCACCAGACTGATTCTTCGTGTGGCAAGTTTGTTGTATGAGCAGAGATTGGGTCGACTGGATCTGTATTCACTGGAATTTAGAAGAATTTATTCTAAGAATTTAGAACGTATAAAATTCTGACCGACTGGACAGACTGGATGCAGGGACGTTGTTTCCTCTGGTTGGAGGGATCTAGAACCAGGGGTCACAGTCTCAGGATACGGGGTAGGCCATTTAGGACTGAGAAGATGCGAAACGCCTTCACTCGGAGGATGGTGAACCTGTGATATTCTCTACCACAGAAGGCTGTGGAGGGATGGTCACTGAATATATTCAAGAAGGAAATAGTTTGTTTTCTTGACAGTAAAGGCGCCAAGGGGAGAGCACGGATGGTAAGATGGAGGATCAGCCATGATCATGTTGAATGGTGGAGCGGACTCAAGGGGCCGAATGGACTCCTGCTCCTATTTTCTATGTTTCTAAAACAGCACAGAAAGGAGCACTGAGCCATTGAGAGCTCTTTCCAATCCAATGAAAACCCTGTCCTTTCCTCATATCGCTGTAAGGTTTTTTATTCAATTATTTATCTTGTTCCCTTTTGAAGATTACCACTGAATTTGGCCGGGATTCTCCAGTCGTTGCGATTCTCTTTCCCGCTTGCAGCATATCCCCGCTTGTTGGTTTTCCCGGCAGTGTGGGGTGGCTTCAATGGGAAATCCCATTGACAAGCGGCGTGAGTCGACAATCCCGCCACCAGCAAACGGCGCGCCAAGAAACACGCGGTTGAGGGACCGGAGAATCCAGCCCTTTGTTTCCATCATACTCTCAGGCAGTAAATCTAAATCCTACCCACCCATTGCATAAAATTGTTTTTTCCTCGTGCAACACAGACTTTTTGCCAGTCATCATAAGTCAATGAACTCTGATTATTAACCTCTCAGTTTCTCTTTATTTATTCTATCTGAACTCTTCATGTTTTAAAACAGCTCCATTAAATCTCCTCTTAGCCTTCTCTGCATTGAGCAGACCAAGTCCAGCATCCCCAATTTATCGAAGCAATTGTAATCGCTCATACCTGGGCCCATTCCACTAAATCTCTGCAGCACTGTTGTCATGCTGTAAACCTCTATGACTCTATTTGGGACTAGCTTAGTAGTCTGGGTGGCATGGGCAAGTTGGGCCGAGGGCCTGTTTTCATGGTGTAAACCTCTATGACTCTAAACCTCTATGAGTTTATCAAAAGCTCACATCTTTCCCAATTTGTGGTGCCAGAATTGGACGCAGTACTTTACCTTCGCCCTAGCTATTATTCTGTCCAGGTTTAGCATGGTGAAGTGTTGGGTGCTCTGAAGTACAGACGAACCAACACGGTTGCAATTGGTACAACGCAGTTTTATTCCATTTAACTATTTATACATCAGACTTGGTACTCAGCACGTTGTGACGGTGTGAGCGTCTTGCTATGAGGTCCTGGCCCTGTGCTATCTCCAGATGGACTGCCCAGGAAGTGTCGTGTTTCTTGTCTTATACTGTGTCTGCTCTTGTCTGTGATTGGCTGTCGTGTTATGTGTGCTAATTGGTCTGTTGGTCTGTCTATCATTATGTATGTGTTATGATGTATGTTTGAATATCATGACACATGGCTTTCTGGATATTGTGCTCTCTGCGCTGGGTTTGCACACCGTGGCAGATAACTCGAGTCGGGAAATTTCCTGACTTGATAGACTTGCCTTTATTTTAAAGTCCCATTGCACCTAATGTTTGCTCCGAGGAGGCGACAGTGGGACAGAGCTAATGCCGATCCTGGAAGCAGAAAGCAGGCCTCACGTAGGAAGATGACTGTTGACTCTGGCTGGTTAGCAGTCCTACCTCTGTTCTCTGGGACTACAGCCCAGCTGTTTAAGAAGCTGATGGACCCTCTGGCCCTTACTCCTCACACCCCACACCACATCACACACTCCCCATGCCAACTCTTCTCCCCACCCACTCCTATTCCCCCCTCATGCATTCCATGCCCCCATCCATGTCCTTCATGCCATCTCATACCCCCATTTCACCTCCATGGCCACTAGCCTAGTATCCACTACGGGCATACCCTAGAAATCATGTAGGGATGACAAAAAAATGAAAAAATGAACTTCTAATAATCTAATAGTGCTTGACACACTTGATACTGAAAAAACTCCTATTCATGAAACCATTCAAAGATTTTAAATTCCTTCAGGTGTTATAAAATCAGATAAACTTCTAATCTTTTAATACCTTTTTAAACTGTCGATCAAATTGTGGATTTAGCCCCCGCCTCCACTCAGATAAATGCTTTTGTAGATTTTGAAAAACAGCCAAGCATTCATAACAACCTCACCTTCCTGAAATATCAAAAATAAACACTGTTGAGACTGCAGAAGGAGATACTAATTTATCATTTAAGAAGCATTAGATGAGCACTTAAAACATCATAGCATACAAGGCTATGGACCAAAGGCAAGAAAATGGGATTAGAATAGATTGGTGCTTGATGCCCAGCGCAGACACGACAAGCCAAGAGGCTTGCACTGTAAAACTCTATGAGTTTATGACTAATGTTTTTTCCAAAGCAGCCCAACAACCGTTGTTTACTCTAATGAGTGTAGCCTGGTTTTTTTTAGGGGCTGGGATTTTTTAAAATATAAATTTAGAGTACCCAACTGTTTTTTCCAATTCAGGCGAAATTTAGCATGGCCAATCCATCTCCCCTGCTCATCTTTTTGCATTGTAGGGGTGAGACCCACGCAGACATGGGGAGAATGTGCAAACTCCACAGGGATAGTGACCTGGGGCCAGGATCGAACCTTGGCACCTTGAGGCAGCAGTGCTAACCACTGCACCACCGTGCCACCTTAAGGGGCTGGGGATTTAACTAATGTCAGAGCATGACACCTAAACAGACCTTTTCCACTCTTCCATAAATCCCAAACTCACGATGCCCTCACTACATGCTAAGGCCTTTGAATCATCAAAAATAAGATTTATTTGAACTCAGCACAAATTCCAAATGTCCCTGCTGAGTTTGTGCTTCCTACCTACATTATTCATGCCCTTCCCTCTGCTGGTAAAAGTCAGATCTTCCAGAATTGAAGGCTGAATTCCTGCATCGAGGTCCTGTCTGCCATCTTTCAGTTCACTTTCCTGCACGGGCCTGCTTATTTGCACCCTGTCATAACCCCCATGAGGACCACAGGGGAACCATGGGCATTGTGGAGTACGAGCTTCCAAGGTAGGGGGCATAGGCCACCCAGCTGGAGCTCAGTAAAGACTACACATAAAGGCCGGCCCAAGCAGAGCCCGGAGTTGTTGGTTGTCTCACTGGACTGGCTTGGAAAAGAGCTATTGCAGAGGGCAGAGTATTGTACATAATTCAATAAATCCTTGTTCCACTACCGCTGGCTTCCTCAAGTTACTAAACACACTTTCCAGAGCATCCTACTCTTCAGAGTGCCTTTTATGACTGCACTGTGCTGGTGTGGTTTACACAGCCTTCGTAACTCTGCACAATGTTGTGAAAATCCTGGAGTTACTGATTCTGCACTGAGGATAACTCATGCTGTGTGTGCGCTTCCCTTTCTCACACTGATGAAAATGGCCGAGGTTGCATGTGGACAGTGGAATTCTGGATCCTTGTCTTGACCACCATTTTATTCCCTGCCCGATTCAGTAAGGTCCAATGCCGTGGCTGCAAAATACAACCTGTTAGCATATGCTTTGTCAGGTTGACTTTGTTTTGATTCTCCAAGTAACAGTCCACAAAGAGTCCTAAACCTACGAAACTTGAATTTTTTGATTGTCCTTCGATCAGGAAAGAAGAACTGATAAAAATCTTGCAACAGCCACAAGGAATGGGAGATTCCTGAATGGCAGCATAAGGCCTTGAGCCTCTGGAGTTTGGAAAAGCCGGCAGATCTGATTGATTGTGCAGCCCTATCATATTGCTGCAGTTTGTCAGGAGCGGGAATATTGAAGTTATTGGCTCTGTGGAATTAATTCACTGATAGCCCCCACCCCCGTGAGGAACAAACTGGCTGGCATCACTACCTCCAATGCCAGCCTGAAAGGAAATTGATGCAAAAAAAATCAAAGGTCCCCCTCACCGTGATGACCACTGCCAATGACACACGGATGGTAGATGTAGTACTGCAGGACACAGCCAGTTCACATTCTTCCTACTTAATGTCTGCCTCTTTTAGCTTATCGTTTCCTGTCATTGTCACGTGAAGGTTCTGACGCAAGTCATTTCACCTTGAGCACGCTGTGGCATGAGGGACAGGCTCTTCCTGCTTGTGCTGGTCCATTGCTACTAAGTTCCATAATATTATGACCTAAACTAAATCCCCGAAGGCGGCACGGTGAATTGCTTCACGGCATCGAGGATCCGGGTTTGATCCCAGCCCCAGCTCGCTGATCGTGTAGAGTTTGCACATTCGCCCTGTGTCTGTGTGGGTTTCACAACCCAAAGATGTGCAGGTTAGGTGGATTGGCCATGTAAATTGCCCCTTAATTGGGAAAAAATAATTGGGTACTCTCAATTTATTAAAAAAAAAATAAACTAAAATCCCCAGCGTGCAAAGCAAAAGTACCCAGCAGCTCACCTTGATCTGAAGGCTCCACGTCACAGGCTTCATAATAGCGATGTAATGCTTGTGCAAAGTGTTCGTAGTGAAGTAAGGGGCTGTGGATTTTTATCAGGGAAAAGTGCAGGCAATAACAAGGTTCATGATTGCAGCGGACGTTGTGAGTGCTAAAACATTCAGTCTCAACTCTGACTTCAGCGATTTTATATTGTTTAGGAAATAGTCATCATGTACAGACTGAAATTAAATTATTCAGCACTCTTCCAACATCACAGATGTTAGTCTTAATGCTGACAATGGTTTCCAGACTGCAATGTTTTAATTAATTTGAGGAAAGAGAGAGATTACACAAAAGGTAATGCCAGAGTGGTTACATTAATAATAAGAAGTGTAGATATAAAATGGGAAAAGAGAATTACAACAGACATTAAGGAGGATGAAATAGCGTTTTCCTACTGGCTTGTATCCCACACCTTCCATTGCTCAGACTTTGGGTCGTACAATTTGATCGTTAGGGGAGATTTACGATCCAGCCCTTGCCTGCGTTGTCTGGTGTTCAGATTTTTATTCAATGTTGTTATAATTGGCCTCTGTCCCTCTGAATAAAGGGAGGAGAAAGGGAATTCTGATGGAATTTGTACTTCTATTCACCGCTCATTGAACCCTATTGGACACACTTTCGTGCACACAGTGAGTGACAATAGGATTCAATTCACAGCCCAATGAACTGCTGGCACTCGCTGCCAATCGCTCAAACTTGAAGAGTAACTATCTAAAAGAGGTACCTGAGTTCTGCCAGCACCCACAGAGCTGTGCCCAATCTATCCTTGCAAGAAAACTGGAAGAAAAAATGAGGTTTTGGGTGGATTTAGAGCAAGCAACATATTGGCCTGGATTTTGCAGTGGGTAATGAGGGCAAAACTATGAATGTTCACGTCATTCGTCCATTGAAGCTGACAGAAACTCAAGGGGGCGAAATTCTCCGACCCCCCGCCGGGTCGGAGAATCGCCGGGGGCTGGCGTGAATACCGCCCCGCCGGTTGCCGAAGTCTCCGGCACCGGAGATTCGGCGGGGGCGGGAATCGCGCCGCGCCGGTTGGCGGGCCCCCCCGCTCGATTCTCCGGCCCGGATGGGCCGAAGTCCCGCCGCTAAAATGCCTGTCTCGCCGGCGTAAATTAAATCACCTACCTTACCAGCGGGAAAAGGCGGCGCGGGCGGGCTCCGGGGTCCTGGGCGGGCGCGGGGCGATCTGGCCCCGGGGGGTTCCCCCACGGTGGCCTGGCCTGCGATCGGGGCCCACCGATCCGCGTTTGGGCCTGTGCCGTGGGGGCACTCTTTCCCTTCCGCCTCTGCCACGGTCTCCACCATGGTGGAGGCGGAAGAGACTCCCTCCACTGCACATGTGTGGGAAGCTGTCAGCGGCCGCTGATGCTCCCACGCATGCGCCGCCCAGAGATGTAATTTCCGCGCCAGCTGGCGGGGCACCAAAGACCTTTTCCGCCAGCTGGCGGGGTGGAAATTCTTCCGGCGCGGGCCCAGCCCCTTAAGGTTGGGGCTCGGCCCCAAAGATGCGGAGCATTCCGCACCTTTTGGGCGGCGCGATGCCCATCTGATTTGCGCCGTTTTGGGCGCCAGTCAGCGGACATCGCGCCGTTTCCGGAGAATTTCGCCCCTGGAGTCTGCACACACACTAAATAACATGGAAATCCAGAAGTTGCTGTCAGTGATCCCATGTTGCTCCAGTGCAAATGCCGTTGAGTTTCCTCATAAAACAATCAATTAGAAATCATCAAATGGATGAAAATTTCCACTCTTCAGCCCTTATTGTCACTGTAAAACCCTTCAAACCTACACTGATTTGAATGAGGTTCACTTGGATTTTTAATAGTTTACTAAATTCATAATTACTGCTGAACATTGATCCTGAAAGAGTAGTTTTATATTTGTTCACTGTCAAATTTCCCCATCACAACAAAAATATGAAGTATGCTTTTGATATTTTAACTTCTCACTGAATCTCAAAATAACCAATGACTTATTTTGCCAGAAAATGCAACATTAACTGCAAAAGAGTCAGTGGCTTTTACTTTCAGGTTTGCTGTCTATGAGAATACTGCAATGTGATTGGTTGCTCATGTTGCATGATGATGTCACTGTTGCTGCATGCCCGGCGGTTGCCTTAACTTAGATTCAAACTCTCTTTGAGAAAGGGGGAAATCCATATCACAGTGATAACTAGAGCATTGAGGGCTGTTTTCCTTGAAGTCGGCGGTGAACATGTGGAAGGGAAGTTAATGAGTTACCAATTTAGAAGCATGCTGGGAATATTGACTATATTTTAACACTGCTTTTGTGCAAAAATAAGTATGTCAAGTAATGTAAACTAAATACTGCTTAGTATGTTGTACTCGGCCTTATTATGATAATAAGTTGTTCTTCCGAAGGACAACAAAATGCGGACTTGAATTGTTTTTAAACCAAGGGCAAAACATTCATATTTCCTCTTGCGTATGTTCCCAAGCTTTATCTCTTCAAAGTTGTTTATTTCACACCACAAATATAATGGTTTTCGGCTGTATAACTCAGAGTGTGGTGCCCTGGCTTTGCAGCTAGAACACTCTCTCTCCGCAAATATATTTGTGTAAATAAATTTCCTTAAATCAAATCTTGAGGAATTTGTCTTTGTTATGATTTCCACGACAAATTGGTGTAGGCGTTACAGTTTCCCTAATTTAACAGGAAGTGAACTCCGAAACGAATCTCTAAACAGGACTCTCTCAGCTGAAACGGAGAGAGCCATAGCGCGACCCCAGCTGAAAGGAGGGTCTGCGGCTCGGCAGCCTTAATTACTGGCCAGTGACTCATGATAGGAGAGTTATCTTAATTAATAAATTAATGATGGCTGCATGGGAAGGCAAAAGTGCCTTAGAGACTAAAATTTTTTTAAAAGACTTCGAGGTTCGTGAAAGGATAAGCACCGGTGTGCGCTCCCTGTAGTATTTGTATATGATTTTCGCGGTTGTTGTTATTGTTACATATATGTTCTAAAGTACTTTTCAGAAGGAACGATGAGCAATGAACTCGACGCCCCCTCACAGGTCCTCCCAAAGCCTCGGTAAAGATATCCGGAGTGAGAAAGAAGGTGAACTCCTTAAAGAGGACAGATAAGGGAGTCAAAATGAGTAAGAAAATGAAAAGAAACAATCATAAAGCAATGGAATGAGGTAGGAAAATCTATATGTCCCGCATAGGAATCTAATGAAGCTGACCCCCTCTCGGAAAAAAAAACAGGGGAGTAAAAGTAAATAGAAGATTAAGGTAAAAGCGTAACAGATGAGTTCCTGTAGAGAAAGGGAATTCAGATTTTCTGTAGCCGTGAGATAAGGCCAACGGTTAACTGTGATATTTGTGAGCTGTGAGAATCTGTGTGTTTGGTTAACCAATTAATTTTAGTCAAAGCATGAAGTGGGTTGTATTTTTTATCGTCTGTCTTTGTGAGTCAGAGATTATAACTTCGATTCCTGCTTGGGTCACTGTTTGTGCGGAATCTGCACATCCTCCACGTGTGTGCGTGGGTTTCCTCCGGGTGCTCCGGTTTCCTCCCACAGTCCAAAGATGTGCAGGTTAGGTTGGTTGGCCATGATAAATTGCGCTTAGTGTCCAAAATTGCCCTTTGTGTTGTGTGGGGTTACTGGGTTATGGGGATAGGGTGGAGGTGTTGACCTTGGGTAGGGTGCTCTTTCCAAGGGCCGGTGCAGACTCGATGGGCCGAATGGCCTCCTTCAGCACTGTAAATTCTATGATAATCTATGAAACTTAAGTGATTTTTGTTGAGATTTCTCTGATGAATGGAAACATTGGAAATTGGAATCAGTTTAAAAGAAAGTGCCTTTACGAATAAAAGTAACTGAATATGAATAAGTTTTTAGATTACGTGAAAAAACGTAAATGGCATCATGCGAAGTTCTCCGCCCCTTAGGTTCTGCAGGAAACATTAACCATTTCAGCAGACAGTTGATCGTTTCAGAATTGACAAAGAAAATATATACGTCTCTAGGAATTGCTAATGCCTATAAAATCAATCATTGGAAATTGACTTAAATGTGTGCTACTTATAGCCCCCTCCCAGGGGATGTTTTGCTGCTTCTAAAACACTCTTATGGTGCATCTTGGCTTTGAAGGATGGGATCCCACCCGGCATAAATGGGGGCTGGATTCCCAATAATGATAATCATTTGAATGAAGGAAATGAGTCCCTCGAACACTGATTAGCAAATAGAGGGAAAGAGGCATTTAACCCCCCAGGAAGGATGTACCCCACCTAGCGACACCTTCCCCTATTAGGCAGACAGACACTCTGCAAATTAGGAGTGGTAATACATTGCATTGATAATGGAATATTTGTAGAACTGTCTCAAATACGAGCTCATCAGCTGAAAAATTTAATAACTTCTGAGCCTACACCCGATCGCTCTGTGTCTGCGTTCTATACTGGCAGCTGAACTTAACCCTTACATTACCACTGTTAAAAAAAATATTTTTTAAACTGCAGGAAGTCTTACAAAAGATTAGTGATCCTTGGGCACAGCTATTAAAACACCTGATAGAGTCCAGTTGAGAGAATATAGTGACCCATTGCACGGCTTGGTATGCTCGTGAGGATGAGCACGCATACAATTTATAAACACAAAGTCATTTAGGACAGCAGACATCATTGCATGTTACTCCTTTTTATTTTTCGGTGCTGTGGGATTAGGAATGTTAGTACAGTTGACCCATAGTCAGAGGGACCTTTTTAGGATGGGTTTAACTTCAGAACCCCATTTAACATTGGCCGTAAGACACCCCACTAAGGCAAAGCAAATAGGAGAAGTGATCAAAGAGGCCAAAGGAAAAAAGTAATACATGGGATTTATATTGAAATGGACGGACAAAATTGCCTGATAGAATTTTATGGCAAACAGGAGGGCAAAGTGACCAGGAAAGAGGAGCAATGGCACGCTACATTTGAAATACAACAACCTCCCCGAGAGAGCCATCATTTACTCCCTTCAGTCCTGGCCCAGGTACTGGCATATCTATGGACCCAACATAAAAATCATGTTGGAAAAGTACATTCTGCCCCAGCGCATAGGGTGCAGTTACAGAAGAACGTTGCCCTGCTCTGCTTAAAACTATACAGGTTGGCACCGGAAGCAGAAAAGGGAAAAAGAGGGAGTGATCAATGCACTATTACAGCAAGGGGTGCTGAAGAGAACACAAAGCCCCTGTAACACCCCTATACTCCCCATTCCAAAGGTAGGAAGACCCAACGAGTGGTGGTTTGTGCAAGATCTTAGAGCCATCAATAGCATTGTTATCACTATTGCTCCATTGGTGCTGGACACAAATGTCATTTTGTCGTCTATACCACCAACAACGGATACTTTCTCAGCCTTTTTCTCCATACCATTGCACCCGGAAAGTCAATATCTATTTGCTTTACATATCGGAATTAACAGTATTAAAAGAGACTTGGACGAGTGCCAGTTGCCTGCAGGCTCAACATTCCCTTAATATGATGACGGTTTATTGATAGCCTCAGAGGGAGGGCTAGTTTGTCAACGGAATACCCTTTTGTTATTGTCACACCTGGCAGAAAGAGGGCATAGGATTTCAATGGACAAGCTGCAATTCTATCAGGAGACAGCAGTATTTGGGATTTTAGCTGCAGCAAGGACAGCGGAGGCTTGGTCTGAAAGCGTACAGGCTGTAGCAAGGGTTCCAACTCCACGCACGAAAAAGGAAACCTTTACCTTCCTCGGCATGGTGGGCTATTGTAGGCAATGGATCCCGGACTATAGAGAGATGGACACAGTACTGTTCAAGGCTACCCGACAGGACACCCCTTCAGTTGTTACCTGGACCGCAGAGAGGGAGCAAGCATTTCCTAATTTGAAACAAGCCATGATTAGCGCCCCTGCCTTGGGACTTCCTAATTTCAGCAAGCCCTTTACTCTTTATTTGAATGAAGCAGGGGGATTTGCAACAGGGGTCCTGGTGCAAGAGCATTGAGGAGGGAAAAGACCCCTTGCCTATTACCCGGTGTGGTAAACGGTATGCCAAATTGCTTAAGAGCAGTAGCAGCCATAGTGGCCATAGTAGAAAAAAAATCATCAGTTTTGCTGCTGCTTAATTCATCTGCAATGCAGCATTTTACTTCGGCTCGACACACTGGGTATGAAGTAATCCTCTCCTAAACCAACTTTACCTACAAGCGAGCGCCTGCTGTCAACCCTGCAACACTCTTGCCTGTGCCCTCGGAAGCAAAACATATGTATGATCATGACTGTTTACAATTGGTTAAAGCCACCACAACCCCTCAACATGATTTATTGAGTCACCCACGAGAAAATCCAGACATCATGGGCGAAATTCTCCCCCAACGGCACGATGTCCGCCGACTGGCGCCAAAAACGGCGCCAATCAGACGGGCATCGCGCCGGCCCAAAGGTGCGGAATGCTCCGCATCTTTGGGGGCCGAGCCCCAACATTGAGGGGCTAGGCCGACGCCGGAGGGATTTCCGCCCCGCCAGCTGGCGGAAATGGTGTTTGTTGCCCCGCCAGCTGGCGCGGAAATGCGGCGCATGCGCGGGGGCATCAGCGGCTGCCGACAGTTTCCCGCGCATGCGCAGTGGGGAGAGTCTCTTCCGCCTTCGCCATGGTGGAGGCCGTGGCGGAGGCGGAAGGGAAAGAGTGCCCCCACGGCACAGGCCCACCCGCGGATCGGTGGGCCCCGATCGCGGGCCAGGCCACCGTGGGGGCACCCCGGGTCAGATCGCCCCGCGCCCCCCCCCAGGACCCCGGAGCCTGCCCACGCCGCCTGGTCCCGCCGGTAAATACCAGCTTTGATTTACGCCGGTGGCACAGGCAATTTCTGGGCGGGACTTCGGCCCAGCCGGGCCGGAGAATTGAGCGGGGGGTCCCGCCAACCGGCGCGGCCCGATTCCCGACCCGCCCAATCTCCGGTACCGGAGACTTCGGCGGGGGCGGGGGCGGGATTCACGGCGGCCAACGGCCATTCTCTGACCCGGCGGGGGTTCGGAGAATGACGCCCCATGTTTTTCACCGATGGGTCAGCAAACTGACCAAATGATATGACCCTCCTGGCCGGCTATGCAATAGTAACTCCATTCGAGATATTAGTATACTAAGCAGTATTTAGTTTACATTACTTGACATACTTATTTTTGCTCAAAAGCAGTGTTAAAATATAGTCAATATTCCCAGCATGCTTCTAAATTGGTAACTCATTAACTTCCCTTCCACTACTGCTTAGTATTTTGTACTCGGCCTTATTATGATAGCAAGTTATTCTTCCGAAGGACAACAAAATGCGTACTCGAATTGTTTTTAAACCAAGGGCAAAACATTCATATCTCCTCTTGCGTATGTTCCCAAGCTTTATCTCTTCAAAGTTGTTTATTTCACACTATAAATATAATGGTTTTCGGCTGTATCACTCAGAGTGCGGTGCCCTGGCTTTGCAGCTCGAACACTCTCTCTCCGCAAATATATTTTTGTAAATAAATTTCCTTAAATCGAACCTCGAGGAATTTGTCTTCATTATGATTTCCACGACAGAACACTATCGCTTTGTCATTCACCATAAAATCCAGCAAATCAAAAGCAAGTCTGGGTCCCATCAGGATGTTAATGGACACTTAAAGTAATAAAAGTGAATCCTATATTCCAGTATAATTTATATACTTTACAGTTGTGACTCGCTGTTCCGAGTTGGGAAGCACAGTAGCACAGTGGTTAGTCATTCCTGGCTTGGGTCACTGTCTGTGTGGAGTCTGCACCTTCTCCCCGTGTCACAGTGTGTTTCTTCCGGGTGCTTCGGTTTCCTCCCATAAGTCCCCAAAGTTGTGCTGTTAGATGAATTGAACATTCTGAATTCTCCCTCTGTGTACCCGAACAGGCGCCGGAATGTGGTGACTAGGGGCTTCAGTGTTAACGTAAGCCTACTTGTGACAATAAAGAATATTATAAAATTATTATAAATTCAAAAGAACTTTGTTTACTGCAAAATTCAGCAAGTTCATTCTTTTATTTTTAACCCACATCATTGATATGCAGCAACTAATGAAAAATATTAGCGCTCACTTTTCATGTTTATGAGAAGCACCCAGAGTAGAGAAGGTGGGAGGTTGTTTTGAGAGACCCTGCTGCTGACATAGAATGTGCTGTTGTGGATAGAACCATCAAACTATAGATATTCCTCTTTTCTGATAGCGACAGTTCAAGCATGTCATGCCAGCATTATACTGGAAATATGGCTCTTCAGTTAATTTCCCAATGCTTCGGCCTGCATGGGGGTTTCATGTGATTTTCTGACAGGCATTTTGGGGTCCAGGCCATCAGGCTACGTGTCAATATGTACAAATAGACTGCTATTACAGTTACCACTCAAATGACCCCCAGTGAATCTCTCAACTATGGGGAAAATTTCAACCAGAACATCCCGCTCACCCATTCATAACTGGATGCACGCAAATCCCGGGACCTGATCCGCAAGTAGACCTCTTCATGCTGGATTGTAAATTTTGATGCAAGCAATTTAGTATTTTTTCTCATTATGTTGCATTTTCAATTCTAATTGGCTCACTCCTGGCCTTCCTTCATTGGACATTTTTCCTTTCCTTTCAATACTTTTGTCTAATTCTTCACTACTGGTTCAATCACGTTGCACGAAGCAGTGAGGATGGATAGCCACGTGGGAGTTCCAAACAATCTGTAGGATTGAGGTGATGGAAGAGGAGTTAATGATGTTACAAGAAAATGATAGTACTTCAACATTTGTTACATTTAATGCACAACTCATCACTACTCTGTACCTTACATTGTTAGAACCTTCGATTTGGACATGTCAGAGGAGGTCTGTTATTGCATCCAATTCATCAGAAAGAATTCTTCACACCCACACAATGGGCTTCATAAACAAGAAGGATCTGTATTCATTCTTCAAGTGCTTCCGCAGAATATTATTATATATGTCAGGAGTCATCATGCTGGAGGCAGCCATGAGGCATTAACTGTGCAGTTTTTCATAGCGTCTACACTTTTCGCAGAGGAAATACTGCTTTTGCTTTTTGTAAATGCAAACGATTTCCTTGGAAACCACAGCGACTTCTCCACCATTCCGACACCTCAGCCTGCACTATTTGCTGTTCCTTGGTTGTCAGTTCGACCTTCAGCGTAAGGTTATTGTGGAACTTTGATGTGAAAAAGCATTGTGCTAAATTACAATGGTGCACTCAATCACGTCAATGGTTGTTCTTGGAAACTGCAACTGTGCCCAACTTAATTTTGCGCCACGATCGTTCACCTGCAGGAAATGTGAATCATAGAATCATAGAATTTACAGTGCAGAAGGAGGTTATTCAGCACATCGAGTCTGCACCAGCCCTTGGAAAGAGCATCCTACCCAACCCTACCTCCACCCTATCCCCGTAACCCAGTAACCCCACTGTCATAAGATACACCAGTATATCATGGTGCAGACACACACTGATGGACACACAGTGGGACCAATCAACATACACAACACCGCAGTCAATCACCAGTGAGAGCACACGCGCTATAAAGACAGGGGGCACCAGAGTTCCCGCTCATTCGAGTTGCAGCTAGCTAGGAAGACAGAGCTCACAGCCTGCAACACAGACATTCACCATGTACTGAGTGCATTGACTGGTTAGGACAAGGCAAAGGTCTTTAGTTAAAGCTAGTATCGTATTAACCAACAGTCTAAGTAAGTTTAAACAGTTAATGATTCAATAAAATAGTGTTGCACTATTTCAAGTGTTGGTGACCTGTATGTGATCCAGAACACCCAACACAGCATGATACCAGCAGTGGTGGGTTACTAGCACTTCTTAGACCTACCTGCAAGTGATCTGCCTTCCGTCAGCATTCCGTCATCCAGCGACATGGACAACATCAGCCCGCCGCCGCTCCGCATCGCCGGCAACCTCGGGGTCAACTGGAAGATTTTCAAACAGCACTTCCAGCTCTTCCTCGAAGCCACGGGCAGGGAGGGCGCTTCGGACACCAGAAAGATTGCTCTTCTCCTCTCCACGGCCGGGGACCAGACCAACCACATTTTCAACTCTCTCACCTTTGCAGACGATGAAGACAAGACGAAGTTCAAGACGGTCCTCCTCAAGTTTGATACTCACTGCAGCGTAGAGGTGAATGAAAGTTTTCAACGCTATGTGTTCCAGCAGCATTTGCAGTGTAAGAATGAACCTTTCCAATACTTTCTTACGTACCTCCGCATCCTTGCGCAATCGTGCAGCTACGGGCCCACCTCCGACTCCATGATACGCGACCAGATCGTTTTCGATGTTCAGTCGGACCCCCTACGTCAGCTGCTCCTCAAAGTAAAGCAACTCACCCTAGCGACCGCCATCGAGACCTGTGTCTTACAGGAAAATGCCATGAGTCGGTATTCCCATATACAAGCGGCTGAAACGGCGCGGCAAGGTCCCCATGTGGCGGAACGGGTCCAAGTGATTGAACACCTCCAGGGCCTCCGCCTGGATGAGGGCGGCCATTTCACGTGCTTTTTGAGGACTCCCACGCTTGTATGCACCAAACGAGGGGACGGCGACGTTGAGGAACATAATGCGCAGGCGCGCACCACGCACGACCGCACCGTGCATGCGCGGTGGCGCAGCGAACATGCTGACGTCACGACGTGCGGCAACTGTGGCTCCGGCCATTTAAAGCAGCAATGCCCCGCAAAATCTTGACAATGCCTATGATGTGGAAGACTTGACCACTATGCTGCCTGCTGTCGAGCAGCTCAGCCTGCCAACTCATATCGCTTCAGCCAGCCTCGCAGGAATGTTCGGGCAATTCAACCCACGGTCAGCGAGTCCGATTCCGACCTCCCACACAGCAGTGACACCGAGGACCCGAAGGCGCCTTTTCGAGTCGGTGTCATAACGAAAACAGGCTGTCCCCGAAGCAAAGACACCAGCTGCTGTCGGTATACAGCATCGATCCAGACGATGAGTGGTGTGCCACTCTGACGGTCAACCGGTCCAAATACGATTCCGCCTGGACACTGGTGCCTCCGCCAATCTCATGGCGTGGTCTGCTTTCCAAAGCCTTCGTGTCAAACCAACCATTCTTCCATCGGCCTGCCAGCTATTGGACTACAATGGCAACATCATTCCTGCTACCGGCTCATACCAACTTGAAGTGACGCACAAGTCACGGAAAGCCATCCTTCCTTTCGAGATCGTGGGCTCCTCAAAGGACTCCCTGCTTGGTGCACAGGCATGCTAGCTGTTGAACCTCGTTCAAAGAGTTCACTCTCTGTCTCCTGATGACACGCCTGCCTTCCAGGACGCTGACTTCAGGGCGCAACTCAACGCCATCATCGACCAGCACCACGACGTCTTCGAAGGCATGGACACGCTCCCCTATACTTACAAGATCCTACTCAAACAGAACGCCACGCCTGTGGTGCATGCACCTCGCAGAGTCCCAGCACCCCTCAAGGACCGCCTCAAGCAGCAGCTGCAGGACCTCTAAGACCAAGGAGTGATCTCCAGAGTTACGGAACCAACCGACTGGTTCAGTAGAATTTGCATTGATCCCAAGGATCTGAATCGCAATATCATGAGGGAGCATTATCCAATTCCCAAGCGCGAAGAGATCACATGCGAGATGGCTCGCGCCAAGCTCTTCACCAAATTTGACGCCACGAAAGGATTCTGGCAAATACAGCTCGACAAATCCAGCAGGAAACTGTGTACCTTTAACGCCCTCTTTGGCAGATATTGTTCCAACAGGATGCCGTTTGGGATTATCTCGGCTTCAGAAGTGTTCCACAGGATCATGGAACAAATGATGGAAGTGTTTGCGTTTATGTCGACGACATAATCATTTGGTCTACCACCCCACAGGAGCACATCAGTCGCCTCCAGCGCGTGTTCAAACACATACGGGAGCAGGGCCTACGCCTCAACAGAGCCAAATGCTCCTTTGGTCAGACGGAACTCAAGTTCCTCGGGGACCACATCTCCCAGTTGGGTGTGCGGCCGGATGCGGACAAGGTGGCAGCTATCACAGCCATGAAAGCGGCAGAGGACAAAAAGGCGGTCCTCCGATTTCTGGGCATGGTCAACTTCCTAGGGAAGTTCATCCCTAACCTCGCCTCTCATACCACGGCTCTCAGGAACCTGGTCAGGAAGACGACAGACTTCCAATGGTTCCCTGCCCACGAGCACGAATGGAGAGAACTCAAAACCAAACTCACCACGGCCCCGGTCTTAGCTTTTTTTGATCCGGCGAAAGAGACAAAAATTTCGACCGATGCCAGCCAGTCTGGCATTGGGGCAGTGCTCCTGCAACGCGATGAGGCCTCATCATGGGCCCGCCTTGCATATGCGTCACGCGCCATGACCCCCACGGAACAGCGCTATGCGCAGATAGAAAAGGAGTGCCTGGGCCTTTTGACTGGTGTTGTCAAGTTTCATGATTATGTGTACGGCCTTCCCCAATTCACTGTCGAGACCGACCATTGCCCACTGGTCAATATAATACAGAAAGACTTGAACGACATGACGCCTCGCCTCCAGCGTATTCTGCTCAAGCTCCGGCGATACGACTTCCAGCTGGTATGCACCCCGGGCAAAGACCTAATCATCGCCGACACTCTCTCCAGGGCAGTCAACACTCCGTGTGACCCAGCGGGATTCGTCTGCCAGGTTGACGCACATGTGGCCTTCGTGGCCTCCAATCTACCTGCCACGGATGAACGCCTCATCCAAATCCACCGCGAGACAGCGGCTGACCCTTTTGCTACAGCATGTCATGCGCCACCTAACAGATGGGTGGCTCAAGGGCCAATACCCGCAGTTCTACAACATCAGAGATGATCTGGTGGTAGTCGATAGTGTTCTCCTGAAACTGGACCGCATTGTCATCCGCACAGCATGTGACAGCTCGTCTTGGAACAGCTACACGAGGGCCATCTTGGCGTGGAGAAGTACCGCCGATGGGCCCGAGAGGCAGTGTACTGGCACGGCATCAATGACGACTTCGCCAACACAGTGCTCAACTGCCCCACTTGTCAGCGCTTCCAGCCGGCCCAACCACGTGAGACCCTACAGCCCCATGAGTTGGTTCCGTCCCCTTGGTCCAAGGTCAGCATCGACCTGTTCCACGCGCTGGGCAGGGACTATGTCCTGATTGTAGACTATTTTTCAAACTACCCGGAGGTGGTACATTTACACAAAATCACATTGTCTGCAGTCATCCGTGCCTGTAAGGACATCTTTGCTCGACACGGCATCCCACTCACTGTGATGTCGGACAATGGCCCCTGCTTCGCAAGCCAGGAATGGTCCAACATTGCCAGGAGGTACAACTTTGTGCATGTGACATCCAGTCCCCTGTACCCCCAATCAAATGGCAAAGCGGAGAAGGGCGTCCACATAGTCAAACGGCTCCTCTGCAAGGCTGCCGATGTGGGCTCCGACTTCTACCTCACCCTGCTGGCCTATCATTCAGCCCCACTGTCCACTGGCCTGTCGCCAGCCCAGCTGCTCATGGGTCGCACCCTGAGGACGATGGTGCCATCCATTCACGTCCCAGACCTCGACCACGCTCCGGTCCTTCAACGAATGCAGCTGTCTCATGCACAGCACAAGGTGGCTCATAACTCCCGTGCAGCTGATCTCCCTTCTCTGGCTCCAGATGACAACGTCCGCATCCATCTTCCGGATGGTGGCTGGTCTGCAACTGCTGTGGTTCTTCGGCAGGTGGCTCCCTGCTTGTTCCTGGTTCGTCTACCGGATGGCTCCATTCTGCACCGCAATCGACGTGCCCTTTGTCTCGTTCCGCGCTCGCTACACGATCCTCCACCATTGCCACGCCCTCCTGTTGACCCTGACCTGGACAATGCAGAGATTCCGGTCACTCTGCATCCTCCTCACTCTGACGCAGTCCAGCCCGCTCCTCAGCCGGCGGCTTCCGACCCACCCTTGAGGCGGTCAACCAGAATTCGTCGCCAACCTCAGAGATTTAATTTGTGAACTTTGTGGACTTATGGACTTTCTGATTTGTTCTGTTCTTCCGTTTAATCGTTCAAGTGGTTTGTATATAGTGTTCATCTCGTTATTCTTGTTGCATACTGTTTTTCTGCACCAGGCACCTTCCCATGCAAATAGCTTACTTTTTATGTACATAGTCCTGTAAATATTTCACACACACATAGTCAGGAACATTCACCATACACTATTTATTGTCACGCAGGCACATTTTTTATAAAAGGGGGGATGTCATAATATACCTCAGTATATCATGGTGCAGACACACACTGATGGACACACAGTGGGACCAATCAACACACACAACACCGCAGCCAATCACCAGTGAGAGCACACGCACTATAAAGACAGGGGGCATCAGAGTTCCCGCTCATTCGAGTTGCAGCTAGCTAGGAGGACAGAGCGCACAGCCTGCAACACAGACATTCACCATGTGCTGAGTGCATCGACTGGTTAGGACAAGGCAAAGGTCTTTAGTTAAAGCTAGTATCGTATTAATCCACAGTCTAAGTAAGTTTAAACAGTTAATGATTCAATAAAATAGTGTTGCACTATTTCAAGTGTTGGTGACCTGTATGTGATCCAGAACACCCAACACATCACCCACCTCACCTTTTTGGACACGAAGGGCAATTTAGCAAGGCCAATCCACCTAACCTGCACATCTTTGGACTGTGGGAGGAAACCGGAGCACCCGGAGGAAAGACGGGGAGAATGTGCAAATCCGCACAGACAGTCACCCGGGAAACGAACCTGGGACCCTGGAGCTGTGAAGCAACTATGCTAACTACTGTGCGACCGTGCTGCACATATTAGGTTGCCAGTTACCTTCAGGATATTAGGATCCAAATAACTTGGGCAACTGCATCGACGCAATCACCATCCAGTGCCTTGCACTGGTGCTTTACTTGCAGGGCAGTTGTGGTGAACCACTGTAATAGGAGATGTAAGGTAGGACCTGCACTACAGGTTCGCCGGTAGCTCCTGCCGGCTGGCTCCGCCCAGGGAGAACTGTATAAATATATATGACCTCCAGTGCCCTGCCATTTCGCCAGCTGCAGCAGGAGGCCACGCATCTGACTGTAATAAAGCCACAGTTGTACCCAACTTTAGTCTTTGTGCAATTGATCGTGCATCAATTTATTACAGTCAGATTTTCCACAGAATGGATTTCCGAATTAAGCCCGATCGCCTGCAGCTGGATCCGCACTCGCCCACGCCAGACAAGACCTTACTCACTAGCTAGCATGTTTCGAGGCCTAAATCAACGCTGCGGACCCCGAGCCAATGGAGGCTCAGAAGATAAAGGTCCTGTACTCCAGACTGAGCTCCAGCGTGTTCCCGTTGATCCAAGACGCCACGAATTACACAAAAGCAATGGAACTCCTCAAAGAACACTACGCGCAGAAGCCGAACACGCTCTTCGCCAGGCATGTACTCGCCACCCGCTTGCAACTACCTGGTGAGTCCATCAAAGACTTCTGGCGGGCACTAGTCCCACTCGTCCGGGACTGTGACTGTCAGGGCATCACGGCCGCCGAACACTCGAATCTCCTCGTGCGCGATACCTTCGTGGCGGGGATTGCGCGGACCGCATCCGAGAACGATTACTGGAAGGGGCCACGCTCGAACTGGTGGAGACGAAAACCTTGGCGCTCTCCATGACGGTCGCATCCCGTAACGCACAATCGTACCTCTCCCGCCGCGCTGCCCACCCTTCGCATCCTTCCTACCCCTCCTGGACCCCGCCGACGACCTCCTCAGCCGGGGCCCTGCCTTCGCAATACGCTGGCGCCTCACACCAATCTGCGCACCCCGGGGGTCCCCGCTGCTACTTCTGCGGTCAGCAGAAGCACCCCAGCCACACTGCCGTTCGTAAAGCCTGCAGTAAAAAGGGCCACTTCACGGCTGTGTGCCAGGCCCGCGCAGTCGCTGCGATCGCGCCCGCAATCGCCCCCTCCCCCACGCCAGACGCACAATGGGAGCCGCCATCTTCTCCCGGGTCCATGTGCGACCAATGGGCGCCGCCATCTTGTCCCGACCCCGCAATGTGCGCACCATGGGCGCCGCCATCTTGTCCCCCACAGGGTCTCCGGACATCTCGACATCGGAACTGCACACGCCCGCCACCCGAAGCATCCGATGGCTACCCACAGCTCGCTTCGATGACGCTGGGCCAATCTCTCCCGCACAACCTGGCCACCGCGTCGACGATGGTTAAAATCAACGGCCATGCGACCTCGTGCCTGCTGGACTCCAGGAGCACCGAAAGCTTTGTTCACCCTTACCATTTGCAGTCTCGCGACCCTCAAGGTTTATCCCCCTTCCCTTTTTGCAAATCTAATCCCGTTGCCACTAGGAGCAGACGGTACAGCACCCAGGGCAAGACCTTCATCAGGTCCGAAGTCCAGCGGCTGCTTAAGGAGGATATTATCGAGGCCAGCAACAGCTCCTGGAGAGCCCAAGTGGTAGTGGTTAAAACTCGGGAGAAACACAGGATGGTCGTGGACTGCAGCCAGACCATCAATCGGTACACGCAGCTCGACGCGTACCCCCTCCCACACATATCTGATATGGTCAATCAGATTGTGCAGTACCGGGTCTTCTCAACAATTGACATGAAATCCGCCGACCACCAGCTCCCCATCCGGAAGTCGGACCGGCCATACACTGCCTTCGAGGCGGACGGTCGCCTCTATCACTTCCTTAGGGTCCCTTTCGGTGCCACAAATGGGGTCTTGGTCTTCCAAAGGGAGATGGACCGAATGGTCGACCAGTACGGTTTGCGGGCCACCTTTCCGTACTTAGATAATGTCACCATCTGCGGCCATGACCAGCAGGACAACGATGCCAACCTCGATAAATTCCTCTGCACTGCCACTCTTCTCAACCTGACCTACAACAAAGAGAAGTGTGTGTTCAGCACAACCCGGTTAGCCATTTTCGGCTATATAATCCAAAACGGACTTCTCGGGCCCGACCCCTAGCGCATGCGCCCCCTCATGGAACTTCCCCTCCCCCACTGCCCCAAGGCCCTCAAACGCTGCCTGGGGTTCTTTTCCTATTACGCTCAGTGGGTCCCAAACTATGCGGACAAGGCCCGCCACTCATTCAGTCCGCCCAATTCCCCCTTGCAGCCGAGGCACAACATGCTTTCGCCCGCATCAGAGCAGACATCGCCAAGGCCGGGATGCGCGCAGTGGACGAGTCACTGCCTTTCCAAGTAGAAAGCGACGCTTCAGACGTCGCCCTTGCCGCTACCCTAAACCAGGCAGGCAGACCCGTGGCATTCTTTTCCCGCACCCTTCATGCCTCTGAAATTCGACACTCATCCGTCGAGAAGGAGGCCCAAGCTATCGTTGAAGCGGTGTGGCATTGGAGGCATTACCTGGCCGGTAAGAGATTCACTCTCCTTACGGACCAACTGTCGGTAGCCTTCATGTTCAATAACACACAGCGGGGCAAGATCAAAAATGATAAATTCTTGCGGTGGAGAATTGAGCTCTCCACCTATAATTGCGAGATCTTGTATCGCCTCGGTAAACTCAACGAGCCCCCAGACGTCCTCTCCCGAGGTACATGTGCCAGCGCACAAGTGGACCAACTCCGGGCTCTACACGACAGCCTTAGTCACTCAATTGTACCATCTGGTCAAAGCTCGCAATCTGTCCTTCTCCGTCGAGGAAGTAAGGACAGTCACCAGGGACTGCCAGGTCTGTGCGGTGTGCAAGCCGCACTTCTACCGGCCGGACCGAGCGCGCCTGGTGAAGGCTTCCCGCCCCTTTGAACGCCTCAGCGTGGATTTCAAAGGGCCCCTCCGCTCCACCGACCGTAACATGTATATTCTCAGTGTGGTCGATGAGTACTCCAGATTCCCCTTCGCCATCCCATGCCCCGATATGACGTCTGCCACCATCATCAAGGCCCTCAGCACCATCTTCGCTCTGTTCGGTTTCCCCGCCTACATACACAGTGACCGGGGATCCTCATTCATGAGCGATGAGCTGCGTCAGTTCCTGCTCAACAGGGTTATAGCCTCCAGCAGGACGACCAGCTACAACCCTCGGGGAAACGGGCAAGTAGAACGGGAGAATGGGACGGTTTGGAGGCCCGTCCAGCTGGCCCTACTGTCCAGGAATCTCCCAGCTTCTTGCTGGCAGGAGGTCCTCCTTGACGCTCTGCACTCCATCCGGTCACTATTGTGCATTGCCACTTATAACACACCGCATGAACGTGTTTTTACCTTCCCCAGGAAGTCCACATCCGGGGTGTCGCTCCCGACTTGGCTCGCTGCTCCAGGACCGGTCCTTCTCCGTAGGTACGTCTGACTCCACAAGGCGGACCCCTTGGTGGACCGGGTTCACCTGCTCCACGCCAACCCTCAATATGCCTAAGTTGAGTTCCCCGACGGCCGCCAAGATACTGTCTCACTCAGGGACCTGGCACCATCAGGTTCCACCCCAACACACACCCCCACCAATGCGCCCCCCCCACACCAATGCGCCCCCCCCCCCACTTCCCACCGCGCCACCAATATTGACCACACCAGACCACACCCCTCTCCCAATTTCCGCACAAGAGGACGAAGAGGACTTCGGCACGCTCCAGGAGTTCCCCGATGACTGGCCAGCATCAGCACCGCCACCACCGCCATCGGTGCCACCTCCACCACCGACTTCGCCGCCACCGTTACGCCGCTCCCAACGAAGCACCAAAGCACCAGACCGGCTGAACCTTTGACGGACTCCGGACCGTCAACATGGACTTTTCTTTCCCTACCACTGTACATAATTGCACTAATTGTATATAGTTTCACGTCACCCCCGCCGGACTCATTTTTAATAGGGGGTGAATTTGGTGAACCACTGTAATAGGGGATGTAAGGTAGGACCTGCACTACAGGTTCGCCGGTAGCTCCTGCCGGCTGGCTCCGCCCAGGGAGAACTGTATAAATATGTATGACCTCCAGTGCCCTGCCATTTCGCCAGCTGCAGCAGGAGGCCTCACATCTGACTGTAATAAAACCACAGTTGTACCCAACTTTAGTCTTTGTGCAATTGATCATGCATCAGCACCCTAACCCCAAATAGGGCCACCATCCATTCGTGCATCTTGCGCAGGAGGACCTCCAATCCTTGCCATCAAAGGTAGCACCGTGCTGCACCTATCTTTACTGGGCCACTGTGAATAATGTGTCAAATTCTCTGACCCTTTCACGGGAAGCTACAGCCCTTTACAAAGGTGCTGCCAAGTAACATATTGTGCTCCCCATCCAACTGCTCCACAGGCCAAGCCCTCAGGCCGAGGTTTCTTTGTGTTTTCTATTCAGATTGAGAGTGAGTCATATTGAAAAGTTCAGCATGGCGCCCCTAACCTCTGAGTCGCTGGCAACAGGGGAATCAAAAGCGGAGCAATGCTAATATTCTTCTCACTGGGAACAATGTGTAACGGGGAGGATTTAAGATAAATCAGTGCAGATTTTGAAAGTTAATTTGCTCTTTACCAGGTAAAGAGAATTAGAGAGCAAAGTTAAACAATTAAGTTATTGGAGGTCATGGGGTGTAAATATAAATTAGAATTAGAAACATGCTGTGGTCCTTGGGTCAATCATTATCTCTCACAAGTGCCACAGCTTCTGATGAGGTCGATTAGATTGAATGAAGGTAATGAATGACACAGCGTTCCTTTACGCTTGATATTAAAAGTACCGATGATTCAATTTCAAATCCCAATTTGCAGCTTTTTAACCCTGTGTCTTTGAACACTGGAGCTTCTGTGCAGATGCATTTTACAAGAATGGGAGGAGTTTGAGATCAATGTAACATCTCCCTGCTGCTAATGATTTCAGCTCAACCTACCCCTCAGATACCAGCAGACTATGGGCGAAATTCTCCGTTATCGGCGGAAAGTCCGCCGATTGGCGCAAAAAACGGCGCAAATCCCACTTGCGTCACGTCATAAAAATGGGTCGATAGTCTCCGGCCCGAAATGGGCTAGCAGTGACGTAACGGGATCCGCGCTTGCGCACTGGTTCATGCCGTGCAGCGTCATACGCGCTGCACGGCGTGACGGCTCATAAGGCCGCGCTGCTCCCCCCCACCCGACCGGAACACCCGACTGCAACACCCGACTGGATGGCTGGCCGTCGCTCAGCCCCGAGGTTCGAGTCACGCGATGTGGAGGCGCTCCTGGACGCGGTGGAGCAGAGGAGGGACGCCCTGTATCCCCGGCACGGCCGCAGAGTTGCCCCACGCCACAGCCGGCGTCTGTGGAGGGAAGTGGCAGAGGCCGTCACCGCTGTGGCCCTGACACCACGGACAGGCACCCAGTGCCACAAGAAGGTGAACGACCTTGTCAGAGCAGGCTGGGTGAGCATCCCCATATCCCCCCTCCCCATATCCCCCCTCCCCCATATCCCCCCTCCCCCATATCCCCCCTCCAAAATATCCCCCCTCCCCCATATCCCCCCTCCCCCATATCCCCCCTTCACCATATCCCCCCTCCCCCATATCCCCCTACCCCATATCCCCATATCCCCCCTGCCCCATATCCCCCCTCCCCCATATCCCCCCTCCCCCTTATCCCCCATATCCCCCCTCCTCCATATCCCCCTTCCCCCATATCCCCCCTCCCCCATATCCCCCCTCCCCCATATCCCCCCCTCGCCCATATCCCCCCTCCCACATATCCCCCACATCCCCCCTCCCCCATATCCCCCCATATCCCCCATATCCCCCCTCCCCCATATCCCCATCCTCCCCCATATCCCCCCTCCCCCATATCCCCCATAGCCCCCCTCCCCCATAACCCCCCTCCCCCATATCCCCCCTCCCCCATATCCCCCATGTCCCCAAGTGCATCCAGCCCTGACCTTAACCTCTACAATGCACGCGCAACCGATGGCGTGCATTCATATACCTGCCTAACACTGTTGCCTTTTACCCCTGCCACCACCCCCCCCACCCACAGGAGAAGCGCGCACACAACAATAGGGAGCATGTGAGGACTGGAGGAGGGCCCGCTGATGAGAGGCCACTGACCGTACACAAGGAAAGGGCCCTGGAACTGGCTGGCGGACCTGAGGACCGGGAGGTTGCTGATGCAGAGGTCAGGGGCCCACCAGCAAGTGAGCCACTGACAGCCCGTCCCCATATCCCCCCTCCCCTATATCCCCCTCCCCCGTATCACCTGATCACTGCCTGATGCCTAACCATGCATGCTTCATTGTGTATCGCAGGGCCAAACGTCCAGGCACCCATCCCCGCAGATGCACACCGCCCGCAGGATGCCCCTCGGAGACCACGGGAGACGGAGAGACCCGGACCCTCCAGCATGCGACGCCCGCAGGATGCCCCTCGGAGACCACGGGAGACGGAGAGACCCGGACCCTCCACCATGCGACGCCCGCAGGATGCCCCTCGCACACCACGGGAGACGGAGAGACCTGGAGCAACAGGGAGACGACACCCCCGTCACGTGCGGGAGCGACCACCCAGCGATGAGGGGGGCAGCCACAGGCCACCGTCACATCCGAGCCAAGACACCACTACCCAGGACACCACTACCCAGGACACCACTACCCAGGACACCCCTACCCGGGACAGCACTACCCGGGACAGCACTACCCAGGAAGACGAAATACCGGACAGTGACTCAGAGTGGATGGGTGGAGACGAACCCCCACCCCAAAGTGCCATGGACTCAGAGTGGGACGAAGAGCACGACACAACGCCACTGCTGTCACCAACACCCTCCACCATCGCAGAAACACTCACCACGGTTGGGCACTTTAGTGATGAGGCGTCTGGTACACTCACTGGTGCGCACAACACAGCCGTCCCGGTACAGCAGGTGGAGGTAGGAGCAGCAGAGGGACCGGGCGGTCGGAGGGCAGCCCAGGCCAAGCGAACATCTGCCGCCCAGATGGATCCCGGGTTCCTGCAGTTACCACACCCACACATAGATCCGATGCAACCACCGACCCGGAGACGAGCGAAGAGGGTGACGGGCGGCTTGCGGCGGCTGCGGTCGCAGGTGGGGGAGTCCACCCGCGTCCAGGAGCTGGGAGTTGTCCCGGTCATGCGTGCCACCCAGGCTGACACAGCACGGGTGGCGTCCGCGGTGGAGGCAATGGTTGCGACGGTGTCAGACATGGGGAACGGTTTGCGAGGCCTGGGGCCTTCCGTGCAGGCGGCGTCTGTGGCCCAGGAAATGGCTGCCCTCTCACAGGAGGCCATGAGCCAGTGCCAGCGCCAGATGGCAGAGGCGCTCAACGCCATAGCCCAGTCTCTGCAGGTCATGGCCCAGTCTCAGCAGGCCATGGCCCAGTCTCAGCAGGCCATGGCCCAGTCTCTGCAGGCCATGGCCCAGTCTCAGCAGGCCATCGCTGAGGGCATCGGCGCCAGTGGCCATGTGCGAGCCGGCGTCGCACTGTCACAGACAGGGTTTGCCAACACCCTGGGCTCCATGACTGCAAACCTGCAGACCCTTGTCGATACCAGCACGGGCCTCCAGGACTGGCAGCGCCAGATGTCGGGGGGGCGTCGGATGGCCAGTCCGTTCGCATCCCCCACCCATGTAGAGGCCTGGGGGTCATCGGGCACCCCGAGGGAGGAGGAGGTGGTGTGGTCCGTCCCGGCTCCCTCTGTAGGGGAGTTCCCGGTACACCGCGACACCTCGGACTCCCCCCCTTCCGTCCCAGGTGCATCGGGTGGGCAACGGGCAGGACCGGCTGGCAGCTCGCCATCCCAGTCGCCCGGGCCGCAGCCTGGCCCATCTAGGCCAGGACGCCCCAGGAAACGGCCGCCAAAGGGATCCAGTGTCAGAGGGCAGGAATCACAGGAGTCCACCTCCAGTTCTGCTGTACCGTCTGGGGAACCACGTAGACGTAGTCAAAGGGCCCGTAAGGCCAAACAATTAGACACTGAGTAAGTTGGCACGGGTGCAGGGCACAGATGAGTTTTAGGGGCTAGGGCACGTGCATGAACTCCTTTGGTTATTAAAGTCCATGTTACACCTACCGAAGCTGCCTTTGTGCTCTGTCCAAAGTGTGCGGGCGTGTCATGTACGTTGAGCGCAAGTGTGAGGGGTGGTCTTACCTCAACCCCAGGTGAGTCTGCCCCCTTCCCCCTGGGCCGCCATCAACATCCCCCGGGCAGAGGACGGGACCGTGCGCTGCAGTGTCACAGCCGCATGCAGGGATGGTCCGGGTGGATGGTGGTACTGTGGCCATGGGTCAGACATAGTCCAACGATGTAGAGCCAGGAGCTCATCGCAGGGCGGGTTGTCATCATCCTCCATGGCCTGCGATAGACACGCGTCCAGTGTGAGCCCGGCCCGTTGTGCCGCCGGTGGATCGGCAATGGGGGGGGGGGGGGGGGGGTGGTGTGCATGCGGGTGGGGTGTGTGGGGTTGGGGAGGGGGGTGAGGGTGCTGGGTGGGTGGATGGGTGGGGGGTGTGGGTGGTCGGCTGTTGCCATGGTGTGCAGTCTGTGGCCATATTACCCGATTCCCACGCCCATCTAGTCAGTGAAGCGGGCGGCTATCAGTCTGTCCCGTGCCCGCTGGGCCAGCCGGTAACGGTGGACAACCACCCGCCTGTGTCTACCCCGTCTGCCCTGACCATTACCCCCATCGCCCTCATCTGGGGAGGACTGTGCCTCTTCCTGCTGCTCCTCCACTCCGCCCTCCTCTGCCTGCGGCACATCGCCCCTCTGCTGGGCTATGTTGTGCAGGACGCAGCACACCACAATGATGCAGCCGACCCTATCTGACCCATACTGGAGGGCGCCCCCAGAGAGGTCCAGGCACCTGAAACGCATCTTCAGCACGCCAAAGCACCTCTCGATCACTCCCCTTGTTGCTACATGGGCATCATTGTAGCGGTTCTCCGCCTCATTGCGTGGCCTCCGTATAGGCGTCATCAGCCACGATCGCAATGGGTAGCCCCTGTCGCCCAGCAACCAGCCCCTCAGCCGGGGATGGCGTCCCTCGTACATGCCGGGGATAGATGACCGCGACAACACGAATGAGTCGTGTACACTGCCTGGGTGACGGGCGCAGACGTGCAGGATCATCATGCGGTGGTCGCAGACCACCTGTACGTTCATCGAATAGGTCCCCTTCCTATTAGTGAACACGGCCCTGTTATCTGCAGGTGGCCGCACGGCGACGTGCATCCCATCGATCGCGCCCTGGACCATGGGGAACCCGGCCACGGCAGAGAAGCCCACGGCCCGGGCATCTTGGCTGGCCCGGTCCACGGGGAAGCGGATGTAGCGGTGCGCCATGGCATAAAGGGCATCTGTCACTGCCCGGATGCACCGGTGCACCGATGTCTGCGATATGCCGGACAGGTCCCCACTCGGTGCCTGGAATGACCCCGTTGCATAAAAGTTCAGGGCCACCGTAACCTTGACGGACACGGGGTGAGGGTGTCCCCCGCCAGTGCCACGCGGTGACAGGTGTGCCAGCAGGTGACAGATGTGTGCCACGGTTTCCCGGCTCATCCGGAGTCTCCTCCTGCATTCCCGGTCCGTGAGGTCCTGGTATGACTGCCGGGGCCGGTACATACGGGGCGCCCTCGGGTGCCTCCGTTGCCGTGGGGCCGCGACGTCCTCCTCCCCCTCCTCGTCCTGTCGGTCAGGTGTCCCTCCAGCCTGGGCGGCTGCCGCCTGCCCCTCTGCGTCAGCCTGCGCCGCCTCTCTGGCACGCTCCTCCTCCTCCTCCTCCTTCTCCTCCTCATCCAGGGCAACATAGACATGAGCGGCTGCCACCACGGCGGCCAACATCGCTGGATGATCTGAAAACATGACGGCTTGGTGGGGGGGAGGGGAACGACGACATGTCATCTTTGCCCATATCCCCTCCTCCCCCCAGCCAGGTAGCATGGACCGCATAGGTCCAACTGTTGGAGGCTGGCACCTGGCCAGGTGGACCAACTCACTTGCCCTCCCATTACCCTCCTCGGCACGGACCCCCCCCCCAACCTCCACCCCGGCACGGACCCCCCCCCAACTTCCACCCCAGCACGGACCCCCCCCCCAACCTCCAACCTCCACCCCAGCATGGACCCCCCCCAACCCCCAACCTCCACCCCGGCACGGACCCCCCCCAACCCCCAACCTCCACCCCAGCACGGACCCCCCCCCCAACCTCCACCTCAGCACGGACCCCCCCCAACCTCCAACCTCCACCCCGTCACGGACCCCCCCCAACCCCCAACCTCCACCCCAGCACGGACCCCCCCAACCTCCACCCCGGCACGGACCCCCCCCAACCTCCACCCCAGCACGGACCCCCCCCAACCCCCAACCTCCACCCCAGCACGGACCCCCTCCCCAACCTCCACCCCGGCACGGACCCCCTCCCCAACCTCCACCCCAGCATGGACCCCCCCCAACCCCCAACCTCCACCCCAGCACGGACCCCCCCCAACCTCCACCCCGGCACGGACCCCCCCCCCCCCAACCTCCACCCCAGCACGGACCCCCCCAACCCCCAACCTCCACCCCGGCACGGACCCCCCCCAACCTCCACCCCGGCACGGACCCCCTCCCGGCACTCCCCCGGAGCCCAGCCCACTCTAACCACCCCACCCCCCGCCACACACACACACACACAAGCCGAGACACACCTCTCCTCACGCAATCAGTCTGCGGCCACGCCATTTCCTGCCCAGAGCCAACCCCCCAGGCCGTCACTCACCTCCACGCTGGTCGGCGTGAGCCTGGAGCACCGGGTCACGCCGATGAAAAGGAGGTTTGATTGACGTCGACGTGAACGGTCATCACGTCGACGGGACTTCGGCCCATCCGGAAGGGAGAATATCGGCAGGCCGAAAATCGGCTACCTTGCGCAGACCCGTGACATTCTCCGCGGCAGCGGCGCCATTAACGCCCCGCCGACTTTTCTCCCTTCGGAGACTTCGGCGGGGGCGGGGGCGGGATTCACGGCGGCCAACGGGCATTCTCCGACCCTCTGGGGGGTCGGAGAATGACGCCCTATATTTGATCAGCTCTCGCTAACAGCACACCCAAAATTAGTGTACAACTGGCCCACTCAGATGGTCACACATTCTTTAATACAACAGCGTTAACCTCAACTTGTTCACCTTACACTATAGTCAGAAATAAGAGAGGATTTTCATTTATCTCGCAGATTACCATGTCCTACAGGGTGTTTCAAAGTGTCTCACAAACAATTATCGCCATTAAACTTTAGTCACCACTATGCAGGGAAATGCAGAAATTCATTTGCACACAATGTGGTCCCACAAAAGGCGCATTGGAGGCTGGATACTTGAGGAGGTGACTGGGGCCTTGGCTGTCAGTGGGAGAACTGGCAGGAGCCCCGCGTGACCTCCATTCAAGAAGGTTTACTCCCTCTTGCTCCACTTAAGAACTTGAGGGCCATTAGCAGGTTTTTGCCCGGGATCAAGGGCCCGGGGGGCGAGAGTTCGGCCTGCCAAGAGCTACAGGCCAATTAGAGGCCAGAAGCTCTATCGAACAGCAGTGCCACTGGGCTGGCAATGGTGTCTGCTGGTTCGACACCCACCTGAGGCCTAGGGTCATCATTGGATCCCAAGGTTGGGGTGAGTGAAGGCAGGGGGTGCGGGTCAAAGAATGAGGGGCACAGGGAGGGAAAACAGAAGCAAGGGCTGGGTCCCTCGATCAGGAACAGAATGCCTTTCACAAGTTTCCCCCCAACCCTTCTAGAAGCCCACAAACAACCCCACACAAGATTGCTTGTTGTGCTCCCTGCAAGGCGGGATTCCCTGCTCACCACTGGGTTGGCGATGTGATGAGGCGCTTAAGTCTGCATTCATTCCCCACTGAAGGGTTTAAATTGGTGGTGGAGTGGGAAGACCAGCCACGGACCTTTCTACCACGAACTCAATGGGGATGGGAAGATGGAAGAGTTCCCACCCCAAGAACCTCCCGCCTGATTAAATGTGCTCCTTCCATCAAGCACGCCAGGTGGGAGGGTGACTTTACTCGATGCCCTTTGGCATATTATGAAAGAGGAATGTTGGACTGAACTATCTTATTCATTTTCAAATTACTTCAAGGGGTTTTCACAACCACTCGAGCAAGAAAATGGGGTCTCCTGGGGGTCTCTACGGAACAATGGGATACCTTTCCTGTGCTTCCAAATGATTCAAGGTGAAAAATATTCCAAGTCTGATTCCATCACTGGAAGACAAAAGGACATGATGACTATCTTGTCACAAGGTCCTTGGCTATAATGGCCGAGCCAGACGGGCACATGTCAGCCCCTTGGAATATGCATTTGGGGACTCAAAGTGAGGGTGCTGTCGGTCTGTCGGCCGGTGTGTGTGCTGAGAAATTGCAGCTGAATGTTATTAAAGGTAAAGTTGCTATCGTCTCAAATGACCAGAGGCTGCTTTCCCTTTGAGGGGGAGAGCTACTGGTGGTGATTTAACCTGAGGATCACCTCAGGTAAGGGGCAAGGTTGAATAACCCCAGCCAGTATGGAGATTGAATGAATGTTATTACACACTGGAGCCATACAGTGACTGGGAAAATGAACTGAACTTCATTAGACGACAGGATACGAGAGTCACAGAATTAACTATTCATCAGCAGAAGCCAACTTTACCGAAAACAAATTGCATCGGCCATGACCCGTCATGGTAAATCCATAAACAATAGGAACAGGAGTAGGCTGTTCGGCCCCTCCAGCCTGCTCCACCATTCAATAGGGTCATAGCTGATTCAACATTCCTCACGTCCACTTTCCTGCCCTTTCTCCGAAACCGTTTATTCCCTTACTGATCAAGAATCTATCCATCTCAGCCTTAAATATACACCAGGGGCGGGATTCTCCCCTACCCGGCGGGGCAGGGGGTCCCGGCGGGATGGAGTGGCGGAAACCACTCCAGCATCGGGCCGCCCCAAAAGTGCGGATTCCTCCGCACCTTTAGGGGCCTTGAGAGGCTAGGCCGGAGTGGTTTCCGCTCCATCGGCTGGCGTGGAAGGCCTTTGGCGCCACGCCAGCCGGGGCCGAAAGGACTCTGCCGGGCGGCGCAAGTCCGCGCATGCGCGGGAGCGTCAGCGGCTGCTGAAGTCATCCCCGCGCATGCGCAGGGGGGGTGTCTCTTCCGCGTCGGCCATGGTGAAGGCTGTGGCCGAGGCGGAGGGAAAAGAGTGCCCCCACGGCACAGGCCCGCCCGCCGATTGGTGGGCCCCATTCGCGGGCCAAGCCACCGTGGGGGCACCCCCCGGAGCCAGATCGTCACGCGCCCCCCCCCCCCCCCCCCCCGCCCAGGACCCCAGAGCCCGCCCGCGACGCCAGGTCCCACCGGTAAGAGAGGTGGTTTGATTCTCGCCAGCGGGACAGACATTCCAGCAGCGGGACTTCGGCCCATCGCGGGCCTGAGAATCGCCAGGGGGGGGGGGCCCGCCAACCGGCGCGGCACAATTCCCGCCCCCGCTGAATATCCGGTGCCGGAGAATTTGGCAACCAACGGGGGTGGGATTCACGCCAGCCCCCGGCGATTCTCCGACCTGGCGGGGGGTCGGAGAATCCCGCTCAAGGAGTCTGTCCCCACAGCTCTCTGTGGAAGGAGTCCCACAGACTCACAATCTTCTGAGAGAAGAAATTCCTCCTCATCTCAGTTTTAAATTGGCACCCTTTTATTCTGAGACTATGCTATCTGGCCCTACACTCTCCCAGAGGGGAAACATCCTCTCAGCATTTACCCTGCCAAGCCCCTTAAGAATCATATGGGTGGGATTCTCCGTCCCGCCAGCCCCGTTTTCTGGTACAGCGCATCCCCACTGGTAGCGGGATCCTTCCTTCTGGCAGCCGGCCAATGGGATTTCCTATTGTGGCCATCCCAGGGGAAGCCAGCGGGCGTGGGTGCGTTGCCAGCGAAGCGGAGGATCCCACTGACGGAGTATCCCGCAGTATATGTTTCAATGAGACCATCTCTCATTATTCAGCAGCTGCCCCTTGCAACTGCAAGACTTATGTATAACTTTTTATTTATACTTCTAATCCATATGAATGTAGATGCATGTGGTTTATCTTTACTCCTTAATGTTACTGCATGGTGGCACAGTGGTTAGCACTGCTGCCTTACAGCACCGGGACTTTGGGTAACTGTTTGTGGCGTTTGCAATTTGTCTCCATGAGTTTTCTTTGCGTGCTCCAGTTTCCTCACACATTCCCGAAATATGCAGGTTAGGTGGGGTTATGGGGATAGGGTGCAGGAGTGGATCTTGGTGGGGTTCTCTTTCGGAAGGCCGGTGCAGACTCGATGGGCCAAAATGGCCTCCTTCTGCACTGTAGGATTCGAAGGAGTTCATAAGCTTATTTTACCTTTACTCAAGAAAGCCTGGTTGAATCAGCTCCTTTTTAAACCGAACTGTTGGGTCTGGAATAGATATCCAAAGGGAATAGAGCTTGTTAGGTTGAAACTTTTTTGCCACCAGCAGAAGGTGGGTTCAATAAAGCCATGGAGCCAGTCACTTCCTCTCATCCAGGTGGGTGACACTTTGGGGTTTCCCAGCTGTATTGGTGACAAATTGAGGGGTCTCGCCCAGATCAACAACATTTGGGAACTGCACCTGGGGCTGGTCGTAACAACATTCCCACCACTCTCCGGACAAAGCAAATTCTCCTGACTTTCTTGCTGGATTCATTTGTGACTATCTTTCCTTTTGGCCTCTAGTTTTAGATTCCACCCTGGGTGGAAAAATGATATTTTCCTAACCTCTTCATAAGTTTAAAGACGTGTATTACTCTCAGTCTTCTCTTTTTGAGAGAAAAGATCCCTAGCGTGTCCAGACATTCTGGGTAATTGTACCCCCTAGTATCAACCTCGTAAATCCTGGGTGCAATTGTCCGGTCCCCCAGCTGCCTGTTCCTCATCGCTTGTCAATGAGATTTCCCATTGAAGCCACCCAAGTCAGAAAACCCACGTGAGCGACGGCGCTGTCGACAGGAACAGAGAATCCCAACGGCCGGTGAATTCTGCCCGCTATTTAAATTTTTCTGGTACTTCCATATCCTTTATGTAATATGGAAACCAGGGGCGGGATTCTCTGACCCCCCCCGCCGGGTCGGAGAATCGCCGGGGGCTGGCGTGAATCCCGCCCCCGCTGGTTGCCGAATTCTCCGGCACCGGATATTCGGCGGGGGCGGGAATCGCGCCGCGCCGGTTGGCGGGTCCCCCCCCGGCGATTCTCCAGCCCGCGATGGGCCGAAGTCCCGCCGCTGTCAACCCACGCCAGCCGGCGTGGATTGAACCACCTTTGGAACAGCGGGACACGGCGGCGCGGGCAGGCTCCGGGGTCCTGGGGGGGGGCACGGGGCGATCTGCCCCCGGGGGGTGCCCCCACGGTGGCCTGGCCCGCGATCGGGGCCCACCGATCCGTGGGCGGGCCTGTGCCGTGGGGGCACTCTTTTCCTTCCGCCTTCGCCATGGTCTCCACCATGGCGGAGGCGGAAGAGACCCCCTCTACTGCGCATGCGCGGGAATGTCGTCAGCGGCCGCTGACGCTCCCGCGCATGCGCCGCATGGCAAAGTCAGTTTCACGCCAGCTGGCGGGGCACCAAAGGCCTTTCCCGCCAGCTGGCGGGGCGGAAATCAGTACGGCGCGGGCCCAGCCCCTCAAGGTGGGGGCTCGGCCCCTCAAGATGCGGAGACTTCCGCACCTTTGGGGTGGCGCGATGCCGGACTGATTCGCGCCATTCTTGGTGGATGGGACAAGAACAAGAGAAAGGTCTGTGGCAGGGTGAAAGTCAGGAGAGATTGAGCGATAGACGAGTGGTCACCTTTACAATGGGGAGATCAAACACAGCTTGGGCGACCGTTGTGGACACCTCTGTCCAGCCAGCAAACATGGGTGGGATTTTGCATCCCTTTCCACCAGTAGGATCTTCCAGTCCCACCGAAGGTGACCCGTCATGGCGGGTTCCCCTGCAGCGGCGTGGGCTAGTCATGTGACATGCTGTAGACATTGACAGGACCAGAAGATCTCGCCAGTGATCAATGACTAGCTGTCTCCACCATGAGAAATCAAGCCATGGGTGGGGGGGGGGGGGGGGGGGGGGGGGGCGCTGGGCAGAAAATCCACCCCTCTTTAATGCATATTCCCTTAGAAAAGGCAGAATGTCAATTTTCAGATGCTAATTGCTCACTTTGCATGATATTGTCACAGGCTTCAGTGTAATGGCTACTCCATTGGCCTCCAAAGTTTCCTGAAACTGAATAGTAAAACCAGGGAGAATACACCGGGTTAATTCGTAGAGAATTATGACACTCGGTCCTCACAGCTACTCTCTTGCCTGTTAGTGGGAAAGGGTTTGTTTACAATGCTAGAGAGGTCACTTTGCACAATTTCTACACTTTGGAGGTTTGCTCTGGCACATCCACCGTTCCTACTGCCTTAGATTGGACCTCGGGTAAAGGACCAAGAGGGACACAGAGAGGGACAGAGAGAGAGGGGGGGATAGAGTGAGATAAAGTGAGAGAGTGGGACACAGCGAGCGAGAGGGACAGAGAGAGAGGGACAATGATAGAAAGAGGTACACAGTGAGAGAGAGGGACAGAGAGAGAGAGGAACAGAGAGAGGTACCAGAATTCTCCGGTCGTTGCGATTCACTTTTCCCGCCGCAGTCCACCCCTGCCAGTGGGTTTTGTGTTGGCGTGGGGTGGTTACAATGGGAAATCCCATTGACAATCGGCAGTAAGATAGACACCACCAGCAAATGGTGCGCCTCTGAGAAACACACGATGGCAGGCCAGAGAATCCCACCCTGAGATTAAGATGAAGAAGGAAAAGTGTGCTGATGATGAATGTTTGGTGGATAATGCACTGGAGGCTGGGATAGAATGTTCTGAGGGGAAATGAAAAGGCAAATACGAGAAAAAAAGAGAAAGTATGAAATGAGACTGGCAGCCAACATAAAAGAGAATCCTCTTGTCTTCTAAATAGTACAAGGGTGTAAAAGGAGGAGTAGAGCAAATCAGGGACCAGAAAAAGGGGATTTACTCATGGAGGCACAGAGAAAAGCTGAGTGTTAAATTAATATTTTGCATTGCCATTTACCAAGGAAGAAGATGCTCGTCAGGCCACAGTAAATAAGGGGGCCATTGATACATGAGACATGAGAAGAATTTAGAATTAATAAGGATGAGTTGTTTGGTAGACTGTCTACACTTAAAATGGATAAGACACCAGGACCGGATGAGATGCATCCATGGATACTGAGGGAAGCGAGAGTGGATATTGCAGGGGTGCTGTCCATAATCTTTTAGTCTTCCCCAGGTTGAAGGGTGATGCCAGAGGACTGAAGATTTACAGGCATTCGTTCATGAAAGGGTGTAAAGAAAAGCTCAGCAACTACAATCAGTTTAACTTCGCTGGTTGGGAAATTTCTAGAAACAATAATTTGTGACAAAATCAATAGTCACATGGACAAATGTGGGTGAATTAAGAAAAAAACAGCATGGATTTCTATAGGGAAAAACATGTTTAACTAACCTGCTGGAATTTTTGGAATGGGTAAAAGAAAGGGTGTTGCTGTTTGATGTGGTGTTGATGGATTTTCAAAAATCAATCAATTCAGAGCCCCACAATAGACATGTGAACAAAGTTACAGCTCATGAATGAAAGGGACAGTAGCAACATGGTTACAAAATTGGCTGAGTTACAGGAAGCTGAGTTGTGGTGACTCCATTTTTTTTCGGGCCGGTGAAAGCTTAGTGGTGGCATTCCCCAGGGTTCAGTGTTGGGACCCTTGCTCTTCCTGACATATATTAATGATCTCGACCTTGGTGTGTAGGGGGTACAATTTCTAAATTTGCAGGGGATACGAAGGATGGAATCATTGTGGACTATGAGGAGGATAGTGCAGAACGTCAAAAGGATGTGGACTAGTTGGTGGAATGGGCAGACAGGTGACAGATGGAGTTCAATGTGCAGGAATGTGAAGTGATTCATTTTGGTAGGAAAACATGGAGAAACAATGTAAGATAAAGGATAACTCTCAAGGGGATGCAGGAGCAGAGGGACCTGGGTGTATATGTGCATAGTCATTAAAGGTAGTAGAATGAGTGGAGAGAGCAGTTCATGAAGCATATAGTATTCTGGACTTTATTGTTAGGGGGCATAGATACAACAGCAAGGAGGTTATGTTGAACTTTTATAAGGCACTAGTTTGTCCTCAGCTGGTGTATTGAGCCCAGTTCTGGGTGTCACACTTTAGGAAAGATGTAAAGGCATTAGCAAGGATGCAGAAAAGATTCACAAGAATGGTTCCAGGCATGAGGAACTTCAGATATGTAGATAGTTTAGAGAAGTTGGGATTGTTTTTCTTGGAGAAGAAAAGGTTGAGCGAAGATTCGATCGAGATGTTCAAAATAATGAGGGATCCGGACAGAATAAAGAGCGAGGAATTTTCTCCATCCATGAAAGGATCGGGAACGAGAGGGAGCAGATTTAAAGTACTTGACAAAAGAGGATAAAGTGATACGAGGAAAAACTTTTCCATGAAGCGTCTGGAATGCAGTGCCCGAGAGTGTGGAGAGGACAGGTTCAATCGAGGTATTCAAGAGAGAGTTAGACCATTATTGGAAGAGGAAGAATGTATAGGGTTATGAGGAGAAGGCAGGGGCATAGCAAAGTGAGTTGTTCTTTCGGAGAGACATGATCGGCCAAATGGCTTCCTTCTCCGCTGAAACGATTCTGTATCTCTGTCATTCAGGTGCCAGTTTCCTGACCCTCTATCGATTTTGCCGGGTTTTAAAAAATAAATTTAGCATACCCAATTTTTTTCCAATTAAGGGGCAATTTAGCGTGGCCAGTCGGCCTACCCTGCACATCTTTGGGGTGTGGGGGCGAAACCCACGCAAACACAGAGAGGATGTGCAAACTCCACGCGGACAGTGACCCAGAGCTAGTATCGAACCTGGGACCTCGGTGCGCCACTGCGCCACCGTGCTGCCCGTATTTTGCCGGTTTTAAGGTCCCACCACACCTGAGTGCACTTGTTCTTCCAGATTGAATTTCAGTCCATTTACTCATTTTCTCTCTTCGCAGATGCTGCCTGACCTGCTGAGCTTTTCCAGCATTTCCTGTTTTTTATTACAGATTCCCAGCACCTGCAGTATTTTGGACAGAGCTTTATTCAGAACTGATCAGAACACCAACCACCCTTGTAAACCATGTGTGACTTAGATCGTTCGATACAAAGAGTAACAATTTCTCAGCGCAGATGTCCCTTAACAGTGGGGCTGGATTGAACGCAGCTGTCATGTGAGAGTACCTTTAAGACATGGATGTTTAAGCAATGTACCTTTCAGAAAACAGTGATGTCAGAGAGTGGGTGGAGCTGAGGTCAGGTCAGCCATTTTTGCAGTTTTTAGTTTTGCAGTTTGGAGGAAAAGAGCTGGGTGTGTGTCTGTGTTTTGCAGTGAGCTGGATCTCTGCCATGAAAGACTATCTCTGGATCATTTGGGTGATTTAAACTTATAATAGTGAAGCCTTTAACCTGATGTGATTTTGTTTAAAGGTGTTAAGTCTCTTGGAAGTTTGCAGGAACATTTTAAGGAATTATTTACTGTTGCAATATTTTCTGAGTTATCTTTGAAGTAAGGGGTGTTAAGAGATCCAATGTTGAGTTCATGGAATAAACAGTGTTTTGTGTTTAAAAACCCACGTGTCCATAATTGTAATCCCACACCTAGGGAAAAAGCCGTGTGCTAGGAAAAGCAACAAATACATTAAAGGGAGAGGTTGGTTGAACTCCATGATACATTTTGGGATTCTGAAAACGCCTCGGCCATAACAATTGGGGGCACGAGGAGGATAAAAGTCTATCTATTGGATTGGCTTTTGTGAACTTAAAGACAGTGAAGGATTGTTGCTTTTCCGGTGTGGTATTTTAGTTTAAGTGGGGAGATTGTTGTGAACAATGGCTCTTTCAGAGGTTCAGAAGTTTTTGGGGGTGGAGAATGTCACACATAGTACTTTACGGACAGAAACAAAAAGCAGACTGTTAGATTTGACAAGAACATTGCAGTTAACATTACCTGACAAAATGCGAAAAGATGAGGTAATTATGGCAGTGGTTAAGCAGTTAAAGTTGCCTGAGATAGAGTTTGACTCATTGGAAATGGCAAAAATTCAGTTACAAATTAAACAAATGGAACATGTGAAAGAATTAAAGCGGCTGGAATACGAGAGTGAGAGAGAGGAAAAAGAAAGAAAAAGAGAGAGAGAGGAAAAAGAAAGTGAAAGAGAGAGAGAGGAAAAGGAGAGAGAAGAAAGGAGAAAAGAAAGAATAGCCCTATCAGAACAAAAAGAAAAAGAAAGGGAGATACAGATCAGGGAAAAAGATAAAGAGAGGGAATTTGAACTTCAGGAAATGGCCAGGAAACATGACAATCAGTTAAAATTGGCAGACGTAAAGGGAAACGTACAGTTGGAGGATAGTGATGAGGGTAGTGAGAAAGAGCGTCATAGTCGAAGGCTTGGTGGGAATCTATTTAAATATGTCCAAGCGTTGTCAAGGTTTGACGAGAAGGAAGTGGAAGCCTTTTTCATTTCATTTGAGAAGATAGGTAAACAAATGAAATGGCCACAGGACATGTGGGTGTTACTGATTCAAACAAAGCTGGTAGGTAGAGCTAGTGAAGTGTTTGCATCACTACCGGAGGAGGTATCTGGAACGTATGAGGAGGTGAAGAAATCCATCTTAAGTGCATATGAGCTAGTGCCTGAAGCTTACAGACAAAGGTTTAGAAATTTAAGGAAAGAATTTGGTCAAACATACATGGAGTTTGAAAGGTTCAAACAGAGGAATTTTGATAGGTGGATAAGGGCTTTGAAAATAGACCATACGTATGAAGCTCTCAGAGAAATTATACTTTTGGAGGAGTTTAAAAATTCAATTCCTGATGTAGTGAGAACTCATGTGGAAGAACAGAGGGTTAAAACTGCGAGATTAGCAGCGGAAATGGCAGATGATTATGAATTAGTTCATAAATCAAAGATTGGTTTCCGACATCAGTTTCAGCCGGTGAGGGATAGAAACTGGGGACATGAGAAATACTCAAGTGGTAAAGGTAAAGGTGATCTGATGGGAGTCAATAAAGAGAGTGTACTTCAGATTAAAAAAGAAATCCAGGAGGGTGGAAAAGAAATGAAAAGTTTCAAATGTTTTCACTGTAATAAACTAGGCCATGTAAAGTCACAGTGTTGGTGGTTGAAGAAAAGCACTGGGATGGCTGATGTGGTAAAACAGGATAAGACAATGGAGTTTGTTAGAATGGTAAAGGAAAGCCCAAGGGAAGCGAAGGAGGTGCAAATGATTGTACAGCCTGTTCAAGAAATAATTGTTAAAAAGGTGCCAGATGTCTTTAAAGAATTTACTTGTGTGGGTAAGGTTTACTCATGTGTATCAGGAGGAGCAGGTAAAGAAGTCACAATTTTAAGAGATACAGGGGCTAGTTAATCTTTAATGGTAAGAGATGAGGAGTTATGTAGTTTGGGAAGAATGTTGCCAGAAAAGGTGGTGATATATGGAATTCAGGGTGAGAGGAGTAGCGTTCCATTATATAAGGTAAGGTTGGAAAGTCCAGTGAAGAGTGGTGAAGTGGTAGTCGGAGTAATAGATAACCTATCTGGTCCAGGAATACAGTTTATCTTGGGTAATGATATAGCTGGATCGCAGGTGGGAGTGATGCCTACTGTGGTTGACAAGCCATTGGAAAATCAGTCAACTGAAGTGTTGAAGGACGAATATCCTGGGATTTTTCCGGATTGTGTAGTAACAAGGTCGCAAGGTCACAGGTTAAGACAAGAGAAGAAATCAAAGAGTGAAGATGAAGTTGAAGTGCAATTATCAGAAACGATTTTTGATCAGATAATTGAAAAAGAACAAGAACAGGTGGAGGATGAGGCGGATATTTTTAGTTCAGGAACATTGGCGGAGTTACAACAGAAAGATGTAGAAATAAAACGGATATATCAGAAAGCATATACGGAAGAGGAATCTGAGAGTATACCAGAGTATTATTACTGTAAAAATGATGTCTTGATGAGAAAATGGAGACCTGTACATATGCAGGGGGATGAAAAGTGGGCAGAGGTTCATCAAGTAGTATTGCCGGGAGGGTATAGAAAGGAGGTGTTGTGAGTTGCACATGAGGTACCAGTGGGAGGTCATTTGGGAATAAGGAAAACTCAAGCTAAAATCCAGAAACATTTATATTGGCCTGGACTACATAAAGATGGAGTTAAATTTTGTCAATCGTGTCACACATGTCGAGTGATAGGGAAACCTCAAGCAGTGATAAAAGATTGTGGAGGAGTTACTTAAATTCTTAAGTCGATATGGACTACCCACAGAAATTCAATCGGATCAAGGAATGAATTTTACTTCAAAGTTATTCAAAGAAGTTATGGATAGCTTAGGAATAAAACAATTTAAATCAACTGCGTACCATCCAGAATCGCAGGGAGCGTTAGAAAGGTGGCATCAGACATTAAAGATAATGTTGAGGGCATATTGTCAAGATTATCCAGAGGATTGGGATAAAGGAATCCCATTCGTAATGTTTGCAATTAGGGATGCAAGAACAAAGAACAAAGAACTAAGAAATGTACAGCACAGGAACAGGCCCTTCGGCCCTCCAAGCCCGTGCCGACCATGCTGCCCGACTAAACTACAATCTTCTACACTTCCTGGGTCCGTATCCCTCTATTCCCATCCTATTCATGTATTTGTCAAGATGCCCCTTAAATGTCACTATCGTCCCTGCTTCCACCACCTCCTCCGGTAGCAAGTTCCAGGCACCCACTACCCTCTGCGTAAAAAACTTGCCTCGTCAACTAAACCTTGCCCCTCTCACCTTAAACATATGCCCCCTAGTAATTGACCCCTCTACCCTGGGGAAAAGCCTCTGACTATCCACTCTGTCTATGCCCCTCATAATTTTGTATACCTCTATCAGGTCTCCCCTCAACCTCCTTCGTTCCAGTGAGAACAAACCGAGTTTATTCAACCGCTCCTCATAGCTAATGCCCTCCATACCAGGCAACATTCTGGTAAATCTCTTCTGCACCCTCTCTAAAGCCTCCACATTCTTCTGGTAGTGTGGCGACCAGAATTGAACACTATACTCCAAGTGTGGCCTAACTAAGGTTCTATACAGCTGCAACATGACCTGCCAATTCTTATACTCAATGCCCCGGCCAATGAAGGCAAGCATGCCGTATGCCTTCTTGACTACCTTCTCCACCTGTGTTGCCCCTTTCAATGACCTGTGGACCTGTACTCCTAGATCTCTTTGACTTTCAATACTCTTGAGGGTTCTACCATTCACTGTATGTTCCCTACCTGCATTAGACCTTCCAAAATGCATTACCTCACATTTGTCCGGATTAATCTCCATCTGCCATCTCTCCGCCCAAGTCTCCAAACAATCTAAATCCTGCTGTATCCTCCGACAGTCCTCATCGCTATCCACAATTCCACCAACCTTTGTGTCGTCTGCAAACTTACTAATCAGACCAGTTACATTTTCCTCCAAATCATTTATATATACTACAAAGAGCAAAGGTCCCAGCACTGATCCCTGTGGAACACCACTGGTCACAGCCCTCCAATGAGAAAAGCATCCTTCCATTGCTACTCTCTGCCTTCTAAGGCCTAGCCAGTTCTGTATCCACCTTGCCAGCTCACCCCTGATCCCGTGTGACTTCATCTTTTGTACTAGTCTACCATGAGGGACCTTGTCAAAGGCCTTACTGAAGTCCATATAGACAACATCCACTGCCCTACCTGCATCAATCATCTTAGTGACCTCCTCGAAAAACTCTATCAAGTTAGTGAGACACGACCTCCCCTTCACAAAACCGTGCTGCCTCTCACTAATACGTCCATTTGCTTCCAAATGGGAGTAGATCCTGTCTCGAAGAATTCTCTCCAGTAATTTCCCTACCACTGAAGTAAGGCTCACCGGCCTGTAGTTCCCGGGATTATCCTTGCTACCCTTCTTAAACAGAGGAACAACATTGGCTATTCTCCAGTCCTCCGGGACATCCCCTGAAGACAGCGAGGATCCAAAGATTTCTGTCAAGGCCTCAGCAATTTCCTCTCCAGCCTCCTTCAGTATGCTGGGGTAGATCCCATCAGGCCCCGGGGACTTATCTACCTTAATATTTTTTAAGACACCCAACACCTCGTCTTTTTGGATCTCAATGTGACCCAGGCTATCTACACACCCTTCTCCAGACTCAACATCTACCAATTTCTTCTCTTTGGTGAATACTGATGCAAAGTATTCATTTAGTACCTCGCCCATTTCCTCTGGCTCCACACATAGATTCCCTTGCCTATCCTTCAGTGGGCCAACCCTTTCCCTGGCTACCCTCTTGCTTTTTATGTACGTGTAAAAAGCCTTGGGATTTTCCTTAACCCTATTTGCCAATTACTTTTCGTGACCCCTTCTAGCCCTCCTGACTCCTTGATTAAGTCCCTTCCTACTTTCCTTATATTCCACGCAGGCTTCGTCTATTCCCAGCCTTTTAGCCCTGACAAATGCCTCCTTTTTCTTTTTGACGAGGCCTACAATATCTCTCGTCATCCAAGGTTCCCGAAAATTGCCGTATTTATCCTTCTTCCTCACAGGAACATGCCAGTCCTGAATTCCTTTCAACTGCCACTTGAAAGCCTCCCACATGTCAGATGTTGATTTGCCCTCAAACATCCGCCCCCAATCTATGTTCTTCAGTTCCCGCCTAATATTGTTATAATTAGCCTTCCCCCAATTTAGCACATTCATCCTAGGACCACTCTTATCCTTGTCCACCAGTACTTTAAAACTTACTGAATTGTGGTCACTGTTACCGAAATGCTCCCCTACTGAAACATCTACTACCTGGCCGGGCTCATTCCCCAATACCAGGTCCAGTACCGCCCCTTCCCTAGTTGGACTGTCTACATATTGTTTTAAGAAGCCCTCCTGGATGCTCCTTACAAACTCCGCCCCGTCTAAGCCCCTGGCACTAAGTGAGTCTCAGTCAATATTGGGGAAGTTGAAGTCTCCCATCACCACAACCCTGTTGTTTTTACTCTTTTCCAAAATCTGTCTACCTATCTGCTCCTCTATCTCCCGCTGGCTGTTGGGAGGCCTGTAGTAAACCCCCAACATTGTGACTGCACCCTTCTTATTCCTGATCTCTACCCATATAGCCTCACTGCCCTCTGAGGTGTCCTCTCGCAGTACAGCTAATGAGTCTACCAAATTTAGTCCTTTTGAACTAATTTTTGGTCATGAGGTAAGAGGACCACTTGAATTGATTGAGGAAAAATTGGTGAGTGAGCAGTCTGAAATTACATGATTGGATTTTGTGTAAAATTTTAGGGAACGATTAAATAGAGCAGGTGAATTGACTAGACAACATTTAAAAGATGCACAAAATGTTATGAAACGGGTAGCGGACAAGAAATCCAAAGTTCGTAGTTTTGCCAGTGGGGATAAAGTTTTAGTGTTGTTACCAGTGGTAGGTGAACCTTTAAATGCTAGGTTTTGTGCACCGTATCAGATTGAAAGGAAATTAAGTGAGGTGAATTATGTGGTAAAAACACCAGATAGAAGGAAGACTCACCCAGTGTGCCATGTGAATATGCTTAAAAGGTACTTTGAAAGGGAAGGAGAGAAAAAGGAGGTTTTAATGATTCTAACTCAAAGTGACGAACCAAATCCAGATGACTGTGAATTTGACATACCACAAATTAAATTGGAAAATGAGGATGTTCTTAAACATTGGGATGAATTGTTAAGTTACCTTCCGGAGGAAAAACGAACTGACCTGAAAGAGTTATTGATATCACATGGGCAAGTTTGTAGAGATAATTTGGGAAGTACTAAAATGGCTATACATGATTTAGATGTGGGCAATGCTGTTTCTATCAAACAACAGGGGCAGCATGGTAGCCTTGTGGATAGCACAATTGCTTCACAGCTCCAGGGTCCCAGGTTCGATTCTGGCTTGGTCACTGTCTGTGCGGAGTCTGCACATCCTCCCCGTGTGTACGTGGGTTTCCTTCGGGTGCTCCGGTTTCCTCCCACAGTCCAAAGATGTGCAGGTTCGGTGGTTTGGCCATGATAAATTGCCCTTAGTGTCCAAAATTGCCCTTAGTGTTGGGTGGGATTACTGGGTTATGGGGATAGGGTGGAGGTGTGGGCTTGGGTAGGGTACTCTTTCCAAGAACCGGTGCAGACTCGATGGGCCGAATGGCCTCCTTCTGCACTGTAAATTCAAAGAAAACATCCATGTAGACTTAATCCTTTAAAATTGGCACAGGTTAACAGAGAGATTGAGAGTATGCTGAAGAATGGCATAATTGAAGTGGGTTGCAGCCAATGGAGCTCAGGTCAGCCATTTTTGCAGTTTTTAGTTTTGCAGTTTGGAGGAAAAGAGCTGGGTGTGTGTCTGTGTTTTGCAGTGAGCTGGATCTCTGCCATGAAAGACTATCTCTGGATCATTTGGGTGATTTAAACTTATAATAGTGAAGCCTTTAACCTGATGTGATTTTGTTTAAAGGTGTTAAGTCTCTTGGAAGTTTGAAGGAACATTTTAAGGAATTATTTACTGTTGCAATATTTTCTGAGTTATCTTTGAAGTAAGGGGTGTTAAGTGATCCAATGTTTATTTAAGATGTTAAGTTAAGTTCATGGAATAAACAGTGTTTTGTGTTTAAAAACCCACGTGTCCATAATTGTAATCCCACACCTAGGGGAAAAGCCGTGTGCTAGGAAAAGTAAAAAATACATTCAAGGGAGAGGTTGGTTGAACTCCATGATACATTTTGGGGTTCTGAAAACGCCTCGCCCATAACACAGACAATAATGGTTCCAATGGTGGGCCCCAAAGCCGGGACAACCTGCCTTGGCTGCTTCGGGGAGCTTGGCTTCGGGGAGCTTGGCTGCTTTGTGAAACCCATTTCGAATGGCAGCTATCAGTATGGAAATTGTCTTCTAGTGTCAGAAATGAGTTTGACATTGAGGGAATTGGAATCCTTACCCATTGATACAGCAGATGAGGTAAATGAAGGGTAAAATATCCTAACAATGGTGGGCGTGATTCACCGGCCTCATTGTGCTCTCGCTCGAGTGAAACGAGGCCGGCGAATAGCGGTGAGGCCAGAAACGAGGACTGCGTCAGGCGACAAACAGTTTGCGATGCAACCGGCCCGTTCTCGTAGGCGAAATCGGAATCGTAGTGTGGCGAAAAACCAATCATCACCACTTAAGCCCTATTTAAATGCAATTAACGGGAGCCACCCTATATCCAAGGGATTCATCGGCCACCCCAGCAAGTGGTCACGCTGGCGCTGATTAGTACTCCTTTTAAAAACGTGAATCTGGTGGAAGGGCTTCTGTGGGGAGCTGAGGAGGCGAGTAGCCATCTTTGCTTACAAGCAAAGTGCCCGGGAGCTCTGGGCTTGCAACCCTCATGCTCAGCGGGGGGGTGGGGGAGTTGGGGACGCTCAGCTGAGGGGTGAGGGAGCCCCTTAATTGGAAAATATGAATTGGGTACTCTAAAAAAAATTTTAATTAAATGATGGCTGATGACCATTTGAAATTAGGCAATTTGGTTTCGATAGACCATGATTGCCATATTCAGCTAAAAAAAAATTGTGGTGAAAGGAATAATTATAAACACAACAGACTTTTCAGACTCATTCGTAATATTAATGAAACAATAATGTTATACCATTACTAAGCAGTGTTTATTGAAATTTGGAAGTGCAGCTTGAAGTGACCTTTAGCAATCAATTGCACTCACATTTCCTTTGTCAGGGAATAGCCAGAAATTTGGGCCCATTGCAGCTGGTTGCAAATTAATCTGAGTAGTTTACATAGGATAATTAAATTTACTCTGGCTTCTTGTGGTAAGATGTTTAAAATCCGGCTGGACCATGTTGAATTCCCACCACCTGACATTTAATACCATTAGTAATAAAGCAAATGGTTATTACAAGCCTGTTTTGTTCAGCCTATCTGAAGCTGACCTTAATTTTGTATCCAAGAGGAGTCAAGGCCACTGCTGGGATTGCTGCTGTGTATAATGTGCTACAGTGCCAATACGAGCGTGAGTCTGGGAGACATTGCAAAAAATTGTGGTGATATGCATACATAAATATCTGTGTATAATTGTGCTTAACTATATATAACTGTACAAATGTTTCAAGCTTTTTGTCAGTGTATGTATTGACAGTTATGACCTTCTACCAGTGGGTGCAGCCAGAGATACACCATGTGACTGAGGAGACTCGGTAGTTGGTAGCAAGACGGATAGTAGGGCGGTCGCATTTACAGTTCCTCTCAAGGAACTTAAATATCCCTGTTTGGACATAGGTCTGTTGGTTACCTGCCCATACATGTTCTATGCGTGTTGTCATGATCAGAGGGAGCCATAGAACACAACACAAATTACTGTGGATGCTGGAATCTAAAACAAAAACAGAAAATGTTGGACGGCCTCAGCAGGTCTGTTGAGAGAGAACGGAGCTATCGGTGAATTCTCCGACTCCCAGCCACGTGGTTCTCGGCTGTGTGACGTTGCTGGCAGCGGGATTCTCCGTTCCCGCTACTGTCCAATGGGATTTCCCATTGTAGCCACCCCACGTCGTCTGGAAACCTGCAGGCAGGGAATGCAGGGAATGCGCTGCCGGTGGAATGAGAATCCCGCCTGTGGAGAATTCAGCCCAACGTTTCGAGTCTGGATGACTCTTTGTCAGTTGATAAGATCCTGGAGATCCTGCCAACAGGAAGCTTGACTGGAAAATCCCCCCCCAAGTTCATTATCTGCACACTGCAGTAAGGATATTATTGTTTCATTTCATAGAATCATAGAATCATAGAATTTACAGTGCAGAAGGAGGCCATTCGGCCCATCGAGTCTGCACCGGCTCTTGGAAAGAGCACCCCACCCAAGGTCCACACCTCCACCCTTCCCCATCACCCAGTATCCCCCCTCAACACTAAGGGCAATTTTGGACACTATGGGCAATTTAGCAGGGCCAATCCACCTAACCCGCACATCTTTGGACTGTGGGAGGAAACCGGAGCACCCGGAGGAAACCCACGCACACACGGGGAGGATGTGCAGACTCCGCACAGACAGTGACCCAAGCCGGAATCGAACCTGGGAACCTGGATCTGTGAAGCATTTGTGCTATCCACAATGCTACCATGTTGCCCCAGTTTGGACTATTCTGCCAATATGGACTTAACCAAAGTCCAAGGTTCCAATGGCATTTATGCACTTGTTCACATCATCATTTACCTTTGATAGAATTATCTCCTGAGCTTGAGCGGACATTTTGGGGGTGAATTTGGTTAGCCTGCAAAAACAGCCTCATGATTGACCCACAACCATTCACTTGTGGTATAGGCAGCACAGCAACATCAATGTGATTGTGACGTAACTAGTGCTCCCTGTGTTGTTCTTGGCTGCTTGCATCAGCAGAGTGCCTAATATCACGAGTGTCTATTGGGGTATAAAGCTAGCCTGCACCTCCAAGGGGAGGTGACTGGAATAGGTGTCAGGAGTTCTGTAAGTGAATAAAGACTGGCCAAGGGTGAGCGAGTGATACAGAGCTTTACAGACGCTGAATTGGACAGTTGTTTGTCGAGGGGGAAAGGAGGAGAGAAGTCCGATGCCCTCAGAGGAGCAGAAAGCCCTACAGGTACATGCTGAGAAGGCAGTGGCAAGAGATGGGTAAATGTCAGGGGCGGGATTCACAGATCCTGGGGCTAAGTGTTGACGCCGTCGTAAACGGCAGAGCGTTTTACGACGGCGTCAGCAGGCCCCTAGGATCAGCGATCCTGCGCCGCACAGGGGGCCAGTATGGCACTGGAGAGCCTCACGCTGCTCCAGCTGCCAATACGGGCATCAGAACGGGCGTCGCAGGTCCACGCATGCGCGCTATGGCCGGCGCGAGTTCGCGCTTGCGCGTGTGTTTCCTTCCACGCGCCGGTCCTCACGCAACATGCCAGAGAGCTACTGGGGCCCCGCGAGGAGGAACATAGGCCCCCACCAGGGTAAGCGCTCCTGCCGATCGGTTGGCCCCAATCGCAGGGCAGGCCACCGTGGAGGCCCCCACCCCCGGGGGTGGATCCCCCCTCACCCACACCAGGCCGCCCCCCCCAGCAACTAAACACCTAGGTCCTGCCGGGTAGGACCATATGAGAATGGCGCAGGCGGGACTCAGCCTAACTTGGCGGGCACTCGGCCCATCAGGCGGGGAGAATCGCGGGGAGAATCGCTTTCAACGGCCCCCGACTGGCGCCGCGCCGACTGCGCCGACGCCAATGGCGCCAATTCTCCGGTCACCGGAGAATCGGTGGACCGGCGTCGGAGCGGTGTTGCATGAATCGCTCCCCCACCCCCGGCGATTCTCCGACCCGGCACGGGGTTGAAGAATCCCGCCCCAGGAGTGTATCTCCAAGAGCGTGACACAGTGCCGTGATAAGACCAATCACCCCACACGATGATCAAGATCAGTGAATGCATCTTCAAATGACATACACCACCAACTGCAACACTACCTCAAGCCCTGCTCAATTCATGGTATCCCCATCACTCAGCTACCGACAGTCTCTATCAATCACAGTTTATACCAAACATTCAGAGCTTCACCACACCCTCACAAACTCAACATTGTTGCAGGAGTCAAGCTCATGGGCGTCATTCTCCGACCCCCTTCCGGGTCGGAGAATGGCCGTTGGCCGCCGAGAATCCCGCCACCGCCGGTTGCCGAAGTCTCCGAAGGGAGAAAAGTCGGAGGGGCGTTAATGTCGCCGCTGCCGTCGGAGAATGGCACGGGTCTGCGCAAGGCAGCCGATTTTCGGCCTGCCGATATTCTCCCTTCCAGATGGGCCAAAGTCCCGTCGACATGATGACCGTTCATGTCGACGTAAATTATTTTTTTTTCATCGGCGTGACCCTGTGCTCCAGGATCACGCCGACCAGCGTGGAGGTGAGTGACGGCCTGGGGGGTTGGCTCTGGGCAGGCGGTGGCGTGGCCGCAGTCTGAATGCGTGAGGAGAGGTGTGTCTTGGGTTGTGTGTGTGTGTGTGCGGCGGGGGGGGGTGGTGGGGGGGTGGTTAGAGTAAGCTGGGCTCCGAGGGAATGCCGGGAGGGGGTCTGTGCCGGGGAGGGGGATGGAGGGGGGTCCGTGCCGGGGAGGGGGATGGGGGTTCGTGCCGGGGAGGGGGATGGGGGGTCCGTGCCGGGGTGGAGGTTGGGGGGGGGTCCGTGCCAGGGAGGGGGATGGGGGGTCCGTGCCGGGTGGAGGTTGGGGGGGGGTCCGTGCCAGGGAGGGGGATGGGGGGTCCGTGCCGGGTGGAGGTTGGGGGGGGGGTCCGTGTCGGGGAGGGGGATGGGGGGTCCGTGCCGGGGTGGAGGTTGGGGGGGGGGTCCGTGCCGGGGAGGGGGATGGGGGGTCCGTGCTGGGGTGGAGGTTGGGGGGGGGTCCGTGCCAGGGAGGGGGATGGGGGGTCCATGCCGGGGTGGAGGTTGGGGGGGGGGGGGGTCCGTGCCGGGGAGGGGGATGGGGGGTCCGTGCCAGGGTGGAGGTTGGGGGGGGGGTCCGTGCCGGGGAGGGGGATGGGAGGTCCGTGCCGGGGTGGAGGTTGGGGGGGAGTCCGTGCCGGGGAGGGGGATGGGGGGGTCCGTGCCGGGGTGGAGGTTGGGGGGGGGGTCCGTGCCGGGGAGGGGAATGGGGGGTCCGTGCCGGGGTGGAGGTTGGGGGGGGGGTCCGTGCCGGGGAGGGGGCTAGGGGGTCCGTGCCGGGGAGGGGGATCCGAGGGCAAGTGAGTTGGTCCACCTGGCCAGGTGCCAGCCTCCAACAGTTGGACCCATGCCGTCCATGCCACCTGGCTGGGGGGAGGAGGGGATATGGGCAATGATGACATGTTGTCGTTCCCCTCCCCCCCACCATGCCGTCATGTTTTCCAATCATCCAGCGATGTTGGCCGCCGTGGCGGCAGCCGCTCATGTCTATGTTGCCCTGGATGAGGAGGAGGAGGAGGAGCGTGCCAGAGAGGCGGCGCAGGCTGCCGCAGAGGGGCAGGCGGCAGCCGCCCAGGCTGGAGGGACACCTGACCGACAGGACGAGGAGGGGGAGGAGGACGTTGCAGCCCCACGGCAACGGAGGCACCCGAGGGCGCCCCGTGTGTACCGGCCCCGGCAGTCATACCAGGACCTCACGGACCGGGAATGCAGGAGAAGACTCCGGATGAGGCGGGAAACCGTGGCACACATCTGCCACCTGCTGGCACACCTGTCACCGCGTGGCACTGGCGGGGGACACCCTCTCCCCGTGTCCGTCAAGGTTACGGTGGCTCTGAACTTTTATGCAACGGGGTCATTCCAGGCACCGAGTGGGGACCTGTCCGGCATATCGCAGACATCAGTGCATCGGTGCATCCGGGCAGTGACAGATGCCCTATATGCCATGGCGCACCGCTACATCCGCTTCCCCGTGGACCGGGCCAGCCAAGATGTCCGGGCCTTGGGCTTCTCTGCCGTGGCCGGGTTCCCCATGGTCCAGGGCGCGATCGATGGGATGCACGTCGCCGTGCGGCCACCTGCAGATAACAGGGCCGTGTTCACCAATAGGAAGGGGACCTATTCGATGAACATACAGGTGGTCTGCGACCACCGCATGATGATCCTGCACGTCTGCGCCCGTTACCCAGGCAGTGTACACGACTCATACGTGTTGTTGCGGTCATCCATCCCCGGCATGTACGAGGAACGCCATCCCCGGCTGAGGGGCTGGTGGCTGGGCGACAGGGGCTACCCATTGCGATCGTGGCTGATGACGCCTATACGGAGGCCTCACAATGAGGCGGAGAACCGCTACAATGATGCCTATGTAGCGACAAGGGGAGTGATAGAGAGGTGCTTTGGCGTGCTGAAGATGCGTTTCAGGTGCCTGGACCTCTCTGGGGGCGCCCTCCAGTATCGGTCAGATAGGGTCGGCCGCATCATTGTGGTGTGCTGCGCCCTGCACAACATAGCCCAGCAAAGGGGCGATGTGCCGCAGGCAGAGGAGGGCGGAGTGGAGGAGCAGCAGGAAGAAGCGCAGTCCTCCCCAGATGAGGGGGATGGGGGTAATGGTCAGGGCAGACGGGGTAGACACAGGCGGGTGGCTGTCCACCGTTACCGGCTGGCCCAGCGGGCACGGGACAGACTGATAGACGCCCGCTTCACTGACTAGATGGGCGTGGGAATCGGGTAGTATGGCCACAGACCGCACACCATGGCAACAGCCGACCACCCACACCCCCCACCCATCCACCCACCCAGCACAATCACCCCCCTCCCCAACCCCACCCACCCCACCCGCATGCACACCACCCCCCCCCCATTGCCGATCCACCTGCGGCACAACGGGCCGGGCTCACACAGTTGCAGGCCATGGAGGATGATGACAACCCACCCTGCGGTGAGCTCCTGGCTCTCCATCGTTGGACTATGTCTGACCCATGGCCACAGTACCACCATCCACCCGGACCATCCCTGCATGCGGCTGTGACACTGCAGCGCACGGTCCCGTCCTCTGCCCAGGGGATGTTGATGGCGGCCCAGGGGGAACGGGGCAGACTCACCTGGGGCTGTGGTAAGACCACCCCTCACACACACACACTTGCGCTCAACGTACATGACACCCCTGCACGCTTTGGACAGAGCACAAAGGCAGCTTCTGTAGGTGTAACATTGACTTTAATAACCAAAGGAGTTCATGCACGTGCCCTAGCCCCTAAAACTCATCTGTGCCCTGCACCCGTGCCAACTTACTCAGTGGCTAATTGTTTGGCCTTACGGGCCCTTTGACTATGTCTACGTGGTTCCCCAGACGGTACAGCAGAACTGGAGGTGGACTCCTGTGATTCCTGCCCTCTGACACTGGATCCCTTTGGCAGCCGTTTCCTGGGGCGTCCTGGCCTAGATGGGCCAGGCTGCGGCCCGGGCGACTGGAATGGCGAGCTGCCAGCCTGCCCTGCCCGTTGCCCACCCAATGCACCTGGGACGGAAGGGGGGGAGTCCGAGGTGTTGCGGTGTTCCGGGACCTCCCCTACAGGGGGAACCGGGACGGACCACACCACCTCCTCCTCCCTCGGGGTGCCCGATGGCCCCCAGGCCTCTACATGGGTGGGGGATGCGAACGGACTGGCCATCCGACACCCCCCCAACATCTGGCGCTGCCAGTCCTGGAGGCCCGTGCTGGTATCGACAGGAGTCTGCAGGTTTGCAGCCATGGAGCCCAGGCGGTTGGCAAACCCTGTCTGTGACAGTGCGACGCCGGCTCGCACATGGCCACTGGCGCCGATGCCCTCAGCGATGGCCTGCAGAGACTGGGCCATGGCCTGCTGAGACTGGGCCATGGCCTGCAGAGACTGGGCTATGGCGTTGAGCGCCTCTGCCATCTGGCGCTGGCACTGGCTCATGGCCTCCTGTGAGAGGGCAGCCATTTCCTGGGCCACAGACGCCGCCTGCACGGAAAGCCCCAGGCCTCGCAAACCGTTCCCCATGTCTGACACCGTCGCACCCATTGCCTCCACCGCGGACGCCACCCGTGCGGTGTCAGCTTGGGTGGCACGCATGACCGGCACTACTCCCAGCTCCTGGACGCGGGTGGACTCCTCCACCTGCGACTGCAGCCGCCGCAAGCCGCCCGTCACCCTCTTCGCTCGTCTCCGGGTTGGTGGTTGCATCGGATCTATGTGTGGGTGTGGTAACTCCAGGAACCCGGGATCCATCTGGGCGGCAGATGTTCGCTTGGGCTGGGCTGCCCTCCGACTGCCCGGCCCCTCTGCTGCTCCTACCTCCACCTGCTGTACCGGGACGGCTGTGTTGTGCGCACCAGTGAGGGTACCAGACGCCTCATCACTAAAGTGCCCAACCGAGGTGAGTGTTTCTGCGATGGTGGAGGATTTTGGTGACAGCAGTGGCGTTGTGTCGTGCTCTTCGTCCCACTCTGAGTCCATGGCACTTTGGGGTGGGGTTCGTCTCCACCCATCCACTCTGAGTCACTGTCCGGTATTTCGTCTTCCTGGGTAGTGCTGTCCCGGGTAGGGGTGTCCTGGGCAGTGCTGTCCCGGGTAGTGCTGTCCCGGGTAGTGGTGTCCCGGGTAGTGGTGTCCTGGGTAGTGGTGTCCTGGGTAGTGGTGTCCTGGGTAGTGGTGTCGTGGCTCGGATGTGACGGGGGCCTGTGGCTGCCCCCCTCGTCGCTGGGTGGTCGCTCCCGCACGTGACGGGGGTGAACAACTCCCTGTTGCTCCAAGTTTCTCCGTCTCCCGTGGCCTCCGAGGGGCATCCTGCGGGCGTCGCATGCTGGAGGGTGCGGGTCTCTCCGTCTCCCGTGGTGTGCGAGGGGCATCCTGCGGGCGTCGCATGCTGGAGGGTGCGGGTCTCTCCGTCTCCCGTGGTATGCGAGGGGCATCCTGCGGGCGTCGCATGCTGGAGGGTACGGGTCTCTCCGTCTCCCGTGGTGTGCGAGGGGCATCCTGCGGGCGTCGCATGCTGGAGGGTACGGGTCTCTCTGTCTCCCGTGGTCTCCGAGGGGCATCCTGCGGGCGTCGCATGCTGGAGGGTCCAGGTCTCTCCGTCTCCCGTGGCCTCCGAGGGGCATCCTGCGGTTGTCGCATGCTGGAGGGTTCATGTCTCTCCGTCTCCCGTGGCCTCCGAGGGGCATCCTGCGGGCGGTCTGCATCTGCGGGGATGAGTGCCTGGACGTTTGGTGCTGCGATACACAATGAAGCATGCATGGTTAGACATCAGGCAGTGATCAGGTGATATGGGGGAGGGGGATATAGGGGAGGGGGGATACGGGGATGGGCTGTCGGTGGCTCACCTGCTGCTACGCCCCCGACCTCTGCATCAGCAACCTCCCGGTCGTCAGGTCCGCCAGCCAGTTCCAGGGCCCTTTCCTCGTGTTCGGTCAGTGGCCTCTCATCAGCGGGGCCTCCTCCAGTCCTCACATGCTCCCTATTGTTGTGTGCGCGCTTATCCTGTGGGGGGGGGTGGCAGGGGTAAAACGCAACACTGTTAGGCAGGTATATGAATGCACGCCATCGGTTGCGCGTGCATTGCAGAGGTTAAGGTTAGGGCTGGATTCACTTGGGGATATGAGGGATATGGGGGAGGGGGGATATGGGGGATATGGGGGAGGGGGATATGGGGGAGGGGGGGATATGGGGGATATGGGGGAGGGGGGATATGGGGGAGGGGGGATATGGGGGATATGGGGGAGGGGGGATATGGGAGTTATGGGGGAGGGGGGATATGGGGGAGGGGGGATATGGGGAGGGGGATATGGGGGATATGGGGGAGGGGGGATATGGGGGAGGGGGGATATGGGGGATATGGGGGAGGGGGGATATGGGGGATATGGGGGAGGGGGGATATGGGGAGGGGGATATGGGGAGGGGGGATATGGGGGAGGGGGGATATAGGGGAGGGGAGATATGGGGGATATGGGGGTGGGGGGGATTATGGGGACTATGGGGGAGGGGGGATATGGGGGAGGCTCACCCTGCCTGCTCTGACGAGGTCGTTCACCTTCTTGTGGCACTGGGTGCCTGTCCGTGGTGTCAGGGCCGCAGCGGTGACGGCCTCTGCCACTTCCCTCCACAGACGCCGGCTGTGGCATGGGGCAACTCTGCGGCCGTGCCCGGGATACAGGGCGTCCCTCCATTGCTCCATCGCGTCCAGGAGCGGCTCCACATCCCGTGACTCGAACCTCGGGGCTGAGCGGCGGCCAGCCATCCAGTCGGGTGTTGCGGTCGGGTGTTCCGGTCGGGTGGGGGGGAGCAGCACGGCCTTATGAGCCGTCACGCCGTGCGGCGCGTATGACGCTGCACGGCGTGAACCACTGCGCAAGCGCGGATCCCGTTACGTCGCTGCAAGCCCATTTCGGGCCGGAGACTTTCGACCCATTTTTCCGACGTGACGCAAGTCGGATTTGCGCCGTTTTTTGCGCCGATAACGGAGAATTTCGCCCCATATCTCCCACCTTGCATGTAATAAATAATAATCTTTATTAGTGTCACAAGTAGGCTTACATTGAAAATCCCTTAGTCGCCAGACTCTGGCACCTGTTTGGGTGCACGGAGGGAAAATTCAGAATGTCCAATTCAACTAAGAAGCATGAGCGGGGTTCTCTGACCCCCCGCCGGGCCGGAGAATCGGCGGGGGTGGGGGGGGGGGGGGTGCGGCGGCGTGAATCCCGCCACGCCGCCCAGACACCAGCTGCTGGATTCTCTGGCGCGGGTATTTTGGCGGGGGCAGGAATCGCGCCACGCCGATCAGGGGCGTTGGCAATGGCCCCCCCGACGATTCTCAGGCCCGCAATGGGCCGAGTAGCCGCCCGCTATCGGCGGGTCCCACCGGCGTAAAATACACCAGGTCCATACCGGCGGGACCTGGCTCTGCGGGCTGCCTCCAGAGTTCATGGGGGAGGGGGGGGGTCGGGCGATCTGGCCCCGGGGGGGGTCCTCACGCTGGCGCTTCCGCGCATGCGCCAACTCACGCCAGCCGGCGGAGAAATCGCGCAGAGCAAGATATATACATGGCAAAATGATATATTTACACAGCTTTGTACACTGGCCCTCACCCGTACGTGCCAGTTTCCCCAACCCTTCATGTTATCTCTTGCTCATCCACCCTCCCAGGCAGTCCCCCCTCTCTCCACCCCCCTCCCAGGACGTCTCCCCCCCCCCGTCCCGTCCCATCCCCCCCGTCCCCCGTCCCCCAAGGTTGCTGCTGCTGCTGACCGACCTTCCTCTAACTCTCCATGAGATAGTCTAGGAACGGTTGCCACCGCCTGTAAAACCCCTGCGCAGACCCTCTCAAGGCGAACTTAATCCTCTCCAACTTTATGAACCCAGCCATATCATTTATCCAGGCCTCCAGGCTGGGGGGCTTCGCCTCCTTCCACATTCGCAAGATCCTTCGCCGGGCTACTAGGGACGCAAAGGCCAGAATGCCGGCCTCTTTCGCCTCCTGCACTCCGGGTTCGTCCACTACTCCAAATATTGCTAGCCCCCAGCTTGGCTTGACCCGGACTTTCACCACCTGAGATATTGCTCCCGCCACTCCTCTACAGAACCCCTCCAGTGCCGGGCATGACCAAAACATATGGACATGGTTCGCCGGGCTCCCTGAGCACCTTCCACATCTGTCCTCTATCCCAAAGAACCTACTCAACCTCGCCCCCGTCAAGTGCGCTCTGTGGACCATCTTAAATTGTATGAGGCTGAGCCTGGCACACGTGGAGGAGGAATTAACCCTACCTAGGGCATCAGCCCACAGACCTTCCTCGAACTCCTCCCTCAGCTCCTCCTCCCATTTACCCTTCAACTCTTCTACCAGCGCTTCCCCCCTCTTCTTTCAACTCCTGGTGTATTTCCGACACCTTGCCCTCCCCGACCCATACACCCGAGATCACCCTATCTTGAACTTCTTGTGCCGGGAGCAACGGGAATTCCCTCACCTGTCGCCTCACAAAAGCCCTCACCTGCATATATCTAAAGACATTTCCCAGGGGTAACTCGAACTTCTCCTCCAGTGCCCTAGGCTCGCAAACGTCCCGTCGATGAACAGGTCCCTCACTCTTCCAATCCCCGCCCGATGCCCCGGGACAAACCGGTGGTTACCCCTGATCGGGGACCACACCGATGCTCCCATTGCACCCCGGTGCCGTCTCCACTGGCCCCAGATCCTTAGCGTTGCGGCCACCACCGGGCTCGTGGTATACTTTGTTGGCGAGAGCGGGTATACTTTGTTGGCGAGAGCGGGTATACTTTGTCGGCGAGAGCGGGTATACTTTGTCGGCGAGAGCGAGCCCTGCGCCATGTTGTGTAGGGCCGGCGCGTTGAAGGAGGCCACCGCGCATATGTGTGTTGGCCCCGGCGCCACTGAGCATGCGCGGATCCCGTGACGCCCAGTTCACGCCAGGATCGGCAGCTGGAGTGGCGTGAACCACTCCAGTGCCGTGCTGGTCGCCCGTAGGGGCCAGAATTACTCCTGGCAGCGGCCCGTTCACGCCGTCGTGAAACGCGACGGCGTTTACGACGTCATGGACACTCTGCCGCGGGATGGGAGAATCCCGCCCAGAGTTCCAATATGGCAGTGCTCACACTACAGATCTGCCCATTCTGCCTTTGGTCAATGGACATTGGTGCAAGCTTGCTGCTTCACAATTATAGTACATGGCACCCTTCCTGTTGATGTGTGCTTGTTGTGGACACCATCTTGTACAGATAAGGAACCTCATAGTGCACCTGGAATTGGTGCTAGTGACCCCAGTTTCACCCCGATATATCTCCATCGAATATACATTTCATGTTATTAACCCTGGAAAAGGCAGAGCCAACACTCTCCTTAAATGCAGCACACCATATCATCAGTGACCGCTGTCCTTTGAGCAGCAGCCAGAGGGTAAATGTTCTTCCGACAGTTTTCAATCTGTTAAAATCATAGAATTCCTACAATGCAGAAGGAGGCCATTCAGCCCATCAAGTCTGCACCGTGCCTCTGAAAGAGCATCCTACCTAGGCCCACTTCCTCACCCTATCGCCGTAACTCCACCTCGCCTTTGGATACTAAGGGACAATTTAAAAAATAAATTTAGCGTACCCAATTCTTTTTTATTCAATTAAGGGGCAATTTAGCGTAGCCAATCTACCTACCCTGCATATCTTTGGGCTGTGGGGGTGAGACCCACGCAGACATGGGGGGAATGTGCAAACTCCTCACAGAGTGTGGATAGAACCTGGATCCTCAGCACCGTGGGACAGCAGTGCTAACCACTGCACCACCGTGCCACCCTGCTAAGGGGCAATTGATTATGGCCTATCCACCTAACCTGCGCATCTTTGGACTGTGGGAGGAAACCTGAGCACCCGGAGGAAACCCACACAGACACGGGGAGAACGGCAAACTCCACACAGTCACCCAAGGCTGGAATTGAACCCGGTCCCTGGCACTGTGAGGCTGCAGTGCTAACACTGTGTCACCGTGCCACCCAGGACATTGCAACTCTGGCAAAGCTTATTGTCTATCCTTATTTTCCCTAAGATGAACCTTCTCCTTGAACCACGACAGTATCATGATATCCACATTATCATATCATGGTGCAATCACACACACACTGATGGACAGGTAGATGGACCAACCAACACACACAACATCACAGCCAATCACCAGTGAGAGCACGCGCACTATAAAACAGGGAACACCACAGTTCCCGGTCATTCTACCAGGAGATAGCTCAGAGCACAGAGCTAACAGCGTGCCACTCAGACATACACCATGTGCTGAGTGCCTCTCTGAGATAGTGCTAGGACTGGGTCCACAGGTTAACTGGTCAAGTACAAACCACAGCCAGAAGTTAATAGTTATTATTGTACAGAATAATAAAACAGAGTTGTACCATCTACAGCCGTGTTGGTTCGTTTGTGTATCGGAACACACAACGCGACATGATACCAGGACTAGAAACTCGCCAGCGACTGTGAGATCTACCTGCACCTCTTCAGAGATCCGCCATCCTGCGCCATGGACACCATCAGCCCGCCGCAGCCGCTCCAAATCGCTGGAAATCTCGGCGTCAACTGGAAGCTGTTTAAACAGCGCTTCCAGCTCTTCCTAGAAGCCACAGACAGGGAGAATGCATCGGACACCAGGAAGATTGCCCTCCTCCTCTCCACGGCGGGGCAACACGCCATCCACATCTCCCTGGCATTCGTGGAAGGCGAGGACAAGACGAAGTACAAGACGGTCCTTCTAAAATTTGAGGAACACTTCAGCGTGGAAGTTAATGAGAGCTTCGAGAGGTACCTTTTCCAGCAGCACCTGCAGGGTAAGGATGAGCCTTTTCAATCTTATTTGACACACCTCCGTATCCTCGCACAGTCCTGCGACTATGGGGCCACCTCCGACTCCATGATTCGGGATCAGATAGTTTTTGGGGTCACCTCGGACACCCTACGCCAGCAGCTCCTCAAAATAAAGTGCCTCACCCTAGCCACCGCCATCGAAACCTGGGTCCTCCACGAAAACGCGACCTGCCGGTACTCCCAATTCCAGGCGGCCGAATCGGCATGGCAGGGATCCTACGAGGCCGAGCGGGTCCAGTCGATCGAGTTCCTCCGGCCCGCGGCCCGGACGAGGGCGGCCATTTTGCGCGCTTTTCGAGGCCTCCCGCGCTTGTACGCGCCAAAAGAGGGAACGTCGACACAGAGGGACATGATGCGCAGGCGCCCTCTACGCAGGACCGCACCGCGCATGCGCGGTGGCGCAACGAACGCCATGATGTCACGACGTGTGGCAACTGTGGATCCACACACTTAAAGCGGCAATGTCCAGCCAAAACGCGACAAATGCCTCTGCTGTGGCAAGATGGGCCACTACGCTGCCTGCTGTCGAGCAGCTCCACCTGCCAACTCTCCGCAATTCCGCCAGCCTCGCAGGGACGTGCGGGCCATTCAGCCCCCATACACCGAGTCATACCCTGACGAAGTGCAGACCGGTGATACCGATGACCGGGAACCCTTCCGCGTTGCGGTAATTGACAGAAATCGGATGTCCCCAAGTCGGACCCACCAGCCGATGCCAGTGCACAGCATTAATCCGGGCGATGAATGGTGTGCCACCCTAACGGTCAACTGATCACCAAACACATTCCGCTTAGGCACTGGTGCCTCCGCCAACCTTATTGCATGGTCAGCCTTCCACACCTTGAAGGTCAAACCACTGATTCGGCCATCCCACTGTCAGCTGGTCGTTTACAACAGGAACGTTATCCCGGCCATGGGGCCCTGCCAGCTCAAGGTTGCACACAATTCATACACAGCCACACTGTCTTTTGAGATAGTTGTATCCTCGAAGGACTCCCTGCTAGGTGCACAGGCGTGCAAGATCCTCCACCTCGTTCAGCGGGTACACACTCTGTCTCCAGAAGGCACGTCCGACTTCCCGGATGCAAACTTTAGGGCGCAGCTCCACTCGCTCCTCGCCCACAACCAGGAGGTTTTCGAGGGCATGGGCACACTGCCCTACACTTACAGAATATGGCTCAAACCGGACGCCACCCCGGTCATTCACACACCTCGTAGAGTCCCAGCACCACTCAAGGACAGCCTCAAGCAGCAGCTGCAGGATCTGCAGGACCAAGGAGTGCTTTCCCGGGTCACGGAGCCCACACCATGGGTCAGCTCCATGGTGTGCGTTAAAAAGCCCTCTGGCGAGCTCCGGATCTGCATCGACCCAAAAGACCTGAACAATAACATCATGAGGGAACACTACCCCATACCCAAATGGGAAGAAATCACGGGCGAAATGGCCCGGGCTAAAATTTTCACCAAGCTTGATGCCTCAAAGGGTTTTTGGCAGATTCAGCTGGATCAGTCCAGCAGGAAGCTGTGTACTTTCAACACTCCCTTTGGCAGATACTGCTACAATAGGATGTCGTTTGGCATCATCTCAGCATCCGAGGTGTTTCATCGAATCATGGAACAGATGATGGAGGGCATCGAAGGGGTGCGCGTCTATGTTGACGACGTCATCATCTGGTCCACCACACCACAGGAGCACATCAGTCGTCTCCAGCGTATCTTTGCTCGGATACGAGATCAAGGCCTGCGCCTCAACCGAGCTAAGTGTTCTTTTGGCCAAACTGAGCTAAAGTTTCTGGGGGACCACATATCCCGGTCAGGAGTGCGTCCGGATGCAGACAAAGTGACAGCTATTGCAGCCATGCAGCAGCTGGCAGACAAGAAGGCAGTGCTACACTTTCTCGGGATGGTCAACTTCCTGGGGAAGTTTATTCCCAACCTTGCCTCGCACACGACTGCTCTTCGCCACCTGGTCAAGAAGACAACGGAATTCCAGTGGCTGCCCACACACCAGAAGGAATGGGAGGAGCTCAAGATCAAGCTCACCACCGCCCCGGTATTGGCGTTCTTCGACACCACTCGGGTCACAAAGATCTCGACTGATGCCAGCCCGTCCAGCATTGGGGAGGTACTCCTGCAACGGGACGACACTGCATCATGGGCCCCGGTCGCTTATGCCTCGCGGGCCATGACCCCCACAGAACAGCGCTATGCGCAGATTGAAAAGGAGTGCCTGGGTTTGTTGACTGGCATCGACAAATTCCACGACTATGTGTATGGTCTGCCGCAGTTTACTGTGGAGACCGACCATCGCCCCCTGGTTGGCATCATCCAGAAGGACCTCAACGAGATGACCCCTCGCCTCCAGCGCATTCTGCTCAAGCTCCGGAGGTACGACTTCCAACTTGTCTACAGCCCGGGAAAGGACCTCATCATCGCGGATGCCATGTCCAGAGCAGTGGGCACACCGCCCAAATCGGAGGGGTTCGTTTGTCACGTCGAAGCGCATGTGGCCTTCACATCGGCCAATCTGCCAGCTAATGGTGCATGTCTGGCCCACATTCGCCGTGAGACTGCGGCTGACCCCCTTCTACAACGTGTGATGCGCCACATGACGGAAGGGTGGCTCAAGGGGCAGTGCCCACAATTCTACAATGTCCGGGATGACTTGGCAGTCATTGATGGTGTCCTCCTAAAGTTGGACCAGATTGTGATCCCACTCAGCATGCACAGGCTTGTCCTCGAACAATTGCACGAAGGCCATCAAGGGGTTGAAAAGTGTTGGCGGAGGGCCCGAGAAGCTGTGTACTGGCCGGGCATCAGCGACGACATCGCCAACATGGTACTCAACTGCCCCACCTGCCAAAGGTTTCAGCCGGCGCAACCCCCTGAAACACTTCAGCCCCATGAGTTGGTCACGTCCCCCTGGGCAAAGGTGGGTGTGGACCTCTTTCATGCGCTCGGCAGGGACTACGTCATTATAATTGACTATTTTTCCAATTATCCGGAGGTCTTACGCCTGCACGACTTGACATCATCAGCTGTCATCAGAGCATGTAAGGAAACCTTCACTCGCCATGGCATTCCGCTTACCGTCATGTCGGACAACGGGCCCTGTTTTGCGAGCCAAGAATGGTCTTCTTTTGCCGCTTCATGTGGCTTCACACACGTGACGTCCAGCCCTTTGCATCCCCAGTCGAATGGCAAGGCGGAAAAGGGCGTCCATATCGTGAAGCGGCCCCTCTGCAAGGCTGCTGATGCCGGATCTGACTTCTGTTTAGCCCTGCTGGCCTATCGCTCGGCCCCACTGTCCACAGGCCTCTCACCAGCCCAGCTGTTGATGGGTCGCACCCTCAGGACCACTGTGCCGTCCATTCATGTTCCTAAACCCAACCATGCTCCAGTACTTCAAAGGATGCGACAGCAGCGTGCTCAGCAGAAGGTGGCACATGACACTAGGGCAACTGATCTTCCTGCCCTGGCGCCTGGAGACAACGTCCGCATACACCTAACAGAGGGTGGCTGGTCGGCAACCGCCGAGGTTCTCTGCCTCGTGGCTCCCCGCTCGTTCCTGGTTCACATGCCTGATGGCTCCATTCGCCGGCGTAATCGGTGGGCCCTTCGGCTGCTTCCGCGCTCGCTACGTGATCATGCACCGGTGCCACGCCCTCCTGTTGTTCCTGATGTCGACTTCGTGGAGCTTCCTGCCACTCTGCCTATTCCTCTCTCACCCGTGGCCAGGCCCATTCGTCAGCCGGTGGACCCTGACCCACCCTTGAGGCAGTCAACCCGAATTCGTCGCCCACCTAATAGACTGAACTTATGAGCCTGTTTGCACATTGGACTCACTGAATTGTGCAATAATGTTAACGTGTTTCTTTCTTGTCGTTCCAGGAGTTCTCTTTCGATATTTGCTGATTGCACTTGTTTTGTTCGTGGTACAACCTCGTTGCTCTGTTGCACCTGACACCTTCCTATGTATATAGTTTAGCCTCATGTACATGTTGAAAATATTGCACACACATACTCAGATGCACTCAGTACACACCAATATTTATTACCATTTAGGCACATATCCTTGTGAAAAGGGGGATGTCATGATATCCACATTAACATATCATGGTGCAATCACACACACACACACTGATGGACAGGTAGATGGACCAATCAATACACAAACAACATCACAGCCAGTCACCATTGAGAGCACACGCACTATAAAACAGGGAACACCACAGTTCCCAGTCATTCTACCAGGAGATAGCTCAGAGCACAGAGCTCACAGCGTGCCACTCAGACATACACCATGTGCTGAGTGCCTCTCTGAGATAGTGCTAGGGCTGGGTCCACAGGTTGGCTGGTGAAGTACGAACCACAGCCAGAAGTTAACAGTTATTATTGTACAGAACAATAAAACAGAGTTGTACCATCTACAACCGTGTTGGTTCGTTTGTGTATCGGAACACCCAACACGACAGACAGTGCTTGTGGTATGTCCACAAAGATGTTATCGGGAATTCCAGGATGTTAACTCAGTTATGTTGAAGGAACGTGATGATTACTACACAACTCCTGACACCTCTTCCAGCCACCTCTCCTGGAGGTTACGTTGTTTCCGTGACATTCCTGCTCTTGGCCTTCACTCTGGTAGGTGATTCATGGGATGAAGTTGGTAACTATGAGTTTTCATGATGGGGGAACATGGGGCTGCATGTGGTGCAGTGGTAAGCACTGGGACTGCAGCGCTTAGGACCCGGGTTCAAATCCCGACCCTGGGTCACTGTCCGCGTGGAGTTTGCACATTCTCCCCATGTCTGCATGGGTTTCACACCCACAACCCAAAGATGTACAGGGTAGGTGGATTGGCCATGCTAAATTGCCCCTTAATTGGATAAAAAATAATTGGGTTCTCTAAATAAATAAATAAATGATGGGGGAACATATATACTGCAGCCATTGTGTGTTGGTGAATTGGTAGGGTATTGAGTCCAGTGGTAAGGGAGCTGAGGAAATGAGCACCTGGATGGTATTGTTGCAACTTCATCCAAATTCAGGCAAGTGTGAATATTTATTACACTCCTGATTGTTGCCGTGTTAATGGAGGCGAGACTCTGGGGGCTCAGGAAGTCCTAATCTGAGGTCCTAATCACAGTGTCCTCAGCTTCTATCCTCTAGGATGCTGACAATGCCGGCCCAGTTCAATTTTTGGTAAATGGTGAGGCCTACACCCAAGACGCTAATGGGGGTCTCGGCAATGATGGCGTCGTTGAAGGTCACACAAGCTGGCTGGGCTTTCCCTTGCTCAGAAAAGGTTGTTATTTGACACCACGTGAAGTGAATGATAACTGTCACCCATCAACTTGGATGTTAATCAATTCCTGTTGCAAGCTGGCACTGAACGCTTCATCATCAGGGGGTTTGTGAATGCATTCGTGTGCATCATCATCGTTGAGCACAAATCCTGCCCTTTTGACAGCAAAAAAGGATTTTGATGGAGCACTGAACATGGCTCGGTCAAGGAAACTTGACTAAGGAATTCTGGATTGATATCTTGGAGATGTAAAAATTGGTCTCGGAGAAACATAGCCATCTTTCTCATGTCAAGTTTGACTCCAGACTCTGGATGGTTTTCCCTGCAGTCCTCATCCAAAATTTTTTAGATTCAACGCTGTCACATACACGGTTGAATGCTGCCATTTTGTTGTGTTCTCCAAATCTTTTTGGATGTTAAATGAGTCAAAGTGATTTCATTCTGAATATAAGAAGGAAAAGAACAATTCCCATTGTTTCTTTACTCTAAAATCAGATGCAGTGATGTAGCCGTGATGCACACTATACAAATTGTCCCAGTTTGGTGGATGTGCGAATTCATGACTCAAAGTTTAAAAAGAGCAACTTGTAAACTCACTCCCAGTGAGTTCTCCCAGTGAGCCAGAGAAGACACAGCCAGAGTGAGACAGAGCCAAGAGTGAGTTTGGGAATTTGAATCGAGGTGGGAATTCGAAGCTGGGTGGGGAGGAAGTGCTTTTTATCCCTGGTAAGTGACTGGTAAGTAGAATTTCTGTTTTTCTGTTTCTTTTCATTGGTATATATATATATTTCTTTTCTTCATTGTTTATTTAATTTGTTTTGGAAACTTGTGATTGTTGAAGTTAACCGAAGGTTTAAGACATGGCAGGAGATCTCAGGCCCATGTCATGCTCCTCGTGTGCGATGTGGGAGCTCAGGGACACGTCCACTGTCCCTGGCTCCTTCACGTGCAAGAAGTGTGTCCAGTTGCAGCTCCTGTTAGACTGCTTGACGGCTCTGGAGCTGCGGATGGATTCACTTTGGCGCATCCGCGATGCTGAGGACGTCGTGGATAGCACGTTTAGCGAGTTGGTCACACCACAGGTGAAAGGTACTGAGGGAGATAGAAAATGGGTGACCAAAAGACAGAGCAAGAGTAGGAAGGCAGTGCAGGTGTCCTCTGCGGTCATCTCCCTGCAAAACAGATATACCGCTTTGAATACTGTTGAGGGAGTTGGCTCACCAGGGGAAGTCAGCAGCAGCCAGGTTCATGGCACCGTGGTGGGCTCTGCTGCGCAGCTGGGCAGGAAGAAGAATGGCAGGGCTATAGTGATAGGGGATTCAATTGTAAGGGGAAGAGACAGGCAGTTCTGCGGACGCAATCGAGAATCCAGGATGGTATGTTGCCTCCCTGGTGCAAGGGTCAAGGATGTCTCGGAGCGGCTGCAGGACATTCTGGGGGGGAGGGGGGGGAGTGAACAGCTAGCTGTCGTGGTGCACATAGGCACCAACGATATAGGTAAAAAGTGGGACGAGGTCCTACAAGTTGTATTTAGGGAGTTAGGAGTTAAACTAAAAAGTAGGACCTCAAAGGTAGTAATCTCAGGATTGCTACCAGTGCCACGAGCTAGTCAGAGTAGGAATGTCAGGATAGAGAGGATGAATGCGTGGCTCGAGAGATGGTGCAAGACGGAGGGATTCAAATTCCTGGGACATTGGAACCGGTTCTGGGGGAGGTGGGACCAGTACAAATCGGACGGTCTGCACCTGGGCAGGACTGGAACCGATGTCCTGGGGGCGGGGGGGTGTTTGCTAGAGCTGTTGGGGAGAGTTTAAACTAATGTGGCAGGGGGATGGGAACCAATGCAGGAAGTTGGAAGGTAGTAAAACAGGGACGGAAACAAAAGGCAGTAAGGGGGAAAGTGTAAGGCAGAGAAGCCATGGTCAAAAATCAAAAAGGGCGACAGTACAAGGTACAGTGACTGAGGGGAGCTCAGTGAATAGGACCAGAAATACTAAAAGGAATAAACCGGGAAGTCAAAACATTAATGGTAAGCGACGCGGCAGGTTGTTACATGAAAAAATGGGTTCAACGACAAGGAAAATTAGGAGAAAGGTTAAGAGGAAATATAACTTAGTAGAGGTTACTGATCAAAGTGTTGAGATTCGGAACAGAGGTAAAAAAGCCAACATAAGTGTACTTTACCTGAATGCTCAAAGTATTCGGAATAAGGTAAATGAGTTGATGGCGCAAATCATCGTGAATGACTATGATTTAGTGGCCATTACTGAAACATGGTTAAAGGATGGTCACGACTGAGAGTTAAATATCCGAGGGTATCAAACTATTCGGAAGGACAGAGTGGATGGTAAGGGAGGTGGTGTAGCTCTGTTATTTAAGGATGACATCCGGGCAACAGTAAGGGATGACATCGGTGCAATGGAGGATAAGGTAGAATCCATTTGGGTGGAAATCAGGAATAGTAAGGCGAAAAAGTCACTGATAGGAGTAATCTATAGGCCACCAAATAGTAACATTATGGTGGGGCAGGCAATAAACAAAGAAATAACTGATGCATGTAGAAATGGTACAGCAGTTATCATGGGGAATTTAATCTACATGTTGATCGGTTTAACCAGGTCGGTCAAGGCAGCCTTGAGGAGGAGTTTATAGAATGTATCCGCGATAGTTTCCTAGAACAGTATGTAATGGAACCTACGAGGGAACAAGCGGTCCTAGATCTGGTCCTGTGTAATGAGACAGGATTGATTCAGGATCTCATAGTTAGGGATCCTCTCGGAAGGAGCGATCACAATATGGTGGAATTTAAAATACAGATTGAGGGTGAGAAGGTAAAATCAAGCACTAGTGTTTTGTGCTTAAACAAAGGAGATTACAATGGGATGAGAGAAGAACTAGCTAAGGTAGACTGGGAGCAAAGACTTTATGGTGAAACAGTTGAGGACCAGTGGAGAACCTTCCAAGTGATTTTTCACAGTGCTCAGCAAAGGTTTATACCAACAAAAAGGAAGAACGGTGAAAAGAGGGAAAATCGACAGTGGATCTCTAAGGAAATAAGGGAGAGTATCAAATTGAAGGAAAAAACATACAAAGTAGCAAAGATCAGTGGAGACTAGAGGACTGGGAAATCTTTAGGGGGCAACTGAAAGCTACTAAAAAGCTATAAAGAAGAGTAAGATAGATTATGAGAGTAAACTTGCTCAGAATATAAAAACAGAAAGGAAAAGTTTCTACAAATATATAAAACAAAAAAGAGTGGCTAAGGTAAATATTGGTCCTTTAGAGGATGAGAAGGGAGATTTAATAATGAGAGATGAGGAAATGGCTGAGGAACTGAACAAGTTTTTTGGGTCGGTCTTCACAGTGGAAGACACAAATAACATGCCAGTGACTGATGGAAATGAGGCGATGTCAGGTGAGGACCTTGAGAGCATTGTTATCACCAAGGAGGTAGTGATGGGCAAGCTAATGGGGCTAAAGGTAGACAAGTCTCCTGGACCTGATGGAATGCATCCCAGAGTGCTAAAAGAGATGGCTAGGGAAATTGCAAATGCACTAGTGATAATTTACCAAAATTCACTAGACTCTGGGGTGGTCCCGGCAGATTGGAAATTAGCAAACGTGACACCACTGTTTAAAAAAGGAGGTAGGCAGAAAGCGGGTAATTATAGGCCAGTGAGGTTAACTTCGGTAGTAGGGAAGATGCTGGAATCTATCATCAAGGAAGAAATAACGAGGCATCTGGATGGAAATTGTCCCATTGGGCAGACGCAGCATGGGTTCATAAAGGGCAGGTCATGCCTAACTAATTTAGTGGAATTTTTTGAGGACACTAACAGTGCGGTAGATAACGGGGATCCAATGGATGCGGTATATCTGGATTTCCAGAAAGCCTTTGACAAGGTGCCACACAAAAGGTTGCTGCATAAGATAAAGATGCATGGCATTAAGGGGAAAGTAGTATCATGGATAGAGGATTGGTTAATTAATAGAAAGCAAAGAGTGGGGATTAATGGGTGTTTCTCTGGTTGGCAATCAGTAGCTAGTGGTGTCCCTCAGGGATCAGTGTTGGGCCCACAACTGTTCATAATTTACATAGATGATTTGGAGTTGGGGACCAAGGGCAATGTGTCCAGGTTTGCAGACGACATTAAGATAAGTGGTAAAGCAAAACGTGCAGAGGACACTGGAAGTCTGCAGAGGGATTTGGATAGGCTAAGTGAATGGGCTAGGGTCTGGCAGATGGAATACAATGTTGACAAATGTGAGGTTATCCATTTTGGTAGGAAAGCAAAAGGGATTATTATTTAAATGATAAAATATTAAAACATGCTGCTGTGCAGAGAGACCTGGGTGTGCTAGTGCATGAGTCGCAAAAAGTTGGTTTACAGGTGCAACAGGTGATTAAGAAGGCAAATGGAATTTTGTCCTTCATTGCTAGAGGGATGGATTTAAGACTAGGGAGGTTCTGCTGCAATTGCATAAGGTGTTCGTGAGGCCACACCTGGAGTATTGTGTTCAGTTTTGGTCTCCTTACTTGAGAAAGGACGTACTGGCACTGGAGGGTGTGCAGAGGAGATTCACTAGGTTAATCCCAGAGCTGAAGGGGTTGGATTACGAGGAGAGATTGAGTAGACTGGGACTGTACTCGTTGGAATTTAGAAGGATGAGGGAGGATCTTATAGAAACATATAAGATTATGAAGGGAATAGATAGGATAGATGCGGGCAGGTTGTTTCCACTGGCAGGTGAAATCGGAACTAGGGGGCATAGCCTCAAAATAAGGGGAAGTAGATTTAGGACTGAGTTTAGGAGGAACTTCTTCACCCAAAGGGTTGTGAATCTATGGAATTCCTTGCCCAGTGAAGCAGTAGAGGCTCCTTCATTAAATGTTTTTAAGATAAAGATAGATAGTTTTTTGAAGAATAAAGGGATTAAAGGATATGGTGTTCGGGCCGGAAAGTGGAGCTGAGTCCACAAAAGATCAGCCATGATCTCATTGAATGGTGGAGCAGGCTCGAGGGGCCAAATGGCCTACTCCTGCTCCTAGTTCTTATGTTCTTATGTTCTTATGTACCAGTGTTGTACCCTCAATAACGACGCTTAGAGAGTAAAACGGTAAAGAAGGCTTTAATAAGCTAAGAACTAGCCTGGTGCCGAGACGGGTGCTAACTGGGTGCCGCCCACAAGGCGACCCCTTATATACGGCTCCCGGTGGGCGGAGCCGGAGGCGGTGTCCCCCAGGGTTCCAAGGCCGGCCTTAAAGGGGATATCACCTTACATGATGACAAGGGTACAGTAGTACAGTAACCGTTAATCACATTCACCCCCGTTTAAAAAAAAGTCCCGGGGGTGAAGTGCCATCATAATTCGATTTGTCTCGGTGGCCTGATTATCCTTATTGACTTCCTCAGCTCGGGCAGTGGTGCGGCGGACACGGACGTCTTAGTTGAGGGTACGTCCGGGAGCACAGTGGGCGTAGCCTTGGTCCAGGTTGGGGTAGGGATCGGGGCGCAGGGGAAAAGGTGGGGCTGGTGGTCGCGGTGCCAGCGCCGGCGGGGTGTGTAGAGTGGTGGGCACTAGAGGGCACGCGCGGTAGGTGCCCACCAATGCGGAGTGGGGCCGGGAGGGGGTGTGTTGTAGTGGGTGCCGAGTCCTGCAGGGGAGCTGCGAGGGAAGGGACATCTGTAGTGGGGGAACCAGCGGGTGCCAGATCCTGGAGGGAAGCCGCATCTTGCCCGCCATCGGGGTACTCGACGTAGGCGTAACTGGGTTTTGCGTGTAGTAATCGGACCCTCTCGACCAGGGGGTCCGTTCTATGGCTCCTCGTGTGCCTCCGGAGAAGAACAGGTCCCAGAGCCATCAGCCAAGGTGGAAGCGAGACCCCGGAGGTAAACTTCCTGGGGAAGACAAACAATCGGTTGTGAGGGGTCTCATTCATGGCCGTGCAAAGGAGCAACCTAATGGAGTGTAGGGCGTCGGGCAGGACCTCCTGCCAGCGGGTGGTTGGGAGACTTCTTGACCGTAGAGCCAGAAGGACAGCCTTCCAAACTGTCGCGTTCTCCCTCTCCACCTGCCCGTTTCCCCGCGAGTTATAACTGGTCATTCTGCTCGAGGCGATGCCTTTGCTGAGCAGTTCATCGCTCATGAACGATGTACCCCGGTCACTGTGGATATGAGCGGGGAAACCGAACAGGGTGAAGATGCTGTGCAGTGCCTTTATCACGGTGGCAGAGGTCATGTCGGGGCAGGGAATGGCGAATGGGAAATGGGAGAACTCATCGATAACGGTGAGGAAATAGGCATTGCGTTTGGTGGACGGGAGGGGGCCCTTGAAGTCCACGCTCAGTCGCTCAAAGGGGCCCGAGGCCTTCACGAGCTGAGCCTTTTCCGGCCGGTAGAAGTGCGGTTTGCACTCCGCAGAGATCTGGCAGGCCCTGGTCATGGCCTTGACCTCCTTGGTTGAGCAAGGTTGGTTGATAAAGTGGATGAGCAGGGTAACCCCTGGGTGGCAGAGGTCATTGTGGATGGCTGCAAGCGGTCCTCCTGCGCATTGGCGCACGTGCCGCGGGACAGGGCATCTGGGGGCTCGTTGAACTCTCCTGGACGATACTTGATATCGTACGTGTAGGTGGAGAGTTCGATCCTCCACCTCAAAATTTTATCGTTTTTTCTTTTGCCCTGTTGCGCGTTATCGAACATAAAGGCAACCGACCATTGGTCGGTGATGAGGGCGAACCTCCTACCGGCTAGGTAATGCCTCCAGTGCTGTACAGCATCCACAATGGCTTGTGCCTCCTTCTCGACTGCAGAGTGTTGAATCTCGGAGGCGGTGAGGGTCCGGGAGAAGAACGCTACTGGTCTGCCTGCCTGGTTGAGGGTAGCAGCCAGGGCGATGTCTGACGCATCGCTCTCTACCTGGATGGGGATAGTTTTGTCCACCACACGCATTGCGGCCTTGGTGATATCGGTCTTGATGGGGTTGAAGGCCAATCGACCTCAGTCGAGGGGGGAAATATAGTGGTCTTTATGAGTGGGTGGGTTTTGTCCGCATATTTGGGGACCCACTGGGCGTAATAGGAGAAGAGCCCCAAGCACCGTTTGAGGGCCTTGAGGCTGCGGGGAAGGGGGAGTTCCTTTAGGGGGCGCATGCGGTCGGGGTCGGGACCTAGGACCCCGTTTCCCACGACATAGCCGAGGATGGCTAGCCAGGTTGTGTGGAAAACGCATTTTTCCTCGTTATGGGTCAGGTTAAGGGCTCGGGCGGTCTGGAGGAACTTTTCGAGGTTTGCGTCATGGTCCTGCTGGTCATGGCCGCAGATGGTGACATTGTCCAAGTATGGGTATGTAGCCCACAAACCGTACTGGTCCGCCATTTGGTCCATCGCCCTTTGAAAGACGGAGACCCCATTTGACACGCCGAAGGGGACCCTGAGGAAGTGGAAGAGCTGGCCAGCTGCTTCGAAGGCAGTATAGGGGCGGTCTTTTGGTTGGATGGGGAGCTGGTGGTAGGTGTATTTGAGGTCGACCATGGAAAATACTCGGTATTGGGCGATCCGATTTACCATTTCTGCTATGCGAGGAAAGGGGTACGCATCAAGCTGCGTGAAGCGGTTTATGGTCTGGCTATAATCCACGACCATCCGTTTCTTATCCCCGGACCGGACTACCACCACTTGTGCTCTCCAAGGGCTGTTGCTAGCCTCAATGACCCCCTCTCCCAGTAAACGCTGGACCTCTGACTTGATAAAAATCATGCCTTGGGCACTGTACCGCCGGCTCCTGGTGGCGACGGGCTTACAGTCGGGAGTGAGGTTCGCGAATAGCGAGGGGGGTGCGACTTTCATTGTCGCAAGGCTGCATACCGTGAGTGGAGCAATGGTCGGTCGAACTTCAGTGTCAGGCTTCGGTGGCTGCACTGGAAGTCCAGTCCAAGCAGCAGGGGGTCGCAGAGTTGGGGGAGGATATAACGTTTGAAACGGGTGCATTTGGCGTCCTGGATTGAGAGATCTGCGATACAGTACCCCTTGATTTGTACTGAGTGCGACCCGGATGCGAGGGCTATGGTTTGGACGCGGGATGGGTGCGCAAGGAGCAGTACCTTACCGTTTCTGGATGAATAAAGCTCTCCATGCTCCCGGAGTCGATGAGGCATGAAGTGTCGCTCCCGTTGACTTGGACCTTCATCATCGAGTTCTGAAGATGTTATGGCCGAGATTGGTCGAGGGTGATCGCTCCCACTCACAGGTAGTCTGAGTCCTCAGCCGAGTCAGACTCGTAAAATGGCCGCCTCCGTCGGTTGCACGTGTTGGGTCGGGAAGATGGCCGCCGACAAGATGGCCGCTCCCATGATTCGCACGAGGTGGATGATGCATCAGAAGGGGGCGTGTCGGGTCAGTGCGCAGTTGCATTGCGAGGCCTGCGGGCCTGAGAGCCTGATTCTCGGGCCGGCTGGTCTTAGTTTTTCTGGACCCTGGGCCTGGCCAGGCAGGCCCTCGCAAAATGCCCCTTCTTCCCGCAGTCGCTGCAGATCGCGGAGCGGGCTGGGCAGCATGGGCGTGGATGCTGGCCCTGCCCACAGAAGTAGCACGGTGTGCTCCCAGGATGAGTGGGTCACCGCGCGATGCAGGCCCGTAACGTGGCTGAGCCTGAGGAAGTCCGAGGGTGGCTGGCAGAGTCCACGGGGTACGTACTCCAGCGAGGAGGTGAGCGTTAGCGTGTCCTGGAGGTCTTTTGCCCCGTTTTCAAGTAGCCGCTGCCAGATGTAGGTCGAGCGGATGCCGGACACGAACGCGTCTCTGATGTGCAAGTTCATATGGGTTTCCCCTGTCACATCCTGATGGTCACAGTTCCTGGCAAGCGCGTTACGTTTTTCAACAAATTTGCGATTCCCCCGAGCGCTGCTGGCAGGTAGAGAGCAGGTGCCTGTCATGTACCTCGTTGGTGGGTTTAACGAACCGCTTGCAGAGTAACTCGACCACTTCTTCATAAGTAGTCACCTTTTCGAGCGTGGCGGAGATTCTGTGACTCACCCGGGCGTGGAGTAGGCGCAGCTTGCGTGGCCCCAGGATGGGGGTCTCTGAGGAGCCCAGGTAGGCCTCAAAACATCGGAGCCAGTATTTAAAATTTTCTTTTGCCTCCGGTGTCCGTGCTTCTAGGTTGAGCTTCTCTGGTTTTGAAGTGCAAAGGGACTTGGGAGTCCTAGTCCAGGATTCTCTAAAGGTAAACTTGCAGGTTGAGTCCGTAATTAAGAAAGCAAATGCAATGTTGTCATTCATCTCAAGAGGCTTGGAATATAAAAGCAGGGATGTACTTCTGAAGCTTTATAAAGCATTTGTTAGGCCCCATTTAGAATACTGTGAGCAATTTTGGGCCCCACACCTCAGGAAGGACATACTGGCACTGGAGCGGGTCCAGCGGAGATTCACACGGATGATCCCAGGAATGGTAGGCCTAACATACGGTGAACGTCTGAGGATCCTGGGATTATATTCATTGGAGTTTAGGAGGTTGAGGGGAGATCTAATAGAAACTTACAAGATAATTAATGGCTTAGATAGGGTGGACGTAGGGAAGTTGTTTCCATTAGCAGGGGAGACTAGGACCCGGGAGCACAGCCTTAGAATAAAAGGGAGTCACTTTAGAACAGAGATGAGGAGAAATTTCTTCAGCCAGAGAGTGGTGGGTCTGTGGAATTCATTGCCACAGAGGGCGGTGGAGGCCGGGACGTTGAGTGTCTTTAAGACAGAAGTTGATAAATTCTTGATTTCTCGAGGAATTAAGGGCTATGGAGAGAGAGCGGGTAAATGGAGTTGAAATCAGCCATGATTGAATGGTGGAGTGGACTCGATGGGCCGAATGGCCTTACTTCCGCTCCTATGTCTTATGGTCTTATGGTTTTAGGCCTGCGTCCATCCTGATATAGTTTAGCTTATTAAATTGTTGTACCCTCAATAACGACGCTTCGAGAGTAAAACGGTAAAGAAGGCTTTAATAAGCTAAGAACTAGCCTGGTGCCGAGACGGGTGCTTACTGGGTGCCGCCCACAAGGCGGCCCCTTATATATGGCTCCCAGGTGGGCGGAACCAGAGGCGGTGTCCCCTAGGGTTCCAAGTCCGGTCTTAAAGGGGATATCACCTTACATGATGACAAGGGTACAGTAGTACAGTAACCGTTCATCACAACCAGTCACTGAGGAATCTTCCAAGTGATGATCATTCAGGTGGTCTTCGCGATGTACTTCGACCTCAATGGCAACCTCCACTCTTCCAGGAATGTTCAAGTCCAAGCCGTCATGTGCAAGACACAACTCTGTAGGGTGCCCGAGCTGATGTGCATTGCAAACCCTCCCAGTTTGTCAAGGCAGCAGTGGCACCTCTTTAGAACTCTGATTGTCTTCTTGGTGACTACACTGGTAAAGTCCTCACTGTAATGTACATTTCCTGATGTTGAGGCCGCACAGATATTTTTTATTCATTCACAGGATGTGGGCGTCGCTGGCTTGGCCAGCAGTTTTATTGCCCATCCCTAATTGCTCTTTCATAGAATTTACAGTGCAAGAAGGCCATTCGGCCCATCGAGTCTGCACTGGCACTTGGAAAGAGCACCCTATTTAAGCCCCCACCACCACCCTATCCTTGTAACCCAGTAACTTGAGAAGGTGGTGGTGAGCTGCCTCCTTGATCTGCTGCAGTCCATGTGGTGGAGGTACACCCACAGTGCTGTTAGGGAGGGAGTTCCTGCATTTTGACCCAGCGACAGTGAAGGAACGGCAGATATATTTCCAAGTCAGGATGGTGTGGCTTGGAGGGGAACTTCCAAGTAATGATCTTCCCAAGTATCTGCTGCCCTTGTCCTTCTAGGTGGTAAAGGTCATGGGTTTGGAAGGTGCTGCCTAAGGGGCCTTTGTGAGTTCCTGCAATGCATCTTGTAGATGGTGATGGAGGGAGTGAATATTTGCAGAACGGGTGCCTATCCGTGGGGTTGTTTTGTCCTGGATGGTGTTGAGTGTTGTTGGAGCTGCACTCATCCAGGCCAGAGGAGAGTATTCCATCACACTCCTGACTTGTGCCTTGTAGGTGGTGAACAGGCTTTGTGAAGTCAGGAGGAGAGTTACTTGCCATAGGATTCCCAGCCTCTGACCTGCTCTTGTAGCCACAGTATTTATTTGGCTAGTCCAGTTCAGTTTTTGGTCAATGATAACCACTGGAATGTTGATGCTGCACCTTACAAACCCCCAACCACTGCCATCTAGAAGGGCAGCAGATACATGGGAACAGCACCACCTGGATGTTCCCCTCCAAGTCACTCACCATCCTTACTTGGAAATATATTACCATTCTGTAATAACCAGTACTGGGCATTTGGAGCAGGGACGGATGTTTTCCCTGTGATCCTTGAGGAGTATGAGCTCCCCTGCTAGGGGCAGGACAGCTAATGAAGCGCATACATTTGGCATAATCCAGCGGCACCCGGCTTGATGACGTTCGACCAGTTTGTCCTATTGGTGAGACAGCATTTCCACCCAACACTGTCGATCATTGTTCAGCAATACAGGTTCAATATGACGGAGAGGTCCGCTGGGGAGAAATCTGTTTCGAGACTTCGCAAGACCACCGAATAATCTGAGTACGGCACTGGTTTTGTGGATATGTTCTATGACCATCTGGTCTGCGAAGTAAACGACAATGAAACTCGGAAGAAACATTTGGGCGGTAGTTCCATCCCATTTCAACTAGCGCTACAAATCCCCTTTTCCCAAGAAAGCATGGCAACAGGTGTTCAGGAGTTGGCCGATTTGCACCAAATTGCGATTCTCCGTCCCCTCGATGGCAGCGTCAATGCATTCCGGAACGCATTTACAGTAAACACCGTTTGCATGTCATTAGCGGTCCTGACCCAGTTTTCTCCGATGGACCGTATTCACAATGGCACGGTTCACTTGTGCTTTCAAAAACCGTGAAACCGGAGAGTGAGAGGAGGTAGGACACAGTGGGGAGTGACTATGGGCTGCCAGGCCTGACACTGGCCGGCTGCTTGTGGTGGTAGGCCCTGTCAGGGTTGGGGGGGGGAGAGTGATAGGGGGAACAGGCCGAGCGCCCAGAGTGACCCCCCATGGGACTGGGGCGGTGCCCAGGCACGGACCGCCATTACCGTGGCCAGCTTGTGCCTACCTACTGACCACCCACCATGGTCCCTGGTTCTGCAGAGTGACACTGACCGTATGGGTACCCCACCCCTCCACCCCAACCTCCGCCAGCCCCCCCCCCACTCCCCCCCCCACACCCAACCACCAACCACCCAGGGCCACACCCACAGTAGCCCTTAATGGGGGCCGCGGTGCATACCATCAAGGTGACGGTCACCCTGAACTTTTACATCATGGAGTCCTTCCAGGTGCCATGTGGGGACCTGTCTGGGATCTCACAGACATTGGTGCACAGGTGCATTCACGCCATCACGGAGGCCCTATATGCCTAGGTGGCTCAATACATCCACTTCAATGTGGACCGAGCCCATCAGGCTGCCTGCGCAGCACGATTCACCGTCATCAACGTGATGTCCGGGTCCAGGGGGTGATCGACAGAATGCATGTCCCCCTACTAGCACCTGCAGTTGACAGGCCGCTCTACACCTATCGAAGTTGGTTCCACTCAATGAACGTCCAGCTGATATGTGACCATCAGATGCACATCATACACGTGTGCGCCCGATACCCAGGCATAGTGCATGACTCCTACATTCTGGCACACTCGACGATTCCTGACATGTTCAAGATGTCCCGCTGGCTGGGTGGTTGACTCCTGAATGAAAGGCGTTATACACTGCGCTCATGGCTGATGACACTTATCTGAAGGCCACAGACTGATGCAGAGACCCGCTACAACTACACCCATGCAATGACCAAGGATGTGATCAAGCGCTGCTTCAACCTCCTGAAGATGTGGTTCAGGTGCCTGGACCACTCTGGAGGGGCCCTCCAGTATGATGCTGAGCGGGTCGCCCGCATCGTGGCAACCTGCTGCGTCCTCCACAACATCGCGCAGCAGAGGGGCGATGTGCTGGAGGAGGTGGAGAAGCGCCAGGCCTCATTGGACGAAGAGGATGCGGGGGAGGGGGAGGTTTGCAGGACGTGGAGCCCAGGCAGGCACCAGACGTCGCATGATGTGTGCACCAGGGCCAATGCGCACGGGACGTTCTGATCATCTCCAAGTTCACCAACTAGTGGGGGCGGGTGGTGGAGGAGAGGGGGGGGGGAGAACTGGCTAGGGGCACGGACACTGATTCCACCCCCAGACTTCCTCATTCCTCCCCCCACCCCAGCCATCCCCCGCTTGCAACTCCCTCCGTGCCACATACCTGTCGTACTACTGGTTGGGAGCCCTGGGTTGACGGTAATAGCAGCTCTTGTCCATGGGATGGAGGATGATGATGACCCGCTCTGCAATGAGCTCTGGGGCTCCACATCGTTTGGCAATGTCTGACTCCTCTCCACGATAGCACTTTCCACAATCTACCTGAGTGATCCCTGCATGCGGAGCTGGCCATCCCATCACACGGTCCCATTGAATCCCTGGGATGACGGTGGTGGGGATGGTCGAGGGCAGGGGGGTGGGAGGGTTGGAGCTGTGGAGTCCAGACCACCCACAGGGCCCACCCATTCCCATGCTTGCGGCCATGGAGCAGGGGGAGTGGGATTGTGCCACATCACTCATGGTCTGTGCCACCACCTTCTGGGTCTGTGTCACATCAGCCAGTGACTGCGCCATCTCCCTCTGGGACTGGGCCATCTCCTTCTGTATCTGCGCCACGTCAGCCAGCACCTAGGCAATGCCGGCGTCATCCTAGCCATGTCCTGCTGTGACTGGGCCATGCTCAGGAGTGCCGTTGCAATGTCCACGTGGCTGTGGTGCATGGCTGCCTGTGATGGCACCCCTGTCCTGGGCCTTGGCCAGCACCTGCACAGAATGCCCCAGGCCTTGGACATGCTGATCCATAGTAATGACTGTTGCCCCCGATGCCTCCACCGCGGAGACCAGCTGTGCGCTGTTGACCTAGCTGGCATGCATTGTCGGCACCGCCTCCTGATGTTCCGTGTGGTTGGACTTCTCCAACAGCAGGTGCTGGATGCTCGCCGACCACCTCTCATGTAATCCCTGGCTCTGCAACTGCCTCGCCACTGTGGATGGGACTGTCTGTTCCAGAAGCCCGAGACCAATCTGGACAGCAGCTAGTTCCTCGGGTTGGCCTGCCCTCCTACCGTCCAGCCCCTCGGCTGCTCCCATCTCCACCGCTGTATCGGATCAGCTGTGTGGTGGGGGTGCGGCCGTCCTCCAGGTTGTAGGAGGGGGTGGTAATAGGGTTATGGGTGCGTGGAACTGGGGTTAGTGCCAGGGGTACAGTGTTGCCTACTCACCCAGGCCGGCAAGATGAGGTTGTGCAATTTGTTCCGGCACTGCTGGCTGGTCCGGTCAGTGTTGCCCACAGCGCTGACCGCCTCTGCCACCTGCACCCATGCATGATGAACAACGGCAGCTGGCAGCCTCCTTCCCGGGCCGGGATACAGGGTGGCCCCCCTCTCCTCCACGGCGTCCAGGAGGGTCTCCAGCTTGACATCGGTGGAATGGGGTGCCGCTCTCCTCACTGCCATCTTGTTGGCTGGGATGGATTGTGTGAGGAATGAAGTGTGTATATGCAGCTGCAGCTTGTCAGCCTCCCGAGTGTCAATGGCGGAACGGGAGAATCCGGCACCGTTTCACATTGTAATCGATTGCTGGTGCTAGCTCAACAGTCACTGGATCGGTCCAGGTGCGGTGCCAGTTTTTCTGTCGTAAAAATCCACGGATTCTGCGCTGGCATGAATACTTAGGGCTGGATTCTCCGTTTCTGCGGCTAAGTGCCGGCTCGAACGGAGAATTTGCGGGAGATTTACGATGAAAAAACCGGCGGCGACCCCTCACGGATCCGGGATCGGTTAGGAGCTAGCAGCGGCGCCGGGTGAAACTCCCGTCTCCCGTGCCGAAAGCAGATGGAGAATGGCCGTGTCTCTGACCGCGCCTGCAAATTGCTGACGACGTGCAGCGATCGTGCCGCATGACATGTTAAAGATGACCTCTCTTTGGTAAATGCATTTTTACTCAAACTGGATAGAATAGTCATTCCTACAAAGTTGAGAAGACAGATGCTTACCCAGACCCATGAAGGACACCAGGGTATTGAGAAATGTAAGCGACGCGCAAGGTAACCCGGGTATTGGCCTGGCATCACTTCAGACATTGAAAATTATGTTTCTGAATGTGACATTTGTCAAAAAAACCAGTCTGCTCAACAGAAAGAGAAATTCACAATGGTGGATATTGATACAATTCCCTGGCCTAAAGTGGGCATAGATGTTTTCTACTTTCAAGGCAGACTAACTACCTCGTCATTATTGACTATTATTCAAATTATCCAGAGGTTATTAAACTTACAAGTTCACAATCAGTCATCAAGGCAACTAAAGATATTTTTGCTAAACACGGGATACCATTGATGGTCGTAACGGGGACCTTGTTTCGACAGTTGCGAATGGACTGAGTTTTCTCAGTGCTACAATTTCAATCATGTCACGTCAAGCCCTCTATATCCTCAGTCCAGTGGGAACGCTGAGAAAGGGGTGGGTATCATGAAGAAATTGTTGAAGAAAACATATGAGGCGAGACAAGATTTTATGCTAGCTTTATTAAGTTATCGAGCTACTCCTTTATCGACAGGTCTCTCGCCAGTGCAACTTCTTATGAACAGACAGCTGTGTATCACATTACCAAGCCTAACTGCACCGAAACTTGATGATAAACCAATCATAAACAAGGTGAGACAGCAGCAGCAAACTCAAAGCTTGTATTATAAGTCAGACAAACAGCTGATTCCACTAGTTCCAGGAGACCGTGTATGTGTACAAGATCCAACAGGTGGATGGTCTTGCACAACTCGTGTTTTGAGTCAGGCTGCTCCACATTCCTAACTTGTAAAAACGTCTGAAGGTTCGATATTTAGGAGAAATCGTTGTGCATTGCTGAAGGTAAAGCTACCTCCAACTCCAATTAAGTCTCAACAGTTGTTTTCCAACTGTAGGTTTCCTGGACATTTAGAACTTAGAACATACAGTGCAGAAGGAGGCCATTCGGCCCATCAAGTCTGCACTGACCCACTTAAACCCTCACTTCCACCCTATCCCCATAACCCAATAATCCCTCCTAACCATTTTGGTCACTGAGGGCAATTTATCATGGCCAATCCACTTTCGACTGAGCACCCGGAGGAAACCTACGCAGACACAGGTAGAATGTGCAGACTCCGCACAGACTGTGACCCAGCGGGGAATCGAACCTGGGACCCTGGCGCTGTGAAGCCACAGTGCAATTCACTTGTGCTACCGTGCTGCCCTGAGTACTTCATCTGAGTACTGAGTACTTCATCGTCTGATGCTCAACTTCCTGATACAAATACCGATCAGAAGAAAGAGAATTCTGACTCGATAACAGTGGGGTTGAGATCAACAAGATCAAGAAAGAAACCCGATCGTCTCAATTTATGAACTGTAAAACACTGATTTAACTCATGTGTAACTTTTAATAATGTTCATTATTGTACATTGCCCATACACTACTTGTATGTAAATTTGAATGTGAAAGTCAAATGTTTCAAAGAAAGGGGGATGTCACAACATGTGGATATCATAGAAACATAAAGGGTTAATGTAATGTTACTACTCTAGTCACTTGATGGTGCTATAGAATAATCATATACATGTCTAAAAGCAAATTACTGTGGATGCTGGAGTCTGACATATACATGTCTCCTTGACTTCTAGGTGAGAGAAGGGAGACACAGGAGAAATGGAAGGAAGCCAGACTGAGTAGATGTGAGATAGTTTAGCTGACAGCATAGTTTAATTTTGTAGAAGTGTAATGTATTCTTTACTTATCTAATTCCTGAGGAAATGTTCAAATCTAATTAAGTGTAGTGAATAAATTAGCTTTGTTTGTTAAACACGGCTTGATGTTCTTTGTCAACATTATAGCGCTCACCATCCTGAAGAACAATACAAATAACACAACAGGTACATTAGTAAGGCAGCCAAACATATTGAGTAGCAACCAGCAAATGCTTCCAACAAGCGCCAATGGCAACCAGTAATAATGGGAGCGTTAATCTGCCATTGGCGCTTGTTGGAAGCATTTGCTGGTTCTTTCACCATAGAATCATAGAATCCCTACATTGCAGAAGGAGGCCATTCAGCCCATTGAGTCAGCATCAACCCTCTGAAAGAGCACCCTACCTAGGGTCGCTCCTCCACCCTAACCTCGTCATCCCACCTAACCTTTTGGACACCAAAGGGCAATTTAGCATGGCCAATCCACCTAACCTGCACATCTTGGGACTGTGGGAGGAAACCAGAGCACCCACAGGAAAGCCATGCAAACAGGGGGAGGACATGCAAACTCCACACAGTCACCCAAAGCCGAATCGAACCCAGGTCATTGCAGATGGAGGCGGCAGTGCTAACCACTGTGCCACCATGCCACCCGTTGCTCGAGACTGCAACGTGCATATAGAAAGTGCACATTGCCACTACTGGGTTCCAATAACTAGCGAACAAGGACTGAGAACAACAGTAGTTTATTCATTGGTCTGATCTGCTGTACTTGCTTGTACTCCCACACTCCCGTCACATGGCCCTTTAAGTAGCCATATCATCATGTGACCACTTGATCTACAGCAACACGGGCTGTAAGCCACCGCCACAATTTTAATCATCTGATCAAATTTTTTTATGAGAGCTATTGCACATCTGGCTAAATATGAAGCAAACCACCTCAAAAGTCACATGCTGTACAGTCGAGTGTCGTTGTGTTTCCTCGCCGCACGCATTGCTGCAGTATCTTTTGAGATATTCAAATTGCTTTCATTAATTGGGGCTTAAGACACTCATCCTAATGCTCCATGATGCTGCTCTTCCTTACTGATCTGCCTTCATTGGTGTCCACATCAGAATATAAATCCAGTTCATTGCCAGACAAAAATCTCAGCGTTCCTGCTGCTGGAACTAATGATGGCAAATTGTCCTTCACTTTTGCTGCACTGTGGAACCCGTCTCCAATTAACACAAAATGATCAACAAATCTGGAAATGTTTAAGAGGACCTTTCACAATGTAAAGCAAATTCAGAAGGACAACTGCTGGCATGTGGCTCCTTTATCGAGTTTATTTATCTTCCAAAAAGAATAAGCTTTCAAAGTTAATTCACTGCTCATGTGAAGTTTAAAACAGAATGGCGCAGGAAGCAATTGGAGTGTGCTGCCAATTGAGTACTGTATTGCACAGTGTATGAGGACAAAGGACAAATTAGTGCTTCAGTACCCTGCTGTGCCTTCTGCAATATGTTTGGGATCCTTGAACAATGTGCTGTGCCTTGATTATTTATAGACACGGGACATGGGTTTTGCCATATATCATGAAATTCAGCAGAACTCAGCGATCCTGCATGTGCAGGAATCAACTGAAATTCCTCATTCAAATCAATCTCAGGTTTGCAAGTGAAATACCTCTCTGTAATCTATCACCGAGGCACCATGGCTCGCCTGGGATGTCGCAGAGAGAGATTTAAACTAATTCTGCCTAAATCCAATCCATCCCTTTGTTCGAGTAAACCATGAATAATCCGAACCCATCAAAATGGAAGCTCTCTTGCTGCTCGCGGCCTAGAGAGAGTGCTCTGAAGGCAGCGTGGTAGCAGAGTGGTTAGCACAGTTGCTTCACAGCTCGAGGGTCCCAGATTCAATTCTCTGCTGGGTCACTGTCGGTGCAGAGTCTGCACATTCTCCCCGTGTCTGCGTGGGTTTCCTCCGGGTGCTCCGGTTTCTTCCCATAGTCCAAAGATGTGCAGATTAGGTGGATTGGCCATGATAAATTGCCCTTAGGTTAGATGCGGTTACTGGTTTACAGGGATAGGGTGGAAGTGAGGGCTTAAGTGGGGTGCTCTTTCCAAGAGCCGGTGCAGACCCGATGGGCCAAATGGCCTCCTTCTGCACTGTAAATTCTATGATCTGTGATACATTCTCCCCAAATCTGTCCTCAGCTTAGCTGTCTGGTTTCCTGAGATGTGGCGATGTGGTGTTGGACTGGGGTGAGCACAGTAAGAAGTCTTACAACACCAGGTTAAAGTCCAACAGGTTTGTTTGGAATCACTGGTGAGTCTGATGAAGGAGCTGCGCTCTGAAAGCTAATGATTCCAAACCAACCTTTTGGACTTTAACCTGGTGTTTTAAGACTTCTTACTGATTTCCTGAGGCACAGGAATACAAAATGGATTCATACTGCTCCTTCGTTTCCCTCCACAATTAAGACACTTAGTTTTCACCCTGCATGTTTTAGAACAGGTCCCAAAGTTTTACAGCACAGAAGGAGACTATTCAAACCATCATACCTTTTATTTGTTCTTTCAGGCATTGTGCGCTGATGATGACCTTTGAACCGAGTGACTTGGTAGGTCATTTCAGAGTCAACCACATTGCGGTGGGTCTGGAGTCACATGTAGGTCAGACAAGGACATTGGTGAATCTGACACATTTGATTATCACCATTACTGAGACTGGTATTATAATTCTAGATTCATTAATTGAATCTAAATTCCACCATTTATTTGAACCCATGTCCCCAAAGTATCAGGCCACCCCCTCTCTCTTGTTAGGGCAGCACGGTAGCACAAGGCTAGCACTGCGACTTCACAGCGCCAGGGTCCCAGGTTTGATTCCCTGTTGGGTCACTGTCTGTGTGGAGTCTGCATGTTCTCCCCGTGTCTGCGTGGGTTTCCTGTGGGTGCTCCAGTTTCCTCCCACAGTCCAAAGACGTGCAGGTTAGGTGGATTGGCTATGATAAATTGCCCCTAGTGACTAAAAGGTTCAGGAGGGGTTTGGGTTATGGGGATAGGGTGGAAGTGAGGGCTTAAGTGGGTCGGTGCAGACTCGATGGGCCGAATGACCTCCTTATGCACTGTATGTTCTATGTTCATTACACCTCTGGATTATTAACCGAGCAAAATTACCTTTACACCACTATCTCCTCTGTAGCAGATCTTTGAAAGTGCTAACCAATTAGTCCCAACTTTAGTTTTGATGCAAGGCAGAGATAATCTGCCAGGTGCTGCAAAGAAGCTGAAACCAGTAGCAGAGGGCTATCAGAAGCCAGAGGGTATTTCTGATTTGGACTTATGAAGAAAGAATGCTTGAGCTGGAGAGTCCACAATCCTGAGGTGTTGAAGGACAGTTGCAGGATGTCTAGCTGCATGTTAGTAAAAGGACCTCAAGAAACCTCATACCTTGGAGAATAGTGGAAACGCTGAGGAGAATCAAAGTGAATTCCTGAGAGCTGTGGTACATCATGGTTTCGCCCCAGGATAAGAAGGAACCCTCAAGATCTTCCAATGTATTGGGGAACTCTTGGATGTAAAGAAAGTAGATTGGGCTGTGCTTTGTTAAGGATTTCAAATTTAATGTAAGTATTTATGAAATAGTGTTAAGTTAGCAGTACTTACTTTGTTTAACTCTTGTACAATAAAATATTGTTTGAAATGTGAAATCTTATCACATAATTATTTCAGGTAATAACCGAGAGCTTGAATTTTTTAAAGTTATGAGCTTCTATCAAGATTGTAACACAATTATTTTAAATCTGTGACCTCGGGTTCCTGATCTACTTTATAAAGGAAACAGTTTCTCTCCATTTACTCTAACAAAACCCTTCCTAATTTTGTATATCTCTGTTAGGTCTCCCCATACCTTTTCTGTTTTAAGAACAATTCTCAAGTACAAGGCTCTAGTCAGACCCCATTTGGAGTATTGTGAGCAATTTTGGGCCCCATATTTAAGGAAGGATGTGATGCCCTGGGAAAGGGTCCAGAGGAGGTTCACAAGAATGATCCCTGGAATGAACAGCTTGTCGTATGAGGAAAGGTTGAGGACTCTGGGTCTGTACTCGTTGGACTTTAGAAGGATGAGGGGGGATCTTATTGAAACTTACAGGAGAGTGCAAAGCCTGATAGAGTGGACGTGGAGAGGATGTTTCCACTTGCAGGAAAAACTAGAACCAGAGGACACAACCTCAGACTGAAGGGAGATGATGACAAATCTTTTCAGCCAGAGGGCGGTGAATCTGTGGAACTTTTTGCCAGAGAAGGCTATGAGGGCCAAATCACTGAATGTCTTTAAGACAGAGATAGATAGGACATTAATTAATAAGGGGATCAGGGGGTATGCGGAGAATGCAAGAGAATGGGGATGAAAAAAATATTATAATAATCTTTATTGTCACAAGTCGGCTTACACAAGTTACTGTGAAAAGCCCCTAGTCGCCACATTCTGGCGCCTGTTCAAGTACACAGAGGGAGAATTCAGAATGTCCAAATTACGTAACAGCACGTCTTTTGGGACTTGTGGGAGGAAACCGGAGCACCCGGAGGAAACCCACACAGGTATGGGGAGAATGTGCAGTCTCCACACAGACAGTGACCCAAGCCAGGAATTGAACGTGAGACCCTGGTGCTGTGAAGCAACAGTGCTAACCAATGTCCTACAGTGCCGTATCAGCCATGATTGAATGACGGAGCAGACTCGATTTCATCCTCATAATCCTCTCCTATAGACCATAAGAGGTCATCCTTCCTAAAATGTGGTGCTTGGGATTGTGTATGATACTCCAGTTGGGCATTAATCAATGCCGTCTAAAGGTTTAACATGTCTTCCTTGATTTTACATTCAGCATTATACCTTCAAAGATTTGTGAATGTGGACTAGGTCCCAATGCTGCTGCACCAACACCCGCCCACCCCCACCCCCCTCCCCTGCCCAGCCCTGTGCTTTAAAATAGTACCCATTAGATTATGCTACCTCTATGTTGTTCTCCCAAAGCGATTCACTTCACTCTTAGCCCAATTAAATTGCATCTACAACGTTTCTCCCCATTTCACTCGTCTGTCCTCTTGAGGTCTACCACTCTTCTGCTCACTATTTACAACATTTCAAAGTTTGTGGATCACAAAATTTGGCAATTAAACTTTCTATGTCAAAGTTCTGGTTATTTACAAAAAGCAAGGGAAGCAATGGTCCTAATGTTGACACCTTAGCAACACCAATGCATGCATCCAGTCAAAAATACATCTGTTTACTACTGTTCTCTGTATCTATCCAATTTACCTCCGTCCCTTTAATGCAATTCAATTTCCAAAATAAGCCTCCAATAAGATACTTTCCAAATCCCTTTTGAAAGTCTATATCGTAGAATCCCAACAGTGCGAATTGAGGCCATTTGGCCCATCGAGTCTGCACCCACCCCACCTCAGCCTGCTCCCCCACCCTATCCCGACAAGCCTACCCAACCTACACATCTTTGGACATTGAGGGTCAATTTTACCATGACCAATCCACCCAACCTGCACATCTTTGGACGGAAACCAGAGCACCCAGAGGAAACCCGTTCAGACATGGAGAGAATGTGCAAACTTAAAGGGCCTGTTCCTGTGCTGTCTTGTTCTTTGTTCTATATTCCACAAGACAGTCACCTGAGGTCAGAGTTGAGCCCGGCTCCCTGGCGCTGTGAGGCAGCAGTACTAACCACTGTGACACCATGCAACCCCATCTTCTCCACAGCCTTCATTAACCCTTTCTGTTGCTTCATCAAATTCAATCAGGTTTGTTCGACTCAATTTACCTTCAACAAATCTACGCTAATTGACTCTGCTTCTTCAAATGAGAATCAATTTGTCCTGTAGAATACTCTGGAGTAATTCTGTTACCTCTGACATTAGACTGACTGGCTTGAGGTTACAGGTTTAACCCACCCCGCATTTTGAACAAGGTTGAAAGGTTGTGGCTAGGGGTTCTGCGATCTCCACCCTCAGCAACGTCAGATGTATTCTATCTGGACCAGGTGACTTGTTACCTTTGAGTGATGCCAAACCATCAAACACCTTTCTTTCAATTTTATCTTGCCCAAAATCTCTACACCTTCTCCTCTACTATCATATTGATGCTGTAAACCGAGTGTTCGCGTGATGACATAGCGACTGAAGAGGTCATGTGACAGAAGCGCAGGCGTTCTCCCTGGTGCACTGACAGAGTACAAACATGTAAGAGCTGCTCAGACTAGTGAATAAGCTATTATTTGTTTTAAGTCCTTAGTCGCCAGTCTTTGGAACCCAGCATTCTACAAATGTCATCCTCATTTTTTTATGAAGACAAACTTACTCATTCGGTACCTCAGTCAAACTCAATCATGAGAGAAGATTTCCTTCATCAGAGAATCATAGAACGCCTATAGTGCAGAAGAATGACATTCGGCTCATCGAGTCTGGACCGACCCTCCAAAAGAAAACCCCACCCAGGCCCAGAGCACTCGGCGGACATCTATGCGGACACGGGGTGATCATGCAAACCCTACACAGACAGTCACTCAAGGCCAGAATCAACCCCGGGTCCCTGGCATTTGAGGTGGCTGTGCTAACCACTATGCCACCGTGCCGCCCTAACAATTGGCCTGACAATTTCTTGAATTATACTTTTGTTTTTTAAGTGCTTAGCGAAAAGATTTATTGAGTTCCCATGTATCTTTCTTGCTAGTCTTTTTTTGCAGTCTCTCCCTTTGGCCTTTAGCCTTGTGCTCACGAACCAACATTGGCTCCCAGTCAAGCAGCATCTTGCTTTCAAAATCCACATCCTTTTTTAAAACCTCTCCATGGCCTTGCCCCTCCCTCTCTCTGTAAGCTCCAGCCCCACAACCCTCTGAGATATCTATGCTCCTCTAATCTTGGCCTCTTGTAAATTCTACATTATAATCGCTCCACCATTGTTGGCCATGCCTTCAGCTGCCTAGGCCCGAGGCTCTGGACTCCCATCTCTGTACCTCACTTTCCTCCTTAAAGACTATCCTTAAAACCTACCTTTTGACCAAGCTTTATTCTGACCTGCGCTTGCGTTTCGAATCCAGATGACCCTTTGTGACAAAGAGTCATCTGGATTCGAAACGTGAGCTCTTTTCTCTCCCTCCAGATGCTGCCAGACCCGCTCAGATTTTCCAGCATTTTCTTTTTGGTTTCAGATTCCAGCATCCGCAGTAATTTGCTTTTTTTCTGACCTAATAGCTCATTATTGTTGTTTTCCGTGTTTGTTGTCTAGCAAGGAACCTACATAACTGTTGGTGACTTGGCCAAACCAGGATTTTTATGAATGTACACGTGGGAAGATAACGATCGAATACAGAGCAAGTTATCACAGAGTTTCTTTAGATTCCCCTGGAACTACCCCAATGAATGACTGTCCTCATGTACGTCTTACAACCTTCTGAGGATAGCTGGTTGTGCCCTGACTTATATCTGACGCCACCTGCTGGTGGGTGGTCACACTGCTGCATACATGTCCACCTGCTGGTGGGAGGTAACACTGCTGAGTACATGTAATATTATCTACAGGCATATCACAACAATTATGGGGCTTAGTATCCCCCTGCCTGGTTTTTTAAATTGTAGTTTGTTCCTGACATTTTTATATTTTATCTTAGCCTTTACTATCTCCCCCATTTAAGGAGCTCTAACTTTTTATGTTCTGATCCCTCCTCCATATGGAAATAGAATGGGTCGATGCTCAAGCTATCTCTGTCTTGCAAACCTGCCATTGCTCATTTACAGTTTTCCTGGCCAATCTTTCTTTCCATTCAACTTGTGTTCCCTTCACGGAAACATTGAAATTGAAACTGAGTTTGAAACATTGGGCAAACTTTTAGACCCCCAACATGGCAGGGACAGGGTGGGAAATGTACATTGATTTTGGCAGGGCCTGCAAATCCCATTGGCAGGAGGGTGGACATAAAATGCCATGCCATCAACTCAGTTCCTCACTCTGCAGATGCTGCCAGACTTGCTGATTAATTCCAGAATCTTCTTTTTTTGTTTCAGATTTCAAGCATCAACAGTATTTTGTTTTTGTTTCAGTATTTTCACAATTTGTTTTTTGTCCCATTCCATAAAATCTAATTATAATATGATCACTATTACCCAAATGCTCTCCCATTGAAACACACTCCACTTGCCTTAGTTCATTCTCCAGAATGGTCTCTGGTACACATTTTAGTAATTCTTCACCCTCCTTTCAGTTTGTTCTTCCCCCGCCGCAGTCTTTATCAGAGTAAGTGAAGTCTCTTTGTCACTCTGTTATTTTTATATTTCCCTGAAATTCGTTCCTCCATCGCTTCACTATCTAAAGGTATCTAGTTAATACCCATGCAATTTAACCATTCTTTTTTTGTTCCGTAACTCAGCCAAATGGATATAGTTTTTGAGCTTCTATTATATTGCCCCTCTGCAGAACAATAATATTACCCCTAATCGCTGTAATCGCCCTGCCCAATCCTTCCCATTTTTTCCCACTGGAAACACCCCGAACTGTATTATCGCCAATAATGTTTAATTCCCACCCCTTCCCAAGTTTAAACCAGGTCTCTGTTACATGTACTATCTCCAGTAACTTTCACCTGCAACTTGTCAATTTTATTGGTAGCATTCCACTTCTTCATATTCCAACATCATGCTGATCAGCTTGGCTTTTTCCACTCATCTGCAGCTTGCTCTCTCAATGCCATTCTCTGCTCTATTGTGGGTTGTCCCTCCTAGTTTTCTATGCACCTTGTCTCTCCCCTCTGCTGAGGCATCCTTCTAGTTTAATCCCTTCGCCCAGGAGGGCATTGGTCCAACCCTTCCAGCCTGTACAGGTCCCTCCTTCTCGAGAACTGGCCCAGGATTCTGACGTCCACCCTTCTGCACCATGTCTCTAGCCATTCATTCACCTACACTATCTTCCTTCTTCTGTGCTGTTGCGCGTAACACTGAGAGCTATCCAGGAGGCCCTGTTCTCTAATCCTAGTCCCAGTTTCTGAAACTCTGCCGATAGGACTTTATTCCTTTGCCTACCTGTGTTACTGGTTCCACCGTGGACCACCACTTTGAGCTGATATTGTTCCCATTGTCGAATGACCCGTACCTGTTCAGTGGCATCCTTTACCCTGGTACCAGGAAGCTAACACACTGTGCGAGACTCAGGTCTGCAACTGCAGGAAAAAATATCTATCCCGCAAACTGTCAAATACCTTGGGCGTCATTCTCCGACCCCCCGCCGGGTCGGAGAATGGCCGTTGGCCGCCGTGAATCCCGCCCCCGCCGAAGTCTCCGGTACCGGAGATTGGGCGGGAATCGGGCCGCGCCGGTTGGCGGGACCCCCCGCTGGATTCTCCCGCCCAGAAATTGCCTGTCCCGCCGACGTAAATCAAACCTGGTATTTACCGGCGGGACCAGGCAGCGTAGGCGGGCTCCGGGGTCCTGGGGAGGGGCACGGGGCGATCTGACCCCGGGGGGTGCCCCCACGGTGGCCTGGCCCGCGATCAGGGCCCACCGATCTGCGGGCGGGCCTGTGCCGTGGGGGCACTCTTTCCCTTCCGCCTCCGCTACGGCCTCCACCATGGCGGAGGCGGAAGAGACTCTCCCCACTGCGCATGCGCGGGAAACTGACAGCGGCCGCTGACGCTCCCGCGCATGCGCCGCTTTTCCGCGCCAGCTGGCGGGGCAACAAACGCAATTTCCGCCAGCTGGCGGGGCGGAAATCCCTCCGGCGTCGGCCTAGCCCGTCAATGTTGGGGCTAGGCCGCCAAAGATGCGGAACATTCCGCACCTTTGGGCCGGCGCGATGCCCGTCTGATTGGCGCCGTCTTTGGCGCCAGTCGGCGGACATCCCGCCGTTGGGGGAGAATTTCGCCCCTTATAACAGCTGAATCTCTGCATTTTCTGTGCAATTCCCCATTCCCACCACTTCTCCTCCCGAATTCTCTGTCGCTGTGATGTGACACCAGCCACCTCCCTGAGATGTTCTATTCCTGGAGTTCTCGTTTCCACTGTCCTGAGTCCAACCACAAAGTTGGAGGTCATTGAGGTTCATCTTGCCTTGGCAGCTCCACATCTCCCATTCTGTCCACAACCCTGTATGTTCGTCAACCTTAATAGATACCCAGTCCCCTTTAAAAGTAATGCGTGAACTCGGCTTCCTGTACCTTCTCAGGTAAATGTTTTCCTGACCCAAACTGCTCAGAGTAAAAAGAAAATTCTCCCATGTTCTCTCTTGACTTTTTGACAGTGAAGTTTAAACCGATAATCTCTGACGATTGGTTCACTCATCAGAGCGAATAGATTTTTTTCTCTCTGAAAGAAATTCTCTCATTAACTTGAAAACCCTGACCAGGTTGTATCCTAACCTTCGCTGTTCCAAAGAGAACAGTCAAATTTTTCCAACTGCACCTCATAACCCAAGTCCTTTATCGCTGGACACTTTCTGGTAAACCTCCTCTGCAGCCTCTCTAAGACTTACAGATCATTTCACAAGTGTGGAAATTGTCCACAATACTCTACTGAGGCTTGGCAGTGAATTATAAAGTTCTGGTATGCCCTCTCTGCTTTTCTTCAATTCCTCTGTTTATCAACACACAAAACTAATATGTTGCCAACAATTCCTGCACGTGTGGCTTTCCAGGAGACACAAAGTGTTCCGAGTTCCCACATGACACAGGGAGCGCATGCGATTGGGTCTGGTTGTTCTGCCATGTTACTTAACAATGGGTCCAGCCCTAACTCCCTGACTAACTGAATTGCGTCCCTCAAAGTGATAATAATTAGGGAACATTATTTATGATTGTAGGCCTGGAGCAGTTCTCCATGCACTGTTTTCCAGTGTTATTGTCCCAGGGTCAGCAGGAGGATTGCCCATACCAGAAATGTGTAGGTATGCCGATCAGGGAAGGATTGACAGGCCTTGTCCTTCCTCCTTTGTTGGCAAGCATCCAGCACCTGCAGGCACAGAGAGAGGAGTCCAACCGTATGCAGGAGCAGGAGGTGGCGCCGAACATGCGTGCCACCCAGGCCAACGCTGCACAGGTGGCATTGCAGTGGAGGCCTTGGGGACGAGGATTTTGGCTAGGGATCAACATGGCCAAAGCCTGGGCATTCTGTGCAGGCGCTGCCAAGGCCCAGGATCTGGCTGCCCTCTCACAGGCAGCCATGTGCCAAGGCCACCTGGATATTGCAGTGGCGCTCCTGAGCGTGGCCCAGTTACAGCGGGCCATGGCTGAGAGCATTGGCGGCATTGCCCAGGCACTGCCGACGTGGCACAGACACAGAGGGAGGTGGCCCAGTCGCAGAATGAGACGGTGCAGTCAATGACTAATCTGGCAAAGACCCAGAAGGTGATGGCACAATCACATTGTGATGTGGCGCAGTCCCAGGTGGAGGTGGTCCACTCCCTGTGCTCCATGGCTGCGAGCATGCAGACCTGACAAAAGCAGGCCTTCAGGACTGGCAGCGCCATGTGGCAGGGGAGCCTCAGGAGATAATTCCGCTCTCACCTCCATCCCATGGAGTAGCCCGGGGGCCACCGGGCACCCTGATGGAGGAGGAGGTGATGGGGCCTGTGCCGGTGACTCCTGCAGGGGCGGTACTGGAACACCGCAGCACGTCAGACTCCTCCCCTCCTGTCCATGGTGCATCTGGTGGGCAGCGAGCAGAACAGGGTGGCACCACACCCTGGCAGCAGCCGGGCCCACCCAGGGCCGGTTGCCCCAAAAGACGGCTGCCAACGGGGACCCAGGTCACAGGGCAGTATTCCCATCAGGCCACCTCCACTCCTGCTGTACCGTCCGGGGAACCACCTAGGCGTAGTGTTAGGGCCCGTAAGGTCAGAAAGTTAGACACCAAATAAGTTGGCACTGGTGCAGGGCACACATCTCAATATATGTTGTCACATTAAACACCTGTTCACACTGTTACAACCTGCTTCGGTGCTCTGTCAGATGGGTGTGAGGGGTGGGCTTGTCTGGGCTGGCCACAGGGGGGGCATGGGGGTCGGGGTGAATTGGCAGACGTTGGGGGTGGGCTTTTACTCAGGGACCACAGTTCAGCCACGATGCAGGCAACCCTCCCAGCGCCATATTGGAGGGCTGCTCCAGAGTGGTCCAGGCACTTGGACTGCGTCTTCAGGATGCCGAAGCACCGCTTGGTCACGCCCCAGGTCGCTGCATGGGCATTGCTGTAGCGGATCTCTGTGTCGGTCTGTGGGCTTCGAATATGCGGCATCAGCCACGAGCGCAGCAGGTAACCCCTGTTGCCCAGGAGCCAATCCCCTAGCTGACGGTGGGGTGTGCGGGGCGGGGGGGGGGGCTGGCGGTGGCGGGGGCATCTCGAACATGTCATGAATCATTGAGTGTGCCAGGATGAAGGCGTTGTGCACACTGTCTGGGTATTGACCATAAGACCATAAGACATAGGAGCGGAAGTAAGGCCATTCGGCCCATCGAGTCCACTCCACCATTCAATCATGGCTGATTTCAACTCCATTTACCCGCTCTCTCTCCATAGCCCTTAATTCCTCGAGAAATCAAGAATTTATCTACTTCTGTCTTAAAGACACTCAACGTCCCGGCCTCCACCGCCCTCTGTGGCAATGAATTCCACAGACCCACCACTCTCTGGCTGAAGAAATTTCTCCTCATCTCTGTTCTAAAGTGACTCCCTTTTATTCTAAGGCTGTGCCCATGGGTCCTAGTCTCCCCTGCTAATGGAAACAACTTCCCTACGTCCACCCTATCTAAGCCATTCATTATCTTGTAAGTTTCTATTAGATCTCCCCTCAACCTCCTAAACTCCAATGAATATAATCCCAGGATCCTCAGACGTTCATCGTATGTTAGGCCTACCATTCCTGGGATCATCCATGTGAATCTCCGCTGGACCCACTCCAGTGCCAGTATGTCCTTCCTGAGGTGTGGGGCCCAGAATTGCTCACAGTATTCTAAATGGGGCCTAACAAATGCTTTATAAAGCTTCAGAAGTACATCCCTGCTTTTATATTCCAAGCCTCTTGAGATGAATGACAACATTGTATTTGCTTTCTTAATTACGGACTCAACCTGCAAGTTTACCTTTAAAGAATCCTGGACTAGGACTCCCAAGTCCCTTTGCACTTCAGCATTATGAATTTTGTCACCGTTTAGAAAATAGTCCATGCCTCTATTCTTTTTTCCAAAGTGCAAGACCTCGCACTTGCCCACGTTGAATTTCATCAGCCATTTCTTGGACCACTCTCCTAAACTGTCTAAATCTTTCTGCAGCCTCCCCACCTCCTCCATACTACCTGCCCCTCCACCTATCTTTGTATCATCGGCAAACTTAGCCAGAATGCCCCCAGTCCCGTCATCTAGATCATTAATATATAAAGAGAACAGCTGTGGCCCAACACTGAACCCTGCGGGACACCACTCGTCACCGGTTGCTATTCCGAAAAAGAACCTTTTATCCCAACTCTCTGCCTTCTGCCTGACAGCCAATCGTCAATCCATGTTAGTACCTTGCCTCGAATACCATGGGCTCTTATTTTACTCAGCAGTCTCCCGTGAGGCACCTTATCAAAGGCTTTTTGGAAGTTAAGATAGATAACATCCATTGGCTCTCCTTGGTCTAACCTATTTGTTATCTCTTCAAAGAACTCTAACAGGTTTGTCAGGCACGACCTCCCCTTACTAAATCCATGCTGACTTGTCCTAATCCGACCCTGCACTTCCATGAATTTAGAAATCTCATCCTTAACGATGGATTCTAGAATCTTGCCAACAACCGAGGTTAGGCTAATTGGGCGCAGACATGCATGATGCGCATCTGATGGTTACACATATTAGGTTTGTGTCGGGCAGCCTATCATCTGCAGGTGGACGTAATCCCGTCGATCACCCCCTTGAAATGGGGCATCCCGTCGATAGTGGTGATTCCCGCTGGCTGGGCATCCTGGTGGGCTCGGTCCACTTTGAAATGGATACATTGTGCCGACTGGGCATATGGAGCCCCTGTGATGGCACAGATGCACCTGTGCACCGAACTCTGTGTGATATGGACTGGTCCCCACTTGGCGCCTGGAAGGAACCTATGGTGTAGACGCTCAGGGCGACTGTCACCTTCGCGGCCATGGGGAGGCAGGTGTCCTCTCCCATTCCCCTGCAGTGCCAGGTGTGCCATGATCTGGCAGATATGTTGCACTGCCCCCCTGCTCAGCTGAAGTCTTCGACAGCATGCCCGGGCGGCACAGTAGCACAGTGGTTAGCTGTGTTGTTTCACAGCGCCAGGGTCCCAGGTTCGATTCCCGGCTTGGGTCACTGTCTGTGCAGTGTCTGTACGTTCTCCCTGTGCTGCGTGGGTTTCCTCCAGGTGCTCCGGTTTCCTCCCACAAGTCCGAAAAACGTGCTATCAGGTGAATTGGACATTTTAAATTCGCCCTCTGTGTACCTGAACAGGCACCGGAGTGTGGCGACTAGGGGATTTTCACAGAAACATGATTGAAGTGTTAATGTAAGCCTACTTGTGACAATAAGGATTATTATTATAATTACAGACGGTGCTGGTATACGTGAGGCCTCCTTTGCACTGCCTCTTCCTTGGCCTGTTGGGCGGCTTGCTCTCTAACCTGGGCATCTGCCACCTATTCCGCTGCTGCATACTCCGCGTGTGTACCCCATGGCCTGGTCCAACGGTCTACATGATGGCTCGATTGGCACTGCGGACTCTGCTCCCACGTGTCACCTTCCCACTCCTCTCCGCACCCCTGGCCCCATAGGTGCCCGGCATCCTGGGAGCCTCTGGCCCTGGCACCCATCCCTGCTGCTAGGAGTAGCATCTTCTGGAGCTGCCCTTGCCAGCGGTAAGCCCGGCTACTCCCTCAAGGGGCTACTGTGGATATTGCCCTTGGGTTGGCTGCGTGCTTCCCGCTGGTGGGTGCCGGCCCGTTGGGGGTGGTGGGATGGAGGGTAGGACTGGGGTGTGGGGATGGTAGGATGGAGGGTGGCGGCTGGGGTACCGGGTGGTGGGTGGAAGCGCCCATACGGCCGGTGTCACTCTGTAGAACCAGGGGCTAAGGCGGGTGGTCAGTGGGGTGCGCAGCAAGATGGCTGCCTTGCAGACAAGGCAATGGCGGTCTGTGCCTGGAACTGCCCCAGTCCTGTACGGGGGTCACCAAGGCTCCATGGCTCTTCCTTCCATCACTCTCCCCAGCCCTGGCAGGGCACCCCCTACCTCCGCCAGCCCAGTCAGTGTCAGGACCGACAGCCCACGGTTGCGCCTCTCCGTGTCCTACCTCTTCTCTCTCCCTCATCAGTCATAGTGTCAGTTTCATGATTTTTAAAAGCACAAGTGAACCTCGCCGTCGGGAATTCCCTCCAGTGGAGGCAGAGAATCGCGGTGGCTCCGGAGAATACTGGGTCAGGACGCTAATGATATGCCAACCGCGTTTACTGTACATGTGTTCTGGAACACATTGGCGCCGCTATCAAGGCACGAGAGAATTACAATTTGGCGTGAAACCGGCGCCCGCCACGATTTTGCCGTCAAAACCGATTCTCCGCCCAATCGCTTTTCCCGATTCCGGCATCAGCTGACAGAAAATCTCACCCTGTATGTTTTCAAGAAGCAGTTAGATATACCAGTTGCGGCGAAGGGAATCAAAGATATGGGGGGAAGGCAGGAAAAGGCTATTGAGTTGGATGATCAGCCATAATCTAATGAACACGGAGCAGGCTTGAAGGGCCAAAGAGCCTCTTCCTGCTCCTATTTTCTATTTTTCTACGTTAAGGAGGTTAACTGTATGTATTTTAGCACAGTGGGCTAAACAGCTGGCTTGTAATACAGAACAAGGTCAGCAGCGCGGGTTCAATTCCCCTACCGGCCTCTCCGAGCAGGCGCCGGAATGTGGTGACGAGGGGCTTTTCACAGTAACTTCATTGAAGCCTACTTGTGACAATAAGCGATTATTATAATTATTATTGTTAACTACAAGAACTGTGAATATATAAACAGTAAAGGGTTCAGACTAGGAGTTGTCTTCACGCTTATTTTGCGTGCCTCACTGGGGTTGGTTTAGCACACTAGGCTAAATGGCTGGCTTTTAAAGCAGACCAAGGCAGGCCAGCAGCACGGTTCGATTCCCGTAACAGCCTCCCCAAACAGGCGCCGGAATGTGGCGACTAGGGGCTTTTCACAGTAATTTCATTGAAGCCTACTCGTGACAATAAGCAATTTTCATTTCATTTCATTTCATTCATTTCATATCCTCTTTCTTGTTGGTCAGCACCTTTTAGACTCAATTTTTCCCCCCCTTTTTTTATTGTCACATTGAAAATCGTTCTTTTATTTGAACTGAAAATGAATCCATTCACTGAAAAGCTGACAGAAATTGTGGCATTTACAGGGCTTCAGCAAAAGGGGAAATGGTGAAAAACATGAATAGGAAAATCTAAGAGTAGTTCTTCCAACACAAAAGTTCACAGGTGTCAGCCTTGGCTCTGTGGTAGCACTCCAGCCTGTGGGCCTAAAGGTCAGAGTATCAAGCCACACTACAGACACTTGAGCAGCCAGTTCTGGCTACCACGTCAGTCTTTGATCTTGAACTGAGCCACCGTCTGTCTCATCAGAAGAAATCCAAGGTACTATTTGAGGAAGAGCAGAGGGGTCGTGCTGGCTAATTTATCCCTCAATAAACACATTAAAATGCATGGCCTTGTCATTTTTTTCTTGTGAGGTCTTGCTGTGCCAATATTGGCTGCTGTGGATTCCTACAGTGCAGCAAGGACATTGCCTATTCACAGACCATAAAGAACTTTGGGATCTCCCGAGATCATCACGGAGGTTGCCTCTTTTTCCTCAAGTTGGTTAAGTCGAATTGAAAATTCCTGTGGTCTTTGGTAAGTCGTACGATAATTAATGATAGGGGTTGGCTTACATTCACCACATGGTTAAAGTGATACAACGTGAAAGAAGACACAGCAGAGATCAATAAACACAGAAACTGAGCTGGTTTAATCCATTATCTTATCACCAAATGTCTTTGTACACCTGCATGATAGTGGGGAGCTATCTTTGGTGGTCAACATGGAACCAGTTGAAAGTGTCACAACCCTGCCTTGCCTTGTTCTTTCAAGACAAATGTGGGGTTAACCTCAGCATCAGCCATTGAGCTGGGGAGACACAGATCAAACAAGTGACTGATGCACAGGTCACCAAGGTCACACTTTCACCTCTTTTTCAAATTGAGTAGCAGCACGTGGGTGGCACGATAGCACAGTGGTTAGCATTGTTACTTCACAGCGGCAGGGACCCGGGTTCGATTGGGTCACTGTCTGTGTGGAGTCCGCACGTTCTCCCTGTGTCTGCGTGGGTTTCCTCAGGGTGCTCCGGTTTCCTCCCAAAAGTCCCAAAAGACATACTTGTTTGTGGATGTGGACATTCCTAATTCTACCTCTGTGTCCCCGAACAGGCACCGGAATGTGGCGACTACGGGATTTTCACAGTGATCCAGATGTAGGTTAATGATAACCTCATTATTGTCAACAATTAATGACCGAACACGTCGCGGCATGAGTTTGCCAATATGGGTGTTCAAAGTCTCACCTTGGCGAGTTCCTTAAGGTGCGCCAAGTTCTGCTGGTATCCATTCCCAAATCAGGCAGATCGAATCCACAGCCGTGACCCTGCATGCTGCCTCCGACCAGGACTATTGCATTCCTCACCTTCTGCAGCACCATCTCTACTTCATCAGATACCAAGCAGGAGGTGCAGATGCTGCCTCACCCCTTCACCTGACCATAGTCTCCTCAATAGTCTTACCAACCTCTGCAATTCATCAGCAACTTCTTTTGTCTTGTGCAGAGATTAATTTTACCCTCATGCTGCCACATTTACCTTTAAGAGTTCAGATCCCATAACATTTGGCCGCAGGCCTTCACGGCCTTCACATGTGAAATGTGCCACTCCTATTTTACCAAGCCGCGAGTGAGCTTGGAGCCCTCTGCGGACAAGGAACTAGGGCCAACTTCAGCAGTTCCTGGGTGTCTAGCTCAGCATAGCTTCAACCAGCTAATGTAGAGGAAATCTCGGGTGAAATTCTCCGGTATCGGCGCGATGTCCGCCGACCGGCGCCAAAAACGGCACAAATCAGTCGGGCATGGCACCGCCCCAAAGGTGCGGGAGTCTCCGCATCTTGGGGGGCCCAGCCCCAACCTTGAGGGGCTAGGCCCGCGCTGGACTGATTTCCGCCCCGCCAGCTGGCGGAAAAGGCCTTTGTTGCCCCGCCAGCTGGCGCGGAAATGACATCTCCGGGTGGCGCATGCGCGGGAGCGTTAGCGGGCGCTCACGGCATCCCCGCGCATGCGCTGTGGAGGGAGTCTCTTCTGCCTCTGCCATGGTGGAGACCGTGGTGAAGGCGGAAGGAAAAGAGTGCCCCCACGGCACAGGCCTGGCCCGCGGATCGGTGGGCCCCGATCGCGGGCCAGGCCACCGTGGGGGCACCCCCCAGGGCCAGATCACCCCACGCCCCCCCCCCAGGACTCCGGAGCCCGCCCGCGCCACCTTGTGCTGCCGGTAAGAGAGGTGGTTTCATCCACGCCGGCGGGACAGGCATTCCAGCAGCGGGACTTCGGCCCATCCGGGCCGGAGAAGCGCGGGGTGGTGGCCCGCCAACCGGCGTGGCGCGATTCCCGCCCCTGCCGAATCTCCGGTGCCGGAGAATTCGGCAACCGGTGGGGGCGGGATTCATGCCAGCCCCCGGAGATTCTCCGACCCGGCGGGGGGTCGGAGAATCTCGCCCCTCATGTTTGAGTGAGGTAATCTATCGGCAATACCAATGAGCATGAATAACCTTATCCATCCATTTTTGAGTGACCAGGAAGCAGGCGATTTGTGTGTGGTAATGGCCCTGTTAAGTGTATAATATCAATCCATCATCACCCTGTGAGATCTCTGCCCGCCTCTATTCCTGGCCTCTATATCAGAAACTTCTGCGGGATTCTCCATCGGCAGGATCCTCTGCTTCGTCGGCAGTGCACCCATTCCCGTGGGTTTCCCGATGATGGCGGGGATGGCCCACAATGGGAAACCCCATTAGCCGGCTGCCGGAATGGAGGACCCCGTTGCCGAAAAACGGGACTGGTGGGACGGAGAATCCCGCCCCTTGATTTTCATTACTCCACCACTGGCAGCCACACCTTCAGCTGTCTAGGCGCTGAGCTCTTTAATTCTTCCCTTAACAGTCCTCTGCATCGGTCTTCTCCTTTGAATTCATTCATTAATCCATTAATTTGCTTGCCCAAATATCCCTATTTAAGTCAGTGACAAATTCTGTTTCCCTCTCCTGCGAAGCAATTGGGTGTTTATGAGGCACCATGGAGCACGTTTCTGTTGATAACATTGTCACAGGCTTTGATGCAGCAACTTCCAAATTAATGTGTTGCTAAAGTCCGACCCTAAAGATGCAAGTGAGTGACAGGTTTGCGTGGTCAGCATATCCCGGTATGTAAATACAGCAGGCTGTAAGATGTGGAAAAGTGTGTGTATCCCAGAGATTGTGTCAGTTGCTAATGACTGCAGCATAGTTCTGATTCTGCTTATCCTGTCTTTAGATATAAAGCTGAACTTTTCAAGCCTTCAGTATAAATCTCCTGATATTACTGTACAAAATCTTATTGCAGTGCACTGATTCTCTCATGTTTGAAGGGAATGTGTAGAGAGTGTAAGCTAACAGTTGGCCCAGTGCTGTTGGTGCGTGTTTATTTTACTCTGTCTTTTCTGTGGCTCTTTCCAATTATGGCAATCAGTGAGTTTGCCTTTCTTTCTATGCCATCTATGTCCGAATGCTTAGAGTCGCCAGGTATCGAATGATAGCACCACATGTTTCAACCGGTTATCGATTAAAGAGCCAAACACCAGTTAGTTCAAGGTCAAGGGTACTTTATTTACACACAATTAGTCATGCAACATAAACACTACTAGTTAACTACACTTATCAGCTAAGACAACCTGTACTTAACTTCGGGCACCCGGCTAAGGTCAGAAAACAGTGGCCGCTGTTCAATTCTGGATCTCTCGGGTTCGAAGGAGTAACTGCTGCTCAGCTGGGCTCATCCGCCTGGTAGCGGGCGTTGAACTTGGACTCGCTTCTGGTGTTGCTGCAATTGGCGATGGCCGTGACTGGGGTACCAAGGCCAAGAGAGAGCGAACATATGGCGAACTCTTCTTCTTCTACTCGGTGGGCTTTCGTGCTCTTTTGGGCGGTTCTTCGATTTGGGCCTTACTAATTGGATGATCCCTGATCACTCTGTTCGATTCCTTAGCCAATAAGTGGGCGTCTCCTAAGCGGTCACTGACCCCGTTGTTTGCGTTTCACTTGGACAGGGAGTGGCGCCGAAATGTCTGGGACTGTCCCGGTTGCTTGAGTACCAGTCCTTTGTTTTGGTGAACATGGGCCATCAAATGCTAATCGGCCCCATTAAAATGCTAATTGGACGGAGTTTCGATACCGTCTGGGTTTCTTGCTGACAAATATGCATTTCAGGCTCTGAGCCTGCCTGAGTCTTGGCTTGTCCATTTTACCCGCCAGGCTTTGCGAGTTTCTCTGTACCTAGTTGGAAGTGGCCATCCCAGATGGCTACACTGTGATTCACACTGAGACAAATGGCCATTTCATTTTTTCCAGTCAACCTTTTTATTGGGATTGTCACTTCATACAGTGGTGGTTCCCCTGGCCTCCCAGGACAGCTCTGGTGACGGACTGCAGATTTACCAAGGGAAACGGGACCTCTGCCATTTCCAGACATTTTGCTAGTTACCTAGTAAGGTGTTTAAGCAGCCATTTATGCCAACAAGGCAAATAGCTAAGCGTGCACAGCCTGGGGCCAGCCAGCCCTGAAGATGTCCAGGCAGTTAGGAGAAGATTCACTAGGTTGACCCTGTCCTTGGAGGGATTTTCTTACGAGGTGAGGTTGAGCAGTTTGGGCAGGTACGCATTGTACTTTAGAAGAATGAGAATACAGGGTGGAATTCTCCGAAATCCCGCTGGGTCGGAGAATTGCCGAGGGGCAGCGTGAATCCCACCCCGCTGCTCTGACGCCGGCTGCCAAATTCTCAAGCGCTGGTTTTGGGTGGATCGCGCCGCGCTGGTCGGGGGCCGTTGGCAGCGGCCCCACCCAGCAATTCTCTGGGCCCCGATGGGCCGAACGGCCGCCCGTTTTCAGCCAGTCCCACCGGTGTGGAGTAGACATGGTCCATACCGGTGGGACCTGGCTTGGAGGGTGGTTAGCGGGGTCCTCGGCGGGGGTGGGGGGGGGGGCGGGCGTGGGGGGGGGCGGCGGGGGGAACCGGCTCTGGGGGGGCCCCCACGGTGGCCTGGCCTGCGATCAGAGCCCACCGATCTGCGGGCGGGGCTGTGCCGCGGGGGCACTCTTTCCCTCTGCACCAGCCTCTATAAGGCTCAGCGATGCCCGGCACGGAGAAGAAACCCCCTGCGCATGTGCAGGAAACACACCTGCGGTTCTGCGCATGCGCCAGAACAGGCTGGCAGTCCTGCGCATGCTCCCTCCAGCGCTGGCCTAGCCCCCGGAAGTGCGGAGAATTCCGCAACTTCCGGGCGGCCCGCGCCGGAGTAGTTCACGCCGCTCTTTGGCGCTGGTACGGGCCGCCCCGCCAATTCCGGGAGAATCCCGGCCAGAGTTTCCTGCATGAAATCGGGACCGACACCGGTTCAGCGATTCCCTGCCCCCGAAAAGTGGCGTACTCATGGAGTACGCCGCACAGAGTATCCACCGCCTGTGGCCATTGCCAGGGACCCGCCCCGCTATTCTCTGCCCCCGACCGGCCGAATTCCCAACGGTGTATTTCTAATGTGGTCCTTCCGTTCGGGAATCTCACGTGGTGGCAGCGGACTCGGTCCGCCACCGCCACAGTCGAGGGGCGGCCTCATTCGGGACTGGGGTATTTTTGAGAGGGTGGTCTAGGTCGGGAACGTAGCCGATCGGGGTCACTATTTCCGCGGTCCAGGTCCGCAGTCTGAGTCTGCCACAGAGCACAGTGCGGCCGCTGGAGGCCACCGCCGTGCGCATGCGCAGCCTCTGACCTGGAAGTGCTGGGGGCCATATCAGCAGCTGGAGCTGCGAGCTCCACGACAGCTGCCTGCTAGCCCCCTGCAAGGCAGTGAATCTGGCCTTTTGACTCAAGCTTTTCTGGTGTAAAAGACCACAGTTTTCACGACGGCGTGGGGACATAGTCCCGAAAATGGAGAATCCAGCCCATGATTCTCAGGGAACTTGACAGGGTAGATGCTGAGAGGTTGTTTCCCCTTGTGGGAGAGTCTAGGACCAGAGGGCATAATCTCAGAGTAAGGGGTCGCCCATTTAAGACAGACATGAGCAGGAATATCTTCTGAGGGTAGAGAATCTTTGGACTTCTTTACCGCAGAGAGCTGTAGAGGCTGGGCTGTTCAGTATATTGAAGGCTGAGACAGACAGATTCTTAATCAACAAGGGAATCAAGGCTGATAGGGAAAAGGTGCAAAAGTATATTTGAGGATTATCACATCAGATCAATCATCGGCCTGGATGGTACAGTGGTTGGCACCACTGCCTCACAGCACCAGGCACCCACGTTCGATTCAGGCCTTATGTAACTGTGAAGTTTGCACATTTTCCCTGCTTGCATTTCCTCCAGGTGCTCCGGTTTCCTCCAAAGATGCGTAGGTTAGATGGGGTTGCATAGATGGGTAAGGCCTAGGTAGAGTGGGCCGAGGTAGAGTGTTCTTTTGGAAGATCAGTGCAGACCCGATGGGCAGAATGGCCCTATTCTGCACTGTAGGGGCTCTATGGCTCTATTTTTTTCCCCCAAAATTTAGAGGACCCAATTCATTTTTTCCAATTAAGGGGCAATTTAGCGTGGCCAATCCACCTACCCTGCACATCTTTGGGATGTGGGGGCGAAACGCACGCAAACACAGAGAGGAAGTGCAAACTCCACACGGACAGTGACCCAGAGCCGGGATCGAACCTGGGACCTCAGCGCCGTGAGGCTGCAGGGCCAACCCACTGCGCCACCGCCCTGCCGGCTCTGTGGCTCTATGACCTCATTGAATGGTGCAGCAGACTCAATGGGCTTAAAGGCCTACTTCTGCTCCTATCTCTTATGGTATTAAGCTCCAAATTCTCACTTCTTAAACTGGAAGGGAACTTCATAAAGTCACAATTCCAAGTGAGTGGAGCTAGTGATACTGAGCTGGACCAATGGAAGGATCATTCGGAAAATTGTTGGGCCTAGAGTGAGTGGCCTGCTTCTCCAGACTGATTCCAGGGTTTCCAGAACTTAAGGGCAGTAAAAACATATTAGTTGTCATTCGTGTAAATATTAGCAGAAAGTTGCAAAGGGACAATAAATCGCTGAGTTAATTGAGTGGGCAAAACTGACACAGGTGATGGTTAGCGTGAGAAAGTGTGAGACCATTCACCTAAGAAAGGTTCATCAAAGTATTTCTAAAATGGTAAAAAACTAGAACCTGTGAACGAGCAATGAGATTGGGAAGTCAATACAAAGACATCAGTAAAAGCTAGTGGACATACACACATAGAAAATAGGAGCAGGAGGAGGCCATTCGGCCCTTCGAGCCCGCTCCACCATTCATTATGATCATGGCTGATCATCAAATTCAATATACACATACAAAAATAATTGAATGGGTAAATGGAATGTTAATTTTGACCTCAAGGTGGGGTGGGTAGAGGCAGTGAGGGGGAGGGCGTGAGGGAGCGCGGTACAGGGGGACGGGGAAGGTGTGGTGGGTGCAGGGGGGGTTTGGGCAGTACTGGGGTACAAAGAGGTGGAAGTTTTGCTACTATTGTATAAAGCTGTTGTATAAAGCTTTTGAGGTACAGCATTTACGTGTGGAGGTCCATCAGAAGATACTGAGGTCAAAAGAGATAATTTAGGGAGCATTACCTGGATAGACTTTGCTTGTAGTCCCTTGAGTACAATAGATTAAGGGGTGATCTAATTCAGGTGTTTGGGATGATTAAAGGTGTTGATAGGGTAGATTGAGAGAAGTTATTTTCCCTGGGGGTAGTCTAGAACAAGGGGGTTCAACCTTGAAATTAAGCTCTTAGGGTGATGTCAGGAAGCACTTTGCACACAGGCGACAATGGAAATCTGCAACTCCCTCGCCTCAAAATGTTGGCGAGGCTGGGGGTCCATTCAGAATTGCAAGTTAGAGATTTGCCACATCACTGCCCCAAGTCATTTACAATTATATTAATTTTTTAAAGAGAGACATGCGTTTTGATAATAAACACAGGCAAAGATGCCGAGCTAAAAATGGCTGACGATGTTCTAGAAAATTCCAAAATGGATTATACTTGACCGGCTAGTCCCGCGTGCATGGATTTTCACATCTGAAAGGCGTCAGGGACATTTTCAAACAAAGATTTGAAAGGGAGGTAGGGAAAATGTCAAAGACTGAAATTCAATCTCCTGTGGTTGTGGGGACTGATTATCACATCTCAGCAGACATCCAAAATCCATCTCCTGTTGACTTCTGTCTCAGAATGTGGGTACGGACTGAGTTGGAAGAAAGAACAGTGGACTTTGGGGGCAAGACTTCCCTTTCATGAATATAGAGGGAAATGGGGGACAAAAGCTAGCTGCAGACTTGATCAGTGTTTACTGGTGCTGAGTGACACAGAAACTCTCTTTCTCTCCCAGCATTGAAAACAGCTTTTCAGCTCCGGGGCGAGATTCTCCGACCCCCCCACCGGGCCAGAGAATCGCCGGCGGGCGGCGTGAATCCCGCCCCCGCCAGCTGCCGAATTCTCCGGGTTTTTGGCGGGGGCGGGAATCGGGCCGCGCCCCAGGCGATTCTCCGGCCCGCGATAGGCCGAGCGGCCGCCCGTTTTAGGCCGGTCCCACCGGCGTAAATTAGACCAGTTGCTTACTGGCGGGACCTGGCTCTGCGGGCAGCCTCCGAGGTCCTCGGGGGGGGGGCGGGGGGGGGGGGGGGCGGTGCAGGGGGCTCTGTCCCCGGGGATGCCCCAGGGTGGCCTGGCTCGCGATCGGGGACCCACAATCCGCGGGCGGGCCTGTGCCGTGGGGGCACTCTTTCCCTCCGCACCGTCCGCTGTCAACCTCCGCCATGGCCAGTGCGGAGAGGAACCTCCCTCCGCATGCGCTGTGGCCTCCTTCAACGCGCCAGCCCCGACGCAATATGGTGCTGGGCTACAGGGGCCGGCGCGTAGGAAAGGAGGCGCCCAGCCACAGAGGCCGGACCGCCCATTGGTGGTCCCCGATCGCGGGCCAGGCCACAACGGAGGCACCCCCTGGGGTTTGACCCCCCCCCCTCCCCCCCCAGGCCGCCACCCGACCCTTCCACGCTGAAGTCCCGGCGGCCCAGAGCAGGTTAGAACGACGCCGGCGGGACTCGGCTCTTTTCTTACGGTCGCTCGGCCCATCCAGGTCGGAGAATCGGCGGGCCGGCCACGTAGAGCGGTCTGCGACCAGCGCTGCGCCAACCAGCTCTGTGGAGAATCGCGTGCCGGCATCTGGCTGGCGTGGCCCGTTCACGGGGATTCTCCGGACTGGCCCAAGGCTGGGAGAATCCCACCCCTTGTGTCTCCAAACTGGGGCGCAATTCTCCATTATCGGCGGAAAGTCCGCCGATCGGCGCAAAAAACGGAGCAAATCCGACTTGCGTCACGTCAGAAAAATGGGTCAAAAGTCTCCGGCCCGAAATGGGCTAGCAGCAACGTAACGGGATCCGCGCTTGCGCAGTGGTTCACGCCGTGCAGCGTCATATGCGCCGCACATAAGGCCGCGCTGCTCCCCCCCATCCGACCGGAACACCCGACCGCAACACCCGACTGGATGGCTGGCCGCCGCTCAGCCCCGAGGTTCGAGTCACGGGATGTGGAGGTGCTCCTGGATGCGGTGGAGCAGAGGAGGGACGCCCTGTATCTCGGGCACGGCCGCAGAGTTGCCCCACGCCACAGCCGGCGTCTGTGGAGAGAAGTGGCAGAGGCCGTCACCGCTGCGGCCCTGACACCACGGACAGGCACCCAGTGCCACAAGAAGGTTAACGACCGCGCCAGAGCAGGCAGGGTGAGCCTCCCCCAAATCCCCCCCTCCCCCATATCCCCCCTCCCCCATATCCCCCATATCCCCAAGTGAATCCAGCCCTAACCTTAACCTCTGCAACGCACGCGCAACCGATTGCGTGCATTCATATACCTGCCTAACAGTGTTGCCTTTTACCCCTGCCACCCGCCCCCCCCCCCCCCCCCCCACAGGATAAGCGCGCACACAACAATAGGGAGCATGTGAGGACTGGAGGAGGCCCCGCTGATGAGAGGCCACTGACCGAACACCAGGAAAGGGCCCTGGAACTTGCTGGCGGACCTGTCGACCGGGAGGTTGCTGATGCAGAGGTCGGGGGCGTAGTAGCAAGTAAGCCACCGACAGCCCGTCCCCATATCCCCCCTCCCCTATACCCCCCTCCCCCATATCACCTGATCACTGCCTGATGTCTAACCATGCATGCTTCATTGTGTATCGCAGGACCACCAAACGTCCAGGCACCCATCCCCGCAGATGCAGACCGCCCGCAGGATGCCACAGAAGACGGAGAGACCCGCACCCTCCAGCATGCGACGCCCGCAGGATGCCCCTCGCACACCACGGGAGACGGAGAGACCCGCACCCTCCAGCATACGACGCCCGCAGGATGCCCCTCGCACACCACGGGAGACGGAGAGACCCGCACCCTCCAGCATGCGACGCCCGCAGGATACCCCTCGCACACCACGGGAGACGGAGAGACCCGCACCCTCCAGCATGCGACGCCCGCAGGATGCCCCTCGCACACCACGGGAGATGGAGAGACCCGCACCCTCCAGCATGCGACGCCCGCAGGATGCCCCTCGCACACCACGGGAGACGGAGAGACCTGGAGCGACAGGGAGACGACACCCCCGTCACGTGCGGGAGCGACCACCCAGCCACGAGGGGGGCAGCCACAGGCCCCCGTCACCACTACCCAGGACACCACTACCCAGGACACCACTACCCAGGACACCACTACCCGGGACACCACTACCCGGGACACCACTACCCGGGACACCACTACCCGGGACACCACTACCCGGGACAGCACTGCCCAGGAAGACGAAATACCGGACAGTGAGTCAGAGTGGATGGGTGGAGACGAACCCCCACCCCAAAGTGACATGGACTCAGAGTGGGACGAAGAGCATGACACAACGCCACTGCTGTCACCAAAACCCTCCACCATCGCCGAAACACTCACCTCGGTTGGGCACTTTAGTGATGAGGCGTCTGGTACACTCACTGGTGCGCACTACACAGCCGTCCCGGTACAGCAGGTGGAGGTAGGAGCAGCAGAGGGACCGGGCGGTCGGAGGGCAGCCCAGCCCAAGCGAACATCTGCCGCCCAGATGGATCCCGGGTTCCTGGAGTTACCACACCCACACATAGATCCGATGCAACCACCGACCCGGAGACGAGCGAAGAGGGTGACGGGCGGCTAGCGGCGGCTGCAGTCGCAGGTGGAGGAGTCCACCCGCGTCCAGGAGCTGGGAGTGGTGCCGGTCATGCGTGCCACCAAAGCTGACACCGCACGGGTGGCGTCCGCGGTGGAGGCAATGGGTGCGACAGTGTCAGACATGGGGAACGGTTTGCGAGGCCTGGGGCTTTCCGTGCAGGCGGCGTCTGTGGCCCAGGAAATGGCTGCCCTCTCACAGGAGGTCATGAGCCAGTGCCAGCGCAGATGGCAGAGGCGCTCAACGCCATAGCCCAGTCTCTGCAGGCCATGGCCCAGTCTCAGCAGGCCATGGCCCAGTCTCAGCAGGCCATGGCCCAGTCTCAGCAGGCCATGGCCCAGTCTCTGCAGGCCATCGCTGAGGGCATCGGCGCCAGTGGCCATGTGCGAGCCGGCGTCGCACTGTCACAGACAGGGTTTGCCAACCCCCTGGGCTCCATGGCTGCAAACCTGCAGACCCTGTCGATACCAGCACGGGCCTCCAGGACTGGCAGCGCCAGATGTCGGGGGGCGTTGGATGGCCAGTCCGTTCGCATCCCCCACCCATGTAGAGGCCTGGGGGCCATCGGGCACCCCGAGGGAGGAGCAGGTGGTGTGGTCCGTCCCGGCTCCCCCTGTAGGGGAGGTCCCGGTACACCGCGACACCTCGGACTCCCCCCCTTCCGTCCCAGGTGCATCGGGTGGGCAACGGGCAGGACAGGCTGGCAGCTCACCATCCCAGACACCCGTGCCGCAGCCTGGCCCATCTAGGCCAGGACGCCCCAGGAAACGGCCGCCAAAGGGATCCAGTGTCAGAGGGCAGGAATCACAGGAGTCCACCTCCAGTTCTGCTGTACCGTCTGGGGAACCACGTAGACGTAGTCAAAGGGCCCGTAAGGCCAAACAATTAGACACTGAGTGAGTTGGCACGGGTGCAGGGCACAGATGAGTTTTAGGGGCTAGGGCACGTGCATGAACTCCTTTGGTTATTAAAGTCAATGTTACACCTACAGAAGCTGCCTTTGTGCTCTGTCCAAAGCGTGCGGGGGTGTCATGTACGTTGAGCGCAAGTGTGTGTGTGAGGGGTGGTCTTACCTCAGCCCCAGGTGAGTCTGCCCCCTTCCCCCTGGGCCGCCATCAACATCCCCCGGGCAGAGGACGGGACCGTGCGCTGCACTGTCACAGCCGCATGCAGGGATGGTCCGGGTGGATGGTGGTACTGTGGCCATGGGTCAGACATAGTCCAACGATGTAGAGCCAGGAGCTCACCGCAGGGCGGGTTGTCATCATCCTCCATGGCCTGCAATAGACACGCGTCCACCCGCAACTGTGTGAGCCCGGCCCGTTGTGCCGCAGGTGGATCGGCAAACGGGGGGGGGTGGTGTGCATGCGGGTGGGGTGGGTGGGGTTGGGGAGGGGGGTGAGGGTGCTGGGTGGGTGGATGGGTGGGGGGTGTGGGTGGTCGGCTGTTGCCATGGTGTGCGGTCTGTGGCCATACTACCCGATTCCCACGCCCATCTAGTCAGTGAAGCGGGCGGTTATCAGTCTGTCCCGTGCCCGCTGGGCCAGCCGGTAACGGTGGACAGCCACCCGCCTGTGTCTACTCCGTCTGCCCTGACCATTACCCCCATCCCCCTCATCTGGGGAGGACTGCGCCTCTTCCTGCTGCTCCTCCACTCCGCTCTCCTCTGCCTGCGGCACATCGCCCCTCTGCTGGGCTATGTTGTGCAGGACGCAGCACACCACAATGATGCGGCCGACCCTATCTGACCGATACTGGAGGACGCCCCCAGAGAGGTCCAGGCACCTGAATCGCATCTTCAGCACGCCAAAGCACCTCTCTATCACTCCCCTTGTCGCTACATGGGCATCATTGTCGCGGTTCTCCGCCTCATTGCGTGGCCTCCGTATAGGCGTCATCAGCCACGATCGCAATGGGTAGCCCCTGTCGCCCAGCAACCAGCCCCTCAGCCGGGGATGGCGTCCCTCGTAAATGCCGGGGATGGATGACCGCGACAACACGTATGAATCGTGTACACTGCCTGGGTAACGGGCACAGACGTGCAGGATCATCATGCGGTGGTCGCAGACCACCTGTATGTTCATCGAATAGGTCCCCTTCCTATTGGTGAACATGGCCCTGTTCTCTGCAGGTGGCCGCACGGCGACGTGCATCCCATCGATCGCGCCCTGGACCATGGGGAACCCGGCAACGGCAGAGAAGCCCACGGCCCGGGCATCTTGGCTGGCCCGGTCCACGGGGAAGCGGATGTAGCGGTGCGCCATGGCATATAGGGCATCTGTCACTGCCCGGATGCACCGATGCTCCGATGTCTGCGATATGCCGGACAGGTCCCCACTCGGTGCCTGGAATGACCCCGTTGCATAAACGTTCAGGGCCACCGTAACCTTGACGGACACGGGGAGAGGGTGTCCCCCGCCAGTGCCACGCGGTGACAGGTGTGCCAGCAGGTGGCAGATTGTGCCACGGTTTCCCGCCTCATCCGGAGTCTCCTCCTGCATTCCCGGTCCGTGAGGTCCTGGTTTGACTGCCGGGGCCGGTACACACGGGGCGCCCTCGGGTGCCTCCGTTGCCGTGGGGCCACGACGTCCTCCTCCCCCTCCTCGTCCTGTCGGTCAGGTGTCCCTCCAGCCTGGGCGGCTGCCGCCTGTCCCTCTGCGGCAGCCTGCGCCACCTTTCTGGCACGCTCCTCCTCCTCCTCATCCAGGGCAACATAGACATGAGCGGCTGCCGCCACGGCGGCCAACATCACTGGATGATCGGAAAACATGACGGCCTGGTGGGGGGGAGGGGAACGACGACATGTCATCATTGCCCATATCCCCTCCTCCCCCCAGCCAGGTGGCATGGACCACATGGGTCCAACTGTTGGAGGCTGGCACCTGGCCAGGTGGACCAACTCACTTGCCCTTGCATCCCCCTCCCCGGCACGGACCCCCCTCCACAACCTCCACCCCGGCGCGGACCCCCCATCCCCTCCCCGGCACGGACCCCCCCCCAACCTCCACCCCGGCACGGACCCCCCATCCCACTCCCCGGCACGGACCCCCCCCCAACCTCCACCCCGGCACGGACCCCCCATCCCCCTCCCCGCCACGGACCCTCCCCCCCAACCTCCACCCCGGCACGGACCCCCCATCCCCCTCCCCGGCACGGACCCCCCCCCCAACCTCCACCCCGGCACGGACACCCCACCCAACCTCCACCCCGGCACGGACCCCCCATCCCCTCCCCGGCACGGACCCCCCCTCCCTCTCCCCGGCACGGAACCCCCCCCAACCTCCACCCCGGCACGGACCCCCCATCCCCCTCCCCGTCACGGACCCCCCCCCCAACCTCCACCCCGGCACAGACCCCCCCCCAACCTCCACCCCGGCATGGACCCCCCCCCCCCAACCTCCACCCCGGCACGGAACCCCCATCCCCCTCCCCGGCACGGACCCCCCCCCCAACCTCCACCCCGGCACGGACCCCCCCCCCCCCAACCTCCACCCCGGCACGGACCCCCCCCCAACCTCCACCCCGGCACGGACCCCCCATCCCCCTGCCCGGCACGGACCCCCCCCCCAACCTCCACCCCGGCACGGACCCCCCCCCCCAACCTCCACCCCGGCACGGACCCCCCATCCCCTCCCCGGCACGGACCCCCCCCCCAACTTCCACCCCGGCACGGACCCCCCATCCCCCTCCCCGGCACGGTCCCCGCCAACTTCCACCCCGGCACGGACCCCCCCCCCAAACCTCCACCCCGGCACGGACCCCCCCCCCAACCTCCACCCCGGCACGGACCCCCCATCCCCCTCCCCGGCACGGACCCCCTCCCGGCACTCCCCCAGAGCCCAGCCTACTCTAACCACCCCACCCCCCCCCCGCCGCACGCACACACACACAACCCGAGACACACCTCTCCTCACGCATTCAGACTGCGGCCACGCCATCGCCTGCCCAGAGCCAACCCCCCAGGCCATCACTCACCTCCACGCTGGTCAGCGTGAACCTGGAGCACAGGGTCACGCCGATGAAAAGGAGGTTTAATTTACGTCGACGTGAACGGTCATCACGTCGACGGGACTTCGGCCCATCCGGAAGGGAGAATATCGGCAGGCCGAAAATCAGCTGCTTTGCGCAGACCCGTGACATTCTCCGACGGCAGCGGCGACATTAACGCCCCGCCGACTTTTCTCCCTTCGGAGACTTCGGCAACCGGCGGGGGCGGGATTCACGGCGGCCAACGGCCATTCTCCGACCCGCTGGGGGGCCGGAGAATGACGCCCGATTGCTAACCTACCACGGTCAGCTCTACTGGAATCACCAAACTTAACTGCTGCAACACACCACCATCTACGCCTCACAGACAAGCCAAATGCTGACTTGTATCTTTTTTAGCTTCTACCTGGGCTGTTAACTTATTATTTCTGATCAGTGTGTGAATATGCATGTTGCAATTAATAAATTTACTCTTTCTTTTACTTCAGAAAGCCGGGTTAAATTGCCGTCTTCTAAAAAAAAATACATTTGGACTGGGAAAAGATATCCTTGGGGTGATGGGAAGGGATCCATTTTAAATCAAACTTGTTGCAACCAGTCGGACCGGGGGGGCAGGGGCATTGAATAACGAAGGGGAGCCAACTAATTTCTCCTTATCTGGGAGAATAAGAAATTAGGGGACATGTCCAGGGATCGGTCGTAACAGATTGACGCTTTGTTTAGGCAAGGGTATTAAGGTTTGTGGAACAAAGGCAGGTAAATGGAGTTAAGATAAAGATCAGTGATTTAACTGAATGGTGAAACAGGCTCGAGGGGCTGAATGACTCACTCCTGTTAGTCTTTACACAGATTCTAAAACAGATGCTGATTCTTCCGCTGTGAAAAGTTCTGCAGCATTCCACTGACTGCTGGGCCTGAATCAACATAAACACTAAGCTTGTAGCTCTCAGCTGAGAGAATGGGATTGACCGTTTTAGTAACACAAGCTTCCTGCTGAAATACAATCCCAAATCCACTGACGTTCCACTGAAACAAAAAAAAGCAACAGAGCTCTGCATCTCTTGTAATCGTGTTCGATCACCAGCCATTCCCAATCTATCAGTTACTTGGGATGCTTCCTCCACTCAAAAATTATTTTCACTTCCTGGACAATGCAAGGACACATAGCAACCCGTCAATCGGAGCCAATCCAACTGAACAGCTAAGCAACAAGGTGTCACAAAATGCTCCTAAGGAGAAATGGGATCAAAGGACATTGGTGGCGCAAAACAGGATTCTGAAGATTTGATCGAGATGTTCAAAATCATGAAGGGGCTGGAGAGAGTAGATAGTGAGAAACTGTTGCCACTCGTGAAGAGATGGTGATGGAGGAAATCCTCAAAAGTTAAAAGTTCTTGAAGGTTACAGATGGAGTAAATAAAGGGAAAGGTTCCCACTGGGCGAATGGCAGGGAATCGGGGGAATCAGCTTTAAAGTGAGTTGCAAAAGAAGGAAAGATGACATGAGGTTAGGATCTGGAACGCGTGGCATGAAAGGGTGATGGAGGCAGATTCCGCCATGGCTTTCAAATGGGAATTGGAAAGCAGCTGGAGGGGAATTTGCAGGACTACAGGGTAAATGGTCAGTAATGGGATGAGTTAAAATGCTTTTGCAGAGACTGTCGTGGACGTTGATGGGCTGAATAGTCTCCTTTTGTGTTGTAAACATTTTATGATTCCTGATCTTGAGCAGGTGCAAATGTTTTTCCATTGCCATAATAGCAACACAATTCCTCATGTAGAAATTCTCTCCTATTTTCTCCCAGTATAATTATTTCCGAAATTACATATGCTGATCGGTTGCACTGAGGTCAGGTGCGAGGGAGGTCTGTATGGCGCATAATGACTATCATGGACCTGATGGAACGAATGGCCAGTTCTTATGCTGTTGGTGCTACACTATGTACGATGTAACAGTAATATTTAATAGAAGCTGTGAGCCATTTTCAGCCAGACTTTTTTCAGGCAGTCTATGTAAGTCCTGGGTTAAGGTGACGTAAGTCTGGCTATGTGGATTTGAGCCAGTGTTTTCAGTCTTCTGCAACCTGTCCCTCTTCGATTTCAGTGTGGTTTCATAGTCAAACGATATAGCCCAGGACTGGCTCTATCCCTCCCTTGACATTGAGTTTTATGACTCCCGTTTTGCAAAAGAGTTTGAACATGTTTTCAAAATTGAAATCAGCACATTTTATATGTAAAGTAATGTCGGTTGGGCTGAGATGAGAGAATACACATTAACATGAGTTTAGCAATAGCGCTGCTTAGCTATTAGATACAGACACAATGGCATCTTATGTGGACAGTTCAGCAGTTGAGTCATGGCGAACAATTATCCGGTCCTCTCCTGCCGGTGGGATTTTCCAGTCCTGCTGAAATCAACGGACTTTAAACAGCTCGCTGCATTTACCGGTCCTGTCCCTGCTATGGCAGGGCTGTAAAACTCTGCCCATTTGAGGCTCTGGCTTGTGCGGTGCTCTGCACCTGACACATTCCGCTGGACTTGCCAAAGGAAAGCTAGCATTCACTGTTACCAGGGAGGTGAGTTGTACAGGGTGGGGGTTGGGGAGTGGGGCAGGGGTGATGCATCAATCACCTGGAGGATGCACTTTTGCCCCTCCGAAGCCCACAAAACATAATTCAACTTTTGCTGACCTCTTCCATCACCTGAGGATGAATGGAGCAGATTTCGATTTGGGTCATCGGACTTTGATTTCAGTGTTAAAAATTGCCTGTTACCTGAAACAGGCAGATGCTTTGGACACCCAGCAGTAGGCCCTTTACGAATGGCACCGGTCTTATCACCAGCGTCCTTGGGGCAGCAAGGCTGTCAACACCAATTTGTGGCCAGGCGAGAGCAGTGAAAATCTAACCCCAAGGAGGAGAGGCAATTTCCTTCCCTTCTGACAAGGAATGATTTTAAGAACTGCGCAATTGCTCAAGGATTATCTGTATTATGAACTGCTGCACACTGAGTCTTCCTTGAAGAATGTTAACTCTTGGAAAACAACTCCTCCATTCCCAATTGTTCAAAGTATCCGCAGACTATTTAAAACAATGTTGAAAACTCAACAAGAAGTTAAAAATGCAGTGCTGAAATCAAGTGGTAACCATGTCCTGAAGCTTTTAAACTGGCGCAATCCTGTTGAAAAATCACATCCATGGTATTTTGCCAAAAATGAGTTATATAATCAGTATTACTGGCAACTGTTAATTAGCAAGGAAATAGCCCAGAGGGAGTGGAGCAGTTGCTTTAGAAGTGGCTCAGGATATGTATGAGATCACTGCAGCACGAAAGACATTTTATTATTCAGCTGGAAGATACTCGCAGTGGACTGAGGCTGGAATATTAAATAGGATATTTAAATATTGCCTGGCTTTGAGAGGTTGAGATTTATTTCAGATTTCGTTATTTTAGCATTTGCTAACTGGCATTTTGAGGTCAGCTTGTGTTTATGCTGCTGGATCGCGACAAAAACATGCTCCTTTGAACAAGAATTTATATTTTATTTCAATTCTGAAGTAACAATGCCCATTATTGGAGAGGACACTTCTTTTGAAGACCGGCATGCTGGGAAGGCTTACAAACCTCATTAATGTGAAGGAATTCAAAGCAGAAAGGGGCATGCGAGTGCAGAAAATACACATCAAGTTGAGTGCTTTGAAGTGTCACCAGCAATGCTGAGATGTAGAGTGTGGTTTCTGGGGGGTGGGGGGGGCAGAATCACTTAGACCTAGAACTTGCAATCAGTGATGTCAGCTCATCCTTACACTTGCCCACAGGCTTTCTAGGGGTTTTTGTACAAAATCCTTCTGCTACCCAATTGTCCAAATGATACAACAGCCTCGGCAGGGGGACAATGGGCTTGATTCTCTGTTTTTGGGACCAAGTCCCCATGCCGTTGTGAAAACTGTTCTTTTACGCCAGGAAAATTGCCGTCAAAAGCCACAGATTCACCGTCTTGCAGGGAGCTAGCAGGCAGCTGTTGTGGAGCTCGCAGCTCTCGCTGCTGAGATGATCCCCTGCACTTCTGGGTCAGAGGCCGCGCATACGCACGGCGGCTGCCTCCAGCGACCGCGTCGTGCTCCATGGCGGACTCAGTCTGCGGACCCCTGAAATACTGCCCCGCATCGGCCACTCGCCCGATCCGGACCATTCGCACACATAGCCCTCAGTCCCGAATGAAGGCTGCCCTCCGATCGGCCCTCCCCCGACTGTGCAGCCCCGGACTGAGTCTGCAGCCGCGACGTGAGGCTCCCGAACGGGGCGGGAAGGGATAGCAGTCGCACCACGTAAAACTCTTGGCATTCCTGACAGAAACAGCCGGAGAATTGCTGGGTCCGTGGCCACACATGCGCATTGCAATTACCTGCAGCGGTCGTAACGTACAACATGGCGCCAGCCGCAAGTGGACCCGGCCTGCCAGATAGTGCCCCCTGTAAGCTCCCTCGGGGCGGAGCATCGAGGGAGGGTTTTCAGGTGATGTCCTGAAGCCGTCCCAACGGTGTGCGGTGTACTCACCAATTATGCCGTTTTGGAGGGGGCAGAGCATCTGGAAATAGGCACCACACCACAGCATCAAAAGAGATTCTCTGCGTGATCGCTGAATACGGGCGGGATTCTCCAACCCCCCGCCGGGCCGGAGAATCACCTGGGGGCGGCGTGAATTCCCCCCCCCGCCCCAACGCCGGCTGCCGGTATCTCCGGCGCACGGTTTTTCGGCAGGGGCGGGAATCGCGTCGCGCTGATCGCGGGCCGTTGGCAGTGGCCTCCCCGGCGATTCTCCGCTCCACGATGGGCCGAGTGGCCGCCCGTTTTCGGCCAGTCCCGCCGGTGTAAATCAAACAAGGTCCTTACCGGCGTGACCTGGCTTGCGGGCGGCCTGCGGAGTCCTCAGGGCGATGCGGGGGGATCTGGCCCCGGAGGAGGCCCCCACGGTGGCCTGGCCCGCGATCGGGGCCCACCGGTCTGCGGGCGGGCCTGTGCCGTGGGGGAACTCTTTCCCTCCGCGCCGGCCGCTGTAATGGTCCGCCATGGCCGGCGCGGAGAAGAAGCACCTTGCGCATGCCTTGGGATTACGCCAGAACACGCTGGCGCTCCCTCGCATGCACCAACTCGTGCTGGCCGGCGGAGGCCCTTCGGTGCTGGTTGGCGCCGCGCCAACCCTGCCAGCGCCGACCTAAACCCTGAAGGTGCGGAGGATTCCGGACCTTCTGGGCGGCCCGACGCCGGAGTGGTCCATGCCCGCCCCGCCGGATAGCGGAAATCCTGGCCTACGATTTTGACGTCGGCCAGCGAAGAATCGTACCTTATGTATATCCTTAACCAATCAGATTGAAGAATTGTTAATGAGCAGTGCAAGGTCTGCAGCAGGAAGTGTAGGGGGCGGCCCAATGTGCAAAAAACAGAGTCCTGTTTTGGGCGGCAGTAGCGGGATCTCTCTTAATGCCTGCAGTGCTGAGAACGATCGCGCTATCAAATGGGTGTAGCGCACAAAGACTCCGAGAGACGGATAGAGTGAAGTCGATGAGGCTTTATTAAGTGTGACTGTTCCCCCGCAGTTCAGTAGTAGACTGGCCTGCGGGGGAGGACTCCAGGTACTTATACTCCGCCTTCAGGGCGGAGCTAGAGGTCAACGTCCAACCAGGACCCGGGATCTGTCAGCCAATGACATCACGGCTTCACAGTCCCACATGACCCCTAATGCATACTACCACATTGGGACACTTGTTTTTTCTGGTCTGGGCAAGGAACGCCCTGCCGAGATTATACGTATCTCATTTCCTGTACTGAGCAGCTTAGCCATTTTAAAAGACCACCCCGATCTCTCCCCCGCCCCCCCCCCCCAACTAAAACCCCAATGAGGCCTCCAGACCCCCTACACTGTCCTAACATACTTCTTAGGGGGGTCTCGAGCCCCCCCCTCACTAACCACTTAAGGACATGACATAGGGGGGTCTCGAGCCCCCCCCTCACTAACCACTTAAGGACATGACACCTTCAGGCCCGAGTCCTGGCACGGGCAACCTGGCACATGGGCACCTTGGCACTGCAAGCCTGGCACCCTAGGAGTGTCCCTGCCAGTGCCACATGGGCACCCTATCAGTGTCAGAATGGCACTGGCAGGGTGCCCAGGTGGCAGTGCTGAGGTGCTAAGCTGACAGTGCCTGGGTGCAAGCAGGAGTGCTTGGGTGCCACCCTGCCCAGAGCCGACTATCTGGGAGCTTGCAGAGCTGTCCAGGTGCCGTTACGCATGATCCACGTTTGTGTGGACCAGTACTAAGCAGCGCCATGACGAGGTCTCTCAGGTGAGGCCGTTCATTCCCGGGCCTCAGGAAAATTGGGCGCAGGCACGTGACTCATTTTAGTATGTTAATCTGGATCTTGCTCATCGAGGGCGAGATCCAAATTGCGATGTCTCACAAAATCTCTTTGGATCTCGTGAGGCGTTCCGAGCATCGCAAATCTCACAAGAGGCCTCTCACGAGATTTAATGGCCTTGTCCTGTCACGAAGTCAGGTGTGACGAGGCCATTCAATCTCGTCTGTACATTCTTATATTGAATTCAATGGCAAATAAGGCTCAGAAAGCAAAATAAAGAGAGTTGAAAATGAAATGAAATGAAAATCGCTTATTGTCACAAGTAGGCTTCAAATGAAGTTACTGTGAAAAGCCCCTAGTCGCCACATTCCGGCGCCTGTTCAGGGAGGCTAGTACGGGAATTGAACCGTGCTGCTGGCCTGCCTTGGTCTGCTTTCAAAGCCAGCGATTTAGCCCTGTGCTAAACAGCCCCTAAAAGATTGAACAAAGAGCGAGAAAAAGGCAAAAAGAAAAAGAAAATGGGCAGAACCTTTGTGAAAGTGCCAGGCGCAGACTGAAATCTGGCGTGTAGCTCTCCAGTTGCACAGACCAGTTTTCACTCATCTTAAATCTCCTTAAAGAAACAAAATCAATAGGCGGGGTTTACGCTGTCACTCTGGTGGGACGGGACCTGCTAGAGTTGGTAGCCGGCTCCACAGAGATCGGGGATGCCATATTTAAACGGTGTTCTGATCACCCCCTCCCCCCCACCCCGGTCCCATTCAAACATTAGAAGTATCGCTGGCGTACCCCTCTCAGTGGCCTCGCCCCCTGTGCCCGTAAGTTCCCCCCTCACTGCCCGCTCTCCACCAACCACAAAAAAGTGGAAACTCCCCCCCCCCCCCCACCCCCCTTTTTGGGGTTCCTACGAGGACTCGCCCCTGGCACTGTCCCGAACAGGTTGGCATGCAAATCTGGCAGTACCAACCTGTGCCGAGGACAGTACCAGGAGGCAGTGCCAGGCCATTGCCCAGGCATGTACCTTTCCCCCTGGGGGCTACACTTACCTTTGCGCTCTTAGAGAGATCCCCTCGACTGAATCCCATATTAAAAAAGCTGTTGGAAAGCTCGCCAACATGACTTCACGTTGGTGAGGTCTGAATATTTAGCAAGGGGGTAATCATGTGGCAGGGGAGAACAGAGAACTTGGCGCTCCGGCAAAGTTCAATTTACTCCAATGGGACCGGAGCCTCCCGCTGGCGTGAACGGACAGAGAATTCCAGCTCAGGAATGGACAAGGGCCGAAGTGGAAATCCCGGCCAACTTAAGTTTAGTTCTAGTTTAAGTGATGATCAGTAGGTGGGGCCGAAAACAAACGCTAAACCATTCATGGGAAAATACTGAGACAATTTGGCCGGGATTCTCCGACCCCCCGCCAGGTCAGAGAATCCCCGGGGGAGGCGCGAATCCCGCCCCGACGCCGGCTGCCCTATTCTCCAGCGCCGTTGACAGCGCCCCCCCCCCCCGGCGATTCTCCTGGCCTCGATGGGCTGAGTGGCTGTCCAGTTTTTGCCAGCCCCGCTGGCGTGAATTACTCACCTCACACATGGTGGGACTTGGCAGGTACGTGTGCGGGGGCGGTCCTCGGGGGGGGTCGGGCGGGGGGGGATCTGACCCAGGGGGGGCCCCCACGGTGGCCTGGCTTGCGATCAGGGCCCACCGATCCTGCGGGTGGGCTGTCTCCGTGGGGGCCTACGTTCCTCCGTGTCGGGCCCCTGTAGGGCTCCGCCATATTGTCCAGGGGCCGGCGCGGGGAAGAGAACCCCTGCGCATGCACGGAAATATGCCAGCCGGTCTACACATGCGCGGAAATACGCCAGCCGGTCCGTGCATGCGCGAGATCATGCCGGCTGTTCCATGCATGCGCGAACTCGTGCCGGCCCTTCGGCGCCGGCTGGAGCGGCGCCAACCCCTCTGCCATCCACCTAGCGCCCGAAAATTCAGAGAATTCCTCACTTTTGGGGTGTGGTATTATCAGGTATTTCAGTACCCTAGAGGCTGTAGACCATTGGGTAAACCTAGGAGTTTACCATTGGCTGTTTGGTATGTAGCTCCGCCCTGACAGGCAGGGTATAAGAACCTGTGCCGTCCCAGCAGCCCTCATTCTGTACCGAAGCTGCTGGGGAACAGATCTAGTCTATTAAAGCCTTCAGTTATGTTACAACCTCGTCTTTGAGTTTAATTGATCGTGCATCAATTTAATAGACTACTTTTAAGCTGAAAGAATGGATCTCCGAATCAAGCCAGAGTGTCTACAACTCAGCCCCCACGCGGAGAACTCAGCAACGATATTTAAGCACTGGCTGGCGTGTTTTAAAGGCTACCTCGAGACGGCCGGAGGCACCTCCTCTGGAGAACTCTCCTGCACTCGAGAGTAAGCCCTGGAATCTTCACCCTCATCGAGGAGGCGGAGGACTGCGATGCTGCGATCGAACTGTTAAAAGGACATTATATACACCCTGTAAACCAGGTCTACGCATGTCACCTGCTTGCAACTAGGTGGCAAAGCCCCGGGGAATCGCTGGAGGACTTCTACCGTGCGCTACTGGTGCTGGGCAGAAACTGTGGCTGCCCGCAAGTTTCGGGCAGCGAGCACACAGAACGTCTAATCCGGGATGCCTTTGTAGCAGGTATGAGCTCCTCAGAGATCCGCCAAAGACTCTTAGAAAAGGACACCCTGGGACTGAGAGAAGCACGGGCCCTGGCAGGGTCCATGGATGTTGCCTCCAGAAACGCGCAGTCCTATGCGCCCGACCGCCCAGCGGCCCCCTGGGCTGTGTAGCATCCCGCAGCGGCAGCCCCACTGACCTTCCCCGTGTCCCCGCAGGCCTGCGCTGTAAGACGGCCCGCTAACTCCGTCGGGCCCCACTATTTCTTTTGCGGGCAGGCGAAACATCCCCGCATGCGTTGCCCGGCCCGCACCTCCACCTGCAAAAGGTGCGGCAAGAAGGGCCATTTTGTGGGGGTATGCCAAGCACGAGCCGTGGCCGCGGTCTCCAATGACTCCGGACCACTGCGGCAACCTCCCCCTCGGGCCCCAGGCGGCCAGCACTCACCGCCACCCCCCCTATCCTAGGGCCACGTCCGACCCACAGGCGCGGCCATCTTGCCCCTCGGACACCACGCTGGACGGATGGGCGCCGCCATTTTGTCCATCCACGCCACCATTTTGTCCATCCTTGACCACCATGGGCGATCCATGGGAGACGCCATCTTGGATGGGGCCCCAGGCCCCCAGCACGGCCGACTACACGCTGCCCGATCACAACCCGCAACTGCTCCATCTGGCCTCGGTGTCGCTGGACCAAAATCGACCTCGGACACTTGCGACTGCAATGACGACGGTGTTCATCAACAGCCACAAGACATTTTGCCTGATTGACTCTGGGAGCACGGAGAGCTTTATACACCCCGACACGGAAAGGCGCTGTTCACTTGTTACCCACCCTCTAAACCAAAGAATCTCCCTGGCCTCCGGGTCACACTCGGTGGAGATAAAGGGGTTCTGCCCAGCAAACCTCACTGTCCAAGGCAGGAATTTCAACAAGTTCCGCCTTTTTGTCCTGCCGCACCTCTGCGCAGCTACCGTCCTGGGGCTGGACTTCCAATGTAACTTGCAAAGCCTGACCTTTAAATTCAGCGGCCCTATAACCCCCCTTACTGTCTGTGGCCTCGCGACCCTTAAGGTCGATCTGCCTTCCCTGTTTGCGAACCTCACCCCGGATTGCAAACCTGTCGCCACCAGGAGCAGACGGTACAGCGCCCAGGACCGGACCTTCATCAGGTCAGAGGTCCAAAGGCTACTGAGGGAAGGGGTCATTGAAGCTAGCAACAGTCCCTGGAGAGCTCAAATAGTGGTGGTGAAGACCGGGGAGAAACATAAGATGGTCATTGACTACAGTCAGACCATCAACAGGTTTACGCAGCTGGATGCGTACCCTCTCCCCCGCACATCCGACCTGGTGAACAGGATTGCGCAATACAAGGTCTTCTCCACGGTGGATCTCAAGTCCGCTTACCATCAGCTACCCCTCCACACTAGTGACCGCAAGTACACTGCCTTCGAAGCAGATGGGCGGCTCTACCAATTATTAAGGGTTCCCTTTGGTGTCACTAATGGGGTCTCGGTCTTCCAACGCGAGATGGACCGAATGGTTGACCGATACGACTTACGCGCAACGTTCCCGTATCTGGATAACGTCACCATCTGCGGCCATGACCAGCAGGACCACGACACCAACCTCCAGAAATTTCTCCAGACCGCGAAAATCCTTAACTTAACGTATAATAAGGATAAATGCGTATTTAGCACCGACCGCCTAGCCATTCTCGGCTACGTAGTGCGAAATGGAGTTATAGGCCCCGACCCTGAACGCATTGGCCCCCTTATGGAGTTCCCCCTCCCTCACTGCCCCAAGGCCCTGAAGCGCTGCCTCTGGTTTTTCAGTTATTACGCCCAGTGGATACCTAACTACGCAGACAAAGCCCGACCCCTAATCCAGTCCACAACCTTCCCCCTGTCGGCGGAGGCCCGCCAGGCCTTCTGCCGCATCAAAGCAGACATTGCAAAGGCCACGATGCGCGCCATCAACGAGTCCCTCCCCTTCCAGGTCGCGAGCGATGCGTCCGACGTAGCTCTGGCTGCCACCCTCAACCAAGCGGGCAGACCCGTGGCCTTCTTCTCCCGTACCCTCCATGCTTCAGAAATTCGCCATTCCTCGGTCGAAAAAGAGGCGCAAGCCATAGTAGAAGCTGTGCGACATTGGAGGCACCTGGCCGGCAGGAGATTCACTCTCCTCACTGACCAACGATCGGTGGCGTTCATGTTTGATAATGCATAGCGGGGCAAGATAAAAAACGACAAGATCTTTCGGTGGAGGATAGAACTCTCCACCTACAACTATGAGATCTTGTACCGTCCTGGGAAGCTAAAAGAGCCTTCCGATGCCCTGTCCTGCGGCACATGTGCCATCGCATAAGTGGACCGCCTCCGAGCCCTCCATGAGGACCTCTTCCACCTGGGGATCACTCGTTTTTTCCACTTCATTAAGACCCGCAACCTGCCCTACTCCATCGAGGAGGTCAGGACAGTCACCAGGGACTGCCAAATCTGCGTGGAGTGCAAACCACACTTCTACCGGCCAGAGAGGGCGCACCTGATAAAGGCTTCCCGTCCCTTTGAACGCCTTAGCATTGACTTCAAAGGCCCCCTTCCCTCCACCGATCGCAACACGCGATTGACGAGTACTCCCGGTTCCCATTCGCTATCCCCTGCCCCAACATGACCGCAAATACCGTCATCAAGGCCCTCCAGGGTATCTTTACACTGTTCGGGTTCCCCGCGTACAGACACAGTGATAGGGGGTCCTCCTTTATGAGTGACGAACTGCGTCAATTCCTGCTCCGCAAGGGAATCGCCTCAAGCAGGACGACCAGTTACAACCCCCGGGGAAATGGGCAGGTAGAGAGGGAGAACGGAACGGTCTGGATGACCGTCCTTGTGGCCCTACGGTCCAGGACTCTCCCCGTCTCCCGCTGGCAGGAAGTCCTCCCGGAGGCCCTCCACGCCATCCGGTCGCTGCTCTGTACAACTACCAATCAGACACCTCATGAACGTCTCTTTGTCTTCCCCAGGAAGTCCTCCTCCGGGACCTCGCTCCCAAGCTGGCTAGCGACACCCGGACCCATTCTGCTTCGGAAGCACATGTGGGTGCACGAGTTGGACCCATTGGTCGAGAGGGTCCACCTGCTGCACGCTAACCCCCAGTACGCCTACGTGGCATTCCCTGACGGCCGGCAAGATACAGTCTCCCTCCGGGACCTGGCGCCCGCTGGAACCCCACGCGCACCCGAACCATTACCCCAACCCCCTCCGCACCCCCCCCATCCCCCCACAGCACCTCACTGGAGGGTCGGTCTTCCCGCCGCTCCTACCTAAGCCATCCCACCCACAGGCACCCCCCTCTCGTGTCAACCGTTTGCCCCACCAGTGCCGTCTCGGGGTGACGAAGCTGCCATGGAGGCCGAGGCCATGCTCCCGGAGTCGCAGACGCCCGGACCCCCACCAGAATCACCACGCTTGTAAATATTCTCAACAACCCTGAAAGGAGGTATCACGGTACCTCCATATCTGATCATACCATGTTAAATTCAATTGTAACCACTGGCCACCCCGCCCCCCGCCGGACTCTTTTTTAACAGGGGGTGAATGTGGTATTATCAGGTATTGCAGTATCCGAGAGGCTGTAGACCATTGGGTAAACCTAGGAGTTTACCATTGGCTGTTTGGTATGTAGCTCCGCCCTGACAGGCAGGGTATAAGAACCAGTGCCGTCCCAGCAGCCGTCATTCTGTACCAAAGCTGCTGGGGAACAGATCTAGTCTATTAAAGCCTTCAGTTATGTTACAACCTCGTCTTTGAGTTTAATAGATCGTGCATCACGGGGGCTGTTGGTGCCGGAGTGGTTGGCGCTGGTTTTCCCGCCGGCGTGGGGAATTAGTCCCCAGAAGGGAGAATCCCGCTCCCTAACTTTCTCTGTAAATAAATAGAATCATAGAATGGTTACTGCACAGAAGGAGACCATTTGGCCCCCCATGCCTGCGCTTGCTCTCTGAAGAGAAACATTACCTAGTGTAACATCCCTGCCTTTGCCCCGTATCCCAACAGCTTCTTTCTTTCAGGTAATGATCCGAACCCCCCTTGAATGCATTCATTGAATCTGCTTCCACCACCAGCTTACCCAGGTCCTGACTGCTCGGTGTGTGCAAAAGCTTTCCCTCATGGCACCATTGCTTCTTTTACTAATGGCCTTAAATCTGTGCTCCTTGGTTCCTGATCCTGTCACCAATCGCGAACCAATGAGCAACTTTAAAGATAATTAATGATACTAAATGTTTCCAAATTGCTTATAAGATCTTAACCACCATGACTGCAGGATTCAAATTCGCTGCTTCAAATAGGAGCCTTGAACTGCAAAAGGATATTTCAAAGATTCTGCAGGGTCTGTGAGTCTTTAGTCTTTGGAGTACATGTTCTCCTACTCACTGTGAGGTAATCCTAAAGATAATGGGCAAGATTCTCCGACCCCCCGCCGGGTCGGAGGATCGCCGGGGGCTGGCGTGAATCCCACCCCCGCCGGTTGCCGAAGTCTCCGGCACCGGATATTCGGCGGGGGCGGGAATCGCGCCGCGCCGGTTGGCGGGCCCCCCTGCTCGATTCTCCGGCCCGGATGGGCCGAAGTCCCGCTGCTAAAATGCCTGTCCCGCCGGCGTAAATTAAACCACCTACCTTGCCGGCGGGACAAGGCGGCGCGGGCGGGCTCCGGGGTCCTGGGGGGGGGGGGGGGCGCGGGGCGATCTGGCCCCAGGGGGTGCCCCCACGGTGGCCTGGCCCGCAATCGGGGCCCACCGATCCGCGGGCGGGCCTGTGCTGTGGGGGCACTCTTTCCCTTCCGCCTCCGCCACGGTCTCCACCATGGCGGAGGCAGAAGAGACTCCCTCCAATGCACATGCGCGGGAATGCCATCAGCGGCCGCTGACGCTCCCGCGCATGCGCCGCCCGGAGAGGTCATTTCCGCGCCAGCTGGCGGGGCACCAAAGGCCTTTCCCGCCAGCTGGAGGGGCGGAAATTCGTCCGGCGCCGACCTAGCCCCTTAAGGTTGGGGCTCGGCCCCCAAAGATGCGGAGGATTCCGAACCTTTGGGGCGGCGCGATGCCCGTCTGATTTGCGCCGTTTTGGGCGCCAGTCGGCGGACATCGCGCCGTTTCCGGAGAATTTCGCCCAATGTGTTTGTTAATAGGTAAAAACTATTTTTTAGATTTAGAAGATTACTCCTTGTGTGAGTGGGGTAGAGAGATAGAAAGAAGTCCTGCTGCAGTGCAGTGGTGGCTGCTTCAATATTCCCCTCTCAACTCCAGCCTTGCAATTCTGCTTAAATTCACCTGCTGGTCGTGACTGGCAGACACATGCCACAGAGCCCTCAAAGGTAATTGCACTGCATGGGCCAGACTTTATCCGGAACAAATAGCAAACAGGCTAACAGAGCACATTGTTATTTACAAGAACAGAAAATGCTGGAAAAGCTCAGCAGGTCTTGCAGTGTCTGTGGAGAAAGAAATAGAGTTAATATTTCAAATCTGTATGATTCTTCTTCATTGCTCTTTGCATGTAAGTGCTACAGTCAGAGAGCTGGGGCTGGAGTCTCCGATTTTGAGACGAAGTGCTGACGCCGTCGTGAAAACTGTGGGGCTGGATTCTCCGCACCCCGTTGCATTTGGCACGGGGCAGAGAATCCAGTTTCCCGCATGAAATTGGGACTGGCGCCGGCTCTGCAATTCTCCATCCCCGAAAAGCAGCGTACTCGGGGAATACGCCACGCCGATTATCCTGAGGCCATTGCCTGAGGCCCGCCCCACTATTGTCCGTCCCCGACCGGCCAAATTCCTGACGGCGTGGACCATTCATGGTCCCACTGTCCGTGATACCCACTTGGCAGCTGCGGACTCAGTCGGGGGCCGACACAGTCGGGAGAGGGTCGATCGGAGGGCAGGGGAGGCCTAATTCGGGACCGGGATTTTTTTGTGTGGGCGGTCCGGGTCGGGCGGGTGGCCGATCGGGGGCACTATTTCCGTGGTCCAGGTCCGCGGTCTGAGTCCGTCATGGAGCACCACGCGGCTGTTGCAGGCCGCCGCCTTGCGCGACCTCTGACCCAGAAGTGCGGGGGGCCGTATCAGCAGCTGGAGCTGTGAGCTCCATGACAGCTCCCCGCTACCCCCCTGAAAGGCTGTGAATCTGTGGCCTTTTGATGCCAGTTTTCCTGGCGTAAAAGACCACAGTTTTCACGACAGTGTGGGAACATAGTATCAAAAAGGGAGAATCCAGCCCGTGGTCTTTTATGCCTGGAAAACGGGCGTCAACAGGTCACCGATTCTCCGTTTTGCTGGGGGATAGCAGGGAACTGCATAGAGCTCGCAGCTCCAGCTGGCGATACGGCCCCCGCACTTCCGGTACAGAAGTCGCGCGTGCGCGTGCCGGCGGCCTGCAGCAGCTGCGCCGTGCTCCATAGCGGACTCAGCGGACCTGGACCGCCAAAGTAGTGCCCCGCATCGGCCGCTCGCGCGCCCCGGACCGCCGGCTCACATTGCCCCCAGCCCCGAATGAAGCGCCCCCTGCCCGCTGATCAATTCTCTTCCGACTGTAGTGGCCCCGGACTGAGTCCGCAGCTGCCACACGAGGATCCCGGATGGTGTGAGCACACGTAAGCCATGCCGTCGGGAATTTGGTCGGTCGACAACGAGCATCGCGTGGCGGGCCTCAGGCAATGGCCTGTGGCGGTGGATACTTGACATGGCGTATTCCTCGAGTATGCCGATTTTCTGGAGGCGGAGAATTGCAAAACAGGCATCGCTCTTGATTTCGGCAGAAAAACGGATTCTCCGTCCCTTTGCCAAACGCGATTTCGGCGTCGGGGAGTGGAGAATCCAGCCCCTGATGTGCAGTTCAATGCAAATATCCAAAAGTTGCTGTCTGCGTTGCGCCACGCCACCATTCACATTTATTTCTGTCTGCGGCACCATTGCCATAAATTAAATGGTGTGATGTTGCTGTATTTCGTACATACATATTAAACTCGCCACAGATATTTTCAGCTAGTAATTAGCAGCATGAGCAACCTCTTAACAAGGTGGGAAGTATTAATAAAAACAGAAAATGCTGGATAATCGCAGAAGGCATAATGACTGCCAGTCAACCTATCTGTTACTGATATTAACAAGTGTGGAGTCTCATTCCTTCAGCTTCTACCATTTTCAAGGAGATTTTTTTAAAAAATTATATTTTGTTTCACTTTTGCTTTCTATCTTGCTTTTCTCTCCAAACATAACTCAATAACACAATTAGGAGCAGGAGTAGGCCATTTTACCCCTCGAGGCCACTCCATCATTTAATAAGATCATGGCTGACCTGGTCGTGGTCTCAACTCCCCTTTCTTGTCCATCTCTCATAACCCTTGACTCCCTTGCCAATCAAAAATCTATCCACCTCAGCCTTAATTACGTCCATTCAGAAGGCTTCCGCTGCTCTCTGCGGAAGTGAATTCCACAGACTAACAACCCACTCAGAGAAGATATTTCTCCTCATCTCAGTATCAAATTAGGAGATCACTAAACTGTGCTCCCTAGTTCTAGACTCCCCACAAGTGGAAGCACCCTCTCAGGGTCCACCCTGTCAATTTCCCTCAGCATCTTGTATGTTTCAATAAGGTTACCTCTTGTCCTTCTAATTGCTAATGGTTATAGGCCCAACCTCCTCAACCTTTCCCTATAAGATAATGGCTGGAATTCTCTATTTGGGTGACTAAATGTTGCCGCCGGGATTGAATAGCGTGCGATTTGCACTTCCGATGGGGATGCTGTTCAGTAAAAGAGTCAGGACATGCAAATTGGCCAGCACTCTGCCGGTGCGAATTCAGAGCAATTCCAGGCCCAGCAGGCATTCTAACCGCTGGGGCCAGAGTTAGCGGCAAAGAGCCTGGTAGCTGAAGCTGTTTTTAAGAGCTCCACTCTCCACACCAGTCACTGAGATGGCTCACGGAAGAGCTGCCCCGCCAAGATCAGGAGTCCAAGATGGACCCGCAGCTCTTTGCCAGTGAGGAGAGGAGGGACACTCTCTTCCCCAGGGTGGGCTGCAGATTCAAGCCTGCCCTCCTGCCCGCCAGGGAGATGGTGGCAGAGGCAGTCAGTGCTGCTAGTCCCACCAGGAGGAGACAGCTTGTGATCTGGAGGCGTGGGAGTCACTGGTGGAGCCTCCGCCATGAGAAGGGCAGAGAACCAGGGAGGGTTCCAAATGCCACGGTGCAGGTGTCCTGTGGTTGGGGTGAGCCCTGCTGCTCTCCTGCTTCCTCTGCACTTCTGAGGAGTGCCAACACCTGGTGGGTCCCTGATTGAGCTTGGACACTCCCATTCCCTTGATGAAACAGCTGAGGTATCAGGGTGGCCAGAAGGACAGCCTGGGGCGGCTCCCAGACGACCAGAGGCTCTCTGAGCATTCAAAGGACACAGGCAGCCCTCAGCAGTATGAACAGCCAGGTGCCAAACGGGTGAGCACACTACAGCAATGGCAGCCTGTGCCAGGCTGCCGCGATCCCAAGGGGGACACCTTCAATCCACAGACTTGGCACCAAGTTCCCCAGCTCGGGCAGCCACCCTCAGCAAGCCCAACAGTCTTTGAGGCTTTTCTGGCCTTCCCCCCCCCCCTCCACTCCATGGCACCCAGGCCCCTCTTGTCAATACTTTCAGTAATGCGCACCCGCGAGATCTCCAGCTAAGAGGAGGGGGATGGTGCATGAAGTGTCCAAGCTACTAATGGCATTAAAATCCATGCAAGTGACGGTTTTGCACGGGCCCGCTGGCGTGGGACACAAACTCTGATTTTGCCACCAGCGAGGGACATTAGGTTCGGTGCCAGGTCCAAACCTTGATTTTTCAATTTTGCGCCATTCTCTGCCCGATCGTGATTCGCGTTTCCGGTGTAGCGAAGAGGAGGATCCAGCCCAATACTATTATCCCAGGAATCAGTCATTTGAACTTTCTCTGAATGGCTTCTCATGCAATTATATTTTTTTGAGTAAGTGGACCAAAACTACACAGAGAGCTCCAGGTGCAGTCTCACTGAGGTAATACTTCCCTGTATTATTCCACTCACTTTGAAATAAACACCAGCATTGCCTTCTGTAACACTTGCTGTATCTGCATAGTAAATTTTTGTGATCCATGTATCAGAACGTCCAGACCCCTCTATACTCTAGGGTTTTGCAATTTCTCTCATTTTGATAAAATCATGCATCTCTATTCTTCCTGCCAAAGTGGACATTTTGCCACGTCAGAGTCCCTTTACCAAACTGCCGCTCACTCACTTAACCTACCAAACTCCCTTCGCAGACTCATTACATCCTTTTGGCAACTCTTGACACTACCTGTGTCGATGTTATCATCAAAACTATCAACCATACATTTGGTCCCTACTTCCAAATCATTAATCTAGATTGTAAATAGTTGCAGCACTGATCCTGTGGCACCTCCACTAGTTACAGCTTACCAGCCTGAAAACGACCCATTTATCCCTACTCTCTGCTTCCTGTCAGCTAACCCATCCTCTACCCATGCTAATATGTTATCCACTATACCACAAGCTCTTATTCGTAACCTTTGATGTGGACGCAGGGATAAAATGGACCATGGCTAAATTTGCAAATGACATTAAAATGGGTGGGAAAGCAAGTTGCAAGATGGAGGTGGGATTCTCCCCGAACCGGCGGGGCGGACCACTCCGGCGCCGAGAAGTGGCGTGGACCTCTCTGGCGTTGGGCTGCACCTTCAGGGGATAGGCCGCCGCCAGAGTGTTTGGTGCTGCGTCAGATGGCGTGGAAGGGCTTGGCGCCACGCCAACTGGCGCCGAAGGGCCTCCGCTGGCCGGCACGAGTTGCCGCATGCGTGGGAGTGCCAGCGTATACTGGCGTTATCCCAGCACATGCGCAGGGGGGTTCTTCTCCGCACCGGCCATGGCGGAGGTTGACAACAGCCGTTGCGGAGGGAAAGAGTGCCTCCACGGCACAGGCCTGCCTGCGGATTGGTGGGCCCCGATTGCGGGCCAGGCCACTGTGAGGGCACCCCCGGGATCAGATCCCCCCGCGCCCCCCCCCCCCCGAGCACTCTACAGGCCGCCCATGGAGCTAGGTCCCGCCGGTAAGGACCTGTTGTGATTTACGCCGGCGGGACCGGCCGAAAATGGGCGGCCACTCGGCCCATTGCGGGCCGGAGAATCGCCGGGGGGGGCCACTGCCAACGGTCCCTGACCGGAGCAGCGTGATTCCCGCCCCCGCCAAAACCCCGGCGCCGGAGAATTCGGCAGCCAGCAGGGGTGGGATTCACACCGCCCCCCCCCCGGCGATTCTCTGACCCAGCGGGGGGTCGGAGAATCCCGCCCAAGAAATTTGCAAATGGATATGGGTAGGTTAGGTGAGTGGGCCAAAATCTGGCAGTTAGAATTTATAAGTGTGGATAAGTGTGACATTATCTATTTTGGTGGGAGGAATAAAAAGGCAACTTATTCATTAAATGGAGATAAATTTCAAAATGCTTCAGTGTAGAGGAATTTAGGTGTCTTCGTGCATGAATCACAGAAAGTTAGTATGCAGATGCAGGAGGTAATAAGAGCGACAAATGGAATTTTGGCCTTCGTTGCTAATAGAGTATAAAAGTAGGGAAGCGTTGTTGCAACTTTACAGGTATTGGTGAGACCGCACCTGGATTACTGCACACAGTTTTGGTCCCCTTACTTGGGAAAGGACATAACTGCATTAGAGACAGTTCAGTAAAGGTTCATTAGGTTGATTCCAGGGGTGAGGGGCTTGTCTTATGATGAGTGATTGTGCAGTTTGGCCTATACTTGCTGGAGTTTAGAAGAATGCAAGGAGATCTAACTGAAGTATACAAGGTGCTAAGGGGCATTGACAAGGTAGGCGAAGGGCAGATGTTTCCCCTTATTGGACATTCTAGAAAGAGGGGCCAAATTTTTAGACTATGGGGTGGCAGATTTAAAACGGTGATGAGGGGAAACTACTCCACTCATGACCCTATGGATTTTCAACCCCAGGCTACAGTTCCCAAGAGCCTCTATGCTTAGTTTAGGAACTCCCAAGAGCCTGTATGTTAATTCCCCAAACATGGGTTCCAGCTGCCTCCTTTGCCTCTGGAGAGAATTGGACGGCAACATCACTCCCATCCAATAACATGATGGAGTTTGTTTATCTGCCTCTCAATGATGCCCAACTGTACAATTCCCAGGGGTACCTCCAGAATGGATTATAATTCACAGGAGGTCAAGTGCATTGGGGTTTTCACTGCTGCCGCAATGTACAAACAACAAATTCATCGGGCATCTCCCAGATGCGATCAAACGTTTTGGGAGGTATTGCACAGATAGGTCTCCAACGTGTGCACAAAGAAAAATACTTTCTTCCTGTTGAACTCTGTGCACAGCTTTTGTGACCAGATCCCGGACAGTCTCAGCACTTTCTCCTTCGCTCTCTGCTCTCTCTCTCTCTGCTCTTATCTCGCCTTCCATTCAATCTCCCCCACATGCAGTGCAAATGATAGACTAAGAAAAGAAGTGCGAGGAAGAAGCAAGACGAAAAGTGAAAAAAGAATGTGAGAATGAAGGAGTAAAAGAGCAGTGATGCAGAGTGAAGTGACATCTGGCAAAGGAAAGGCAATTTTCAAAGTTGATTCCTGGTTAATGGGCTCTCAAATATTTACTTCAGCGACATTGTGCACCAGGGAGCAGGAAGAGAAGAGAGTTAGAAAGACAGATTGAAATTGAAATTGAAAATCGCTTATTGTCACATGTAGGCTTCAAATGAAGTTACTGTGAAAAGCCCCTAGTCGCCACATTCCGGCGCCTGTTCGGGGAGGCTGTTACGGGAATCGAACGGTGCTGCTGGCCTGCCTTGGTCTGCTTTCAAAGCCAGCGATTTAGCCCTGTGCTAAACAGACCTGCTTAAGGACAGGTTTGAGTGGGTAAAGCAAACCTAACACAAATCCTGTCAGAGAAAAGATTATATAAATGATGTAAGATGTTCAGTGTCCTAGAAGTGCTACGTGGAGGAGATTAAAGCCAGCTTTAGGGATAGCGTTACACTAGTATTTTTGCCTTTTTAGTTTTAGATTTGATGATTTATACATGATAATATTGCAGGATTCTGATTTAGCGTCAAAGAAGTCTACAGCACAGAAAAATTCCTTTGGCCCATTGCATCTGCGCCGGTCAAAAACAACCAAGTATTCTCATCCCATTTTCCAGCACTTGGCCCATTGCCTTGTATGTCTTGGCAGCACAGGTGCACATTTAAATACTTCTCAAATGTTATGAGGGTCTCTATCTCCACCACCCTTTCAGGCAGTGGGTTCCAGACTCCCACCACCCTCTGGGTGAAAAGGTTTTTCCTTAAAGCCCTTCTAAATCTTCTGCCCCTTACCATTAATCTATGCCCCCTGGTCATTGATCTCACCACTCTCATTTTCCCTCTCAAATTTTATACATTTCAATCATGTCCTCCCTCAGTCTCCTCTGCTCCAAGGAAAACAATCCAAGTCTATCTAATCTCTCTTCATAACTAACACTCTCCAGCCCAGGCAACATCCTGGCAAATCTCCCCGTATCCTTTCCAGTGCTATCACATCCCTCCTATAATGTGGATTCCAATACTCTAACTTAACAATAGTAATAATCTTTATTATTGTCACAAGTAGGCTAACATTAACACTGCAATGAAGTTACTGTGAAAAGCCCCTAGTCACCACACTCCGGCGCCTGTTCGGGTACACAGAGAGAGAATTCAGAATGTCCAATTCACATAACAAGCACATCTTTTGGGACTTGTAGGAGGAAACCAGAGCAACCGGAGGAAACGCACACAGACACGGGGAGAACGTGCAGACTACGCACATACAGTGACCCAAGCCGGGAATCGAACCTGGATACCTAGCACTGTGAAGCAACAGTGCTGACCACTCTGCTATTGTGGCGCCCACTGAGCTGAGGCCTAACCAACGTTTTATACAATTCCAGCATAATCTCCCTGCTCTTAAACTGTGCCTTAGCTAATGAAGGCAAGAATATCATATACCTTCTTAACCACATTATCCACCTGCCCTGCAACCTTAAAGGTACAAGCATACCAAGATCCCTCTGATCCTCAGTTCTTCCCAGGGTCCTGCCATTTATTAAGTATTCCCTTGCCCTGTTTGTCCTGCCAAAGCGCAACACCTCACACTTATGCGGATTGAATTCCATTTGCCAGTGATCAGCCCATCTGACCAGCCCGTCTATATCCCCCTGTAATCGAAGGCTATCCTCCTCACTATTTGCCACCCCACCAATATTCATGTCATCCGCAAATTAACTGATCAACCCTCCGACATTCAAGTCAAAATGTATATAAACCACAAACAACATGGCCCCAACACTGATCCCTGCCGGACCCCACTGGGCACAGACTTCCCTGACCATCACTCTCTGCTTCTTGCCACCCAGCCAATTCTGGACCCAATTTGCCAAATTTCCTTGGATCCCATGGGCTCTTACCTTCGCTATCAGTCTCCCATGTGGGACCTTATCAAAAACCTTGCTGAAGTCCAAGTAGACTAAGTCAAATGCATTGCCCTCATCTACATACCTGGTCAACTCTTTGAAAAATTCAATCAGGTTGGTCAGACATGACTGGAGTCAGGTGTAGGCCAGACCAGATAAGGATGCCAGATTTGTGAACCAGATGAATTTTTATACCAAACGATTTTAATTTCATGATCACCATTCTGCGGCTAGTTTTCAATTCCAGATTTATTAATTGAGCTTAAATTGATGAAAAAGAGATGTGCTATCAACATTTTCATCTTGCTCTCATATAATGCTAGCTTGCAAGAAATTACCAACAGTAACGGGGGAAAAACAATTAAACTGCGTGAGAAGAGAGTGCTGGTTGACAAGAGAAATCATATTGTCATGGAGAATGCAGCCATGAACAGTTTATTGCCTGAATTTGTTCGAATTGAAGCCAGTCAGGTCGATTCTGATTGATGAAGGGGTGGCTCTGGGGAATGAACCAGGGAATGGCTGTTCCCTAAGCTTTCGTGTAGTTGGAAAAGGTGCAAGTTATGGGGAAATTTCTTCTGTCTGCAACGGGATGGGCTCTGTGTGTGACTTCTAGCATGTGTAAGTGAGCTATTCTGATAACTACCAGGCAAAAAGCTTTAATAGCATGTCTCTTTTTTTCCCAAGCAATACTCAAGCTCTGTACTAGCAAACATCTATTTGAATTGAAATTGCACCAACTGCTGAAGTAGGATTTGAACCCACATTACCACTGAATTAGCCTGCCCCTCTAGTCTCGTAACATTACCACTACACCACTGGGTATGATCTAACGGCCGCATCTCACCAAACTCGGGATAATCCGGCCGGTAAAGCTCACGAGAGGCCTCGTGCGAGATTTACCCGCCTCGCTACACCTCGTGAGATCTAACAAGGTGGCACTGTGCAGTAAGGCTCACTTGAATATGCACTCACCGGAGTTACCCAAGGCACGGGATCTAACCCTCGTGACTTGTAGACCCTGAGCGAGCGCCGGTTAGCTTTCGGGTGGGACTCTCTGGTCCGCCAGCCGCGTTTTCCTATGATGTGTGCCCTTGCCAGCAGCGGGATCCTCCATTCTGACAGCCGGCCAATGGGAATTCCTATTGTGACCACCCCATGCTGTCGGGAAACCCGCGGGAATGGGTGCGCTGCCGGCGGAGTGGAGGATCCCGCCGACGGAGAATTCCACTGCTGATCTCCACAAATGTGGACCAGGTGTACAGGCACTCGAACGGGTCTCCCAGATGATTGGGGGCCACTTGGTGGTCAGGACCTGGGTAGGGTGGTACCCTCACACTCCTGATGTCACCTGGGAGGGGCACTGCAAGGGTGCCAGGCTGGGTCCACACCGGGCACAACACGGTCGCTGAATCACACACAGATTTCATGTATACAGACTCCCAGTACAGAACTTTGACTGATGCAAGATCCTGTGGCCATGTGAAGCAATTTACTCCCCCAGTTGATAGCTAAGGTGTGGGATGGGGTTGGGGAAGAGTTCATCACAAGTCTGAGTCAGGGGGTAGTGGGGTTTCGGGAGGGTAGGCAGGCGAATGCACATGATTCAGGGCTTGGAGACTGAAAAGGATTAGAAGTCCCAGCCGGATTCAGCCCGCTCTCACAAGTGGGAGCACACGTGAGGCGGGAGAGGGTATAACGTTAAGCCCAGCTCTGTGGGTGTGCAAAGGCTCACTGAACGTATGCTTGCAAGATATATATTCATTATTGCAATGCTGAACTTAAGTTCTCAGCTCATATTTTAAGCCCTTTACATGCAAAGGTTTCAATAACTAAGTTTGTGAAGAGATGAATGACTCATCAAGAATTGCTGAAAATGAGACTGTGGATTACAAAGCGCTTATGAATCGGAAAAGCACAAAGAATCTCTGGGAATATTTAAACCCAGTGGGGAGTACTGTAGGAAATGAAACAAGACAAGAGGTTATTTCTGGCCAAGGAATGTGAGAATGTGACGAGAACCTAAAAATTGATAATGGAGAGAGCAGCTTTTTCACTTTTCAAGGCAATCAGGAGATTAAATTTAAGGGAAACCATAAAGTTATTGGCATTCGCTGCCGAGATAAACTCCTGGCATATGGAACAAAGGTCAAAATAGTAAAGAGAAGGGACGAGAGAGAACTGAGAGAAAGGGGAAGAATCATAGAATCCCTACAGTGCAGAGGGAGGCAATTCAGTCCAGCAAGTCTGCACCGGCCCTTCGAAAGTGCATTCTACCCACTCCCCCGTCCACTCCGCCCTATCCCTGCCAGTCCACCAAATCGGCACATCCCTGGACACTAAAAGCCAATTTGGAATGGCCAATCCACCTAACCAACAAGCCTTTGGACTGCGGGAGGAAACCGGAGCAGCCGGAGGAAATCCAGGCAGACACCGGGAAAGCAGGAGAAAAGAGTGAAAGGGATGCTCAGAAGGGGAGAGGCTGAGAACTGAAAGGGCAAAGATGGGGTCGGTAAAGGTGATGAGAGAGAAAACTGTTGGAGTGATTTACATTATGCAGGTGTGCCCACCAGTGTTTACAATAGCAGTCAAGGGTTAGCTTTTATTCTTTACTGCCTGAACATTAAACCTCGTCTCAGTGGAGCAGAGAAAAACATTGGGTGGCGATGCTTGTACCTCCCCACCCATCCTGTCAGAAACCCCTCCCGAATTTGCCTTCCATTCATTTCAATGGTAGTAAAACCCAGCAGGTTATGCTAACCTTAACTCTGACCCTGCCCCTCCAGATCTTCCTTTCTTTGCTTAATGTCCATGTGGTAACATCACAAATCTACACCCTAGTGTTTTGTGGCTCAGTGTGTCATTGGTCGACAATGTTCAGTGCTCACAGAATGCCCCTGACCTTAGGGTTGATTTTGATTTCTGCTGCTGAGGTTCCCCACGCATTGTAGCCAGTGCAGTCCACTGTACACAGGGACCTGAATCAGGTAGCTTGGTAACAGGCTGTCAGCTCGGCATGGCACCAAAAGGAGAGGGAAGATGAAAAATGCTCAGTGTAATCTAGAACACGAGTTATAAAGCCCAATGTAATTCTTTCATCACTTGTCAGAAGCTTTTAATCAAAGCTGTGTTGGAGTTGACAGTTTTTTTTTAACCATATGTCTTTTGCTAGTTTTCTAGGTATGGATTTTTTCCGTCTTTTTTGTGTTTGGTGAGCTAGTCGTTGGAGTTGAAAGCAGAAATATCAGGCTCACAGCAGACAGTGCACTTAGGGCTCAACAGGCTTCAATGTTCTCTTCGCTTCATTTACACAAAGACAACAGTTTGCAAAGGTCAAGGTTAAATTGTCAATATTGGCTTTGATGTATTTCTAAGAGGTATCAGTTTGTTTTTTCTTCACTTATCAGTAGGAGTCTTACTGTATTGAGCAGAATTTATAAACTATAACCGGTGCCTCTATCTGCTGGGGTTGGAGTGGGGGAGTTGCCAACCCTCCATGATTAGCCTGACGTCTCCTGCTATTCAGTATCAATCTCCACGACACTGATGTGTGTAAACCTGGAGAAAAATCATCGGGACTTTAAAAAAGATTGTTTCCTTTTGTCATTTTCTTTAAACATTTCTCTTTACCAGGTATGAAATCATTGGAAACTGGGGGTGGGGGGGGGGGGTTCTCTGGCTGCGTCTGCTCGGTGAGCGGAGAATTCCGCCCGAGGTCAATGGACTTCTCCATTGTCCGCATCTCACCTGTGGTGTTCTTGGGGAGGGCGGGGCGGAAGAATTGCGCCCTAAGTAGTGACACCGGGACTGGATCGGTGGTGTTCTACGACAGCAAAATTGGCGCCGTTCCCAGACCAATCCACCGGCCGTTAATGGGATGGTACCGGCGCCACATGGAACACGACCGATTCCAATGGGAAACGGTGTCTGATTCGCCGGAGTTGGGATTGACACTCGAGAGGCTGACAAGCACGCCACTCCCCACACACACCATCCCGGCTAACAAGGTGGCAGCACTGAGAGCGTCACCCCAAGACCCCGAGCTGGAGACCCTACTTGATGTAGTGGAGGAGAGTTGGGCTACTCTGTCCCTGGAGTGGGGATATGATTGCCACCCGCTGCCGTGCATCGGGCCTGGGGTCAGGTAGGAGATGTCGTGAGCGCCGTCGGCAACACTGTCATAACCGGCCAGCAGTGCCAGAATAAACTGCACAACCTCCTCAGGGAGGCCAGGGTTAGTAGGCGGCACTGTGCCCCTGGCACTAACCCACATCCCACACACCCATAACCCAGCCCCCCTACCCTGTGGGCAACCGAACCCCCACCCTGCACCACAGTCCAGCACCCATACTGGCTGCCATGGCTGGGTACCCTGGCCACGGAGGCCACCAGCTAACCACCGTCTTTGTTGCATGTGTCCGACTGTCTAACACTGTGCGCTTTCTGTCTCCCCGGCCCCCTCGAGGAGAAGCCTACCCACAACTGCCGTGAGAGGGAGAAAACCGGAGGGGGACTGCCTGACCTGTGGACCTTCACCTCAGCTAAGCAGCGGGCACTGGACCTAATCAGTGGCCCCAGGGAGAGGGCAGTCACCGAGACAGAGGTCAGCATCAGGCGAGCAAGCGAGACCCTGCTGTGTTGTGGTTCCTCATGGCACCCACACCCCCAGGTACCCCCTCCCACACTGCCCCCCACCACCATCCCCACACACCCCCAACACTGAACCCACCACAACCAACACTGCCACCCCCCCCCCCACACTGCCCCCACCACCACTATCACCCCTACAACCCCCTCCACCACCACCACCCATGAATCCCGTCCCTCACACGGTCCCCACCACTTTCCACCCAAACCCACGATCCAATCATGTGTCTTGTCTTATGTCTTGCAGGATCACCTGCCGATGAAACAGGTCCTTCTGGTGCCCCCTGACACCAACCACAACCCCAACTCCAGGAGGAGAGCAGCGAGAAGGAACAGGACACGGATATGAACAGGACCCTTTGACCCGCAGCCAGAGACACCCCGGAGCACCTGTCTGGCGATGACACTGACTTCCCGTCACAGCTGTCCCCAACTCCCTCCACCATCCCTGAGACACTCACCTTGGTTGGTCAATTTAGTGAAGAGGCTCCTGGGGCACTGTGCACTTTACTGGAGTGCCCCTCCAGAGCGGTCCAGGCAGCTGAATCACATCTTCAGGAGGCCGAACCACCGCTCCATGACGCCCCTGGTTGCTGCATGACCATCATTGTAGCCGGTCTCCCCGTCTCTCTGTGGCCTATGGATATGCCTCATCAGACATGCCCACAGCGGATGCCCTCTGTCGCCCAAGAGCCAACCCTTTAGCCGACGGGCGCCTCAAAGAGGCTGGGAACCATTGATTAGAACATAGAAATAGAAAAATACAGCACAGAACAGGCCCTTCGGCACACGATGTTGTGCTGAACTTTTGTCCTAGATTAAGAACAAATTAATCTGCACCCCATCATTCTACCGTAATCCATGTACCTATCCAATAGCCACTTGAAGGTCCCTAATGCTTCCGACTCAACTACTTCCACAGGCAGTGCATTCCATTCCCCCACTAGTCTCTGGGTAAAGAACCTACCTCTGACATCCCCCCTATATCTCCCACCATTCACCTTAAATTTATATCCCCTTGTAATGGTTTGTTCCACCCGGGGAAAAAGTCTCTGACTGTCTACTCTATCTATTCCCCTGATCATCTTATAAACCTCTATCAAGTCGCCCCTCATCCTTCTCCCTTCTAATGAGAAAGGTCTAGCACCCTCAATCTTTCCTCGTAAGACCTACTCTGCATTCCAAGCAACATCCTGGTAAATCTCCTTTGCACCTTTTCTAAAGCTTCCACATCCTTCCTAAAATGAGGCGACCAGAACTGCACATAGTACTCCAAGTGTGGCCTTACCAAGATTTTGTCCAGCTGCATCATCACCTCACGGCTCTTAAATTCAATCCCTCTGCTAATGAACGCTAGCACACCATTGGCCTTCTTCACAGCTCTATCCACATGAGTGGCAACTTTCAAAGATCTATGACATAGACCCAAGATCTCTCTGCTCCTCCACATTGCCAAGAATCCTACCGTTAACCCTGTATTCCGCATTCATATTTGTCCTTTCAAAATGGACAACCTCACACTTTTCAGGGTTAAACTCCATCTGCCACTTCTCAGCCTAGTTCTGCATCCTATCTATGTCTCTTTGCAGCCAACAACAGCCCTCCTCACTACCCACAACTCCACCAATCTTCGTATCGTCTGCAAATTTACTGACCCACCCTTCAACTCCCTCATCCAAGTCATTAATGCAAATCACAAACAGCAGAAGATCCAGAACTGATCCCTGCGGTACGCCACTGGTAACTGGGCTCCAGGCTGAATATTTGCCATCCACCACCACTCTCTGACTTCTATCGGTTAGCCAGTTCGTTATCCAACTGGCCAAATTTCCCACTATCCCATGCCTCCAGGATTGTTCCAGGATGAAGGAATCGTGAACACTGCCTGGGTATCGGGCGCAGACGTACATGATGTGCAGCTCATGGCCACATACCAGCTGCACATTCATCGAGTGGAACCCCTTTCAGTTTGTGACGACCAGCCGGTCATGGGCAGATGCTTGTAGGACGAAATGCATCCCGTCGATCATCCCCTGGATTCGGGGCATCTCAGCGATGGTGGCGAACCCCTCTTCCCGGGCATCCTGGTGGGCTTGTTCCACATTGAATTTGATACATTGTAGTGGCCGGGCATATAGGGTCTCCGTGACAGCACAGATGCACCTGTGCACTGAGCTCTGAGATTCGGGACAGGTCGCCACTAGGCACCTGGAAGAACCCTGTGGCGTAAAGGTTCAAGGCAACCACCATCTTGACAGCCACCGGGAACGGGTGTCCACCTCCATCCCCCCGTGGTGCAGATGCGCCACGATCTGGCAGAACTATCGTACTGACTCTCTGCTCAACGCAAGTCTTTGACGCATGGCCTGTCTGGCAGGTCCTCGAATGACAGGCGCTGCTGGTACACACAAGGCCTCATGCAGTGCCTCCCTTGCACCTCCTCCGCAGTCTGCTGGGCGGCCGGCTCTTCATCCTCACTGGCTGCCTCCTGTTCCTCGAGGGCAGGCTCTGCTGCTGCAGGGTCCTCACCGAGCAGATCCAGCTTGTACAGCCTCAGTGCCTCCCCCAGGGCTGCGGCGACTAGGACGAAGGCCACCATTCCTGGTTGAATTCCAAAGTCCATTGTCTGCATGAGGTGAAAGTAAGACATGTTAGCATGGTGCACGGACGGTGGCGCAGAGGTTCGATCCCAACTCCGGGTCACTGTCCGTGTGGAGATTGCACATTCTCTCCATGTTCGTGTGGATTTCACCCCCACAACCCAAAGATGTGCAGGGTAGGTGGATTGGTCACGCTAAATTGCCCATTAATTGGAAAAAATGAATTGGTCCTCTAAATTTATATTTTAGAAAGGGTGGTGCGTACTCACGTGCCCAACCAGTTCCACCGGGCAACACGGTGGCCCTGTCTGCACTGCAGACCCTGTCCCTGCATGACCCCCTTCTCCCATCCCCACCCCCACCCGTTCCTCCAGGCACTCTGTCCACCATACCCTGGCCCATCGATGCCCAGCACCGTGGGGGGCCCTGGTCCTGGCGTCTGTCCCTGCTGTCGGGTGCCGGTTGCTGGCTCTATCCATGCCATGCGCGCAGACCTGACCTGCCAGATAGTGCCCCCCACCCCACCCCAGTGTCCCACTTCCCCCCTCGTCACCCCTGACTACCCCCTGCCAGTCCCCCCAGCTCCCACCAAAGCCCCCCAGCCAGCGGAACGCCCCTCCCTGACTGTGGCGGAATTGCACACAGTCCGCGGCCGCCCAGCGAAGTTGACAAAAACTCAGATAACACATGTCCCATGCCGTCGGGAAGTCGGCCCATCACGGGCAGAGCATCATGGGAGCGCCTTCAGGTGAAGTCCTGAGGCGATCCCAACGGCATGCGGTGTACTCACCAATGACGCAGTTTTGGAGGGGGCGGAGCATCCGAAAACAGGCACCGCCCCCGATTACAGCGTCAAAAGGGATTCTCTGTCCGATCACCGATTACGATATCGGCATCGGGCAACGGACAATCCCACCCAGGATTTCACTCCAGATCTTCTGACACTTGTATCACTCTGGCAGGGCGGGGCTCATAGAGCCAGTAAATCCCACTCTGGAGAGAAAAGGACACCCCATTCTCAAAGTGAACGTAAAGCCTCCCCCCCCCCCCCCCCCCCCCCCCCCACCGCCGCCCACCCCCACGTCCAGCACCTTCGGCTTTGGGGCTTCAGTACCCCCCTTTCCAGTTCCTTCCCTTCCATTGCCCCCCATCATTGTGGGTGTCTCCCCCACTCCCCGAGTCGGGTTCCCTTAGGGCCCTGCCTCCTGGAGGCCCTCTTCACTAGCCACACACCCTGGCACTGCCCCCTGACACAACCAACCTGTAAGTGCTAACCTGCCCAGCCATGTCTAACTATGGTAACCAGGTTCCCACCCTCACTGGACGTGAACCAGATTACGCCATCAGCAGCAAGGGGGAAAATCTCAACCTGAGAACTCATTGCTGCAAATCCCGTGATGGCCCTCTCACAAGAGTTAGTGGCATGAATGGGACTTGCACCCATGGCGAATGGATCCAGAAAATCATGGCCAAGATTGTTTCACTGACAGTTAATCTTCTTGCTTTTCAATCAGTGTAGGATGGCGATATATCAAAAGGATAGATTTATTGGCTGACAAATGGTAAAGCCTGGGGGCGAGTCATGTGGTGAAATCTCCAGGAATACATTTAATCACAATTGGAACCCTAAACCAGATTGAACTGAATTTTATCTGTAATCCAACTGCCAGCATTTGATTGAAAATGACAAAAAAAGGGCTGATTTTAACTCAGAGCAAGAAAGAAGGGTGTGGTGGCTGAAGTGGGCAGTGTTTATCGTGGTTTCCCAAAGTGTGAGGCCTAGGAGGTTTAAATTCACAAGCCTCATTTAAGAGCTCTGACTCTGACTCTGTCTGAAGCCAGTAGCAATGGCATCACCATCAATGAGTGGGAGTCAGAATTAGTGTTGGGTCAGGCCTGCACTGGGGACCCACAGAATCAGTAAATATAGACGGGGAGGGGCAGGGTAGGCCAAGTCCACAGAGGATAGGAGTTCCAGAGGCAGGGGATGCCCACTTCTCCTCCACCTGGCCCACAAATTACCTTTCAATATCAAAGGAAACTTTACTCGGCCTAAATCTTTGCTTCTGCGAGATTTTGAAGGTGTGCTGGAGATTGTGCAGGCTGCAGTCAGACTTGCAGACAAACTGGCCCCCGGAATATCCACAAGATGGGACAGAGCCACTTAAATTAGGCTGCTCTCCTCGAGGGGAACAGCTGCTATGTGGTTGATGTCAGGTGGGTTAAAATGAAAGAGCAGCGAGTTGTTGTTGCAGGGGTGGGAGAAAACCATCTCCCAATCTCTTCTGCCTCCTTTACCATATCACCACCTCCCCCCTACTCTGCCTCACATCATTTCCATTGGGCAGATTTAAGCTGCACCTGAAGGGTGTGAGACAGGTAGGAAGGGCCTCCCCGCTGCGCTCAAGCTATGCCGATATAATTCTATGCATCCAGGTTAGATTCAAGCCCATTCCGAAAACCAGGCACGTGTTTAAAATGCGATCTGAGAGAGTGCACGTTCTGCGTACCGGTATACTTGGAGAAGCACAATCCTTTGAACCATATCTCAGAATAGTTCGGAAAATCAAAAAGGGTCTAATTCAGGAAACAGCTCCGAAACACTCGGAGAAATTAGGTGAACAAAAGATCCTTGTAACTGGCAGCTGCTTCGAGTTAGTGACTGGTGCCAGCAGGCACGGAGTTCTCAAGGCGACCAGAAGAAAATGGTTACACTGTCTGGGTTAAACATAGAATAATTGGAACCATCCCAAGGAAGATTCTTTTTCTCTAGCCTACTGAATGAGGAAAATAAGTATTAGCATCGAACAGAGGTTTGCTCCTCACTGATGAATTCAAATGTGATTATTATATTGTTCTGGGCCAGGGTTTGGAGAACCCAAAAGTGTATCATGGAGTTCACCTGACCCATAACTTTTAATAGATTGTGGTTATTGGGAGCACACGGGCCTACTCTGCAGGTGGGATGCAACAGAAATCTACAGTACTTTTAAATTAAAACAATGTTTATTTATGAAACCAGTTAACACTTTATAAACCCACTGTTAACATCTTGACAACTATCAACACCAATAAATCCCCAAAGAACACAGTACGCTATAAGTAACTCTTAATCTTTCCTTGCAACATCCATAAGACACAAAAAGAACCCTTTTTACAGTAAGACATCAGGTTTAACTTCTCTACTGAGAGCAGTTACCACTTTGAAATCACCAAATGAACATTCGCCAGCCTGCAGAAATTCACACACATCCTGCTGTGATTGCAGCTTCTCGAAAACTAAAACGAAACCAAACACATCCTATAGCAAACAGCCTAAAGCGAAAGTAAAAGCAGATAGACAGCCCAGCTCCACCCACACTCTGACATCACTGATAAACACCCATTTCTTAAAGGCACATCCACAACAGCTATTTTTATAAACACCCATTTCTTAAAGGCACTCTCACATGACCCTGATTTGCCCCTTGAAGAGACTGACAGTGAAGTAATGACTTCACTTGATTACATCGAAAAATAATCGGGAGAAAGGTTTTGGGTGGGATTCTCCATTGGCTGATGCTGAAATTGGGAAAGGCGATTGGGCGGAGAATCTGTTTGGGAACTCCCAATGGCAAGGTTCACTTGTACATAAGAACAGAAGAACAAGGAGCAGGAGTAGGCCATCTGGCCCCTCGAGCCTGCTCCGCCATTCTACGAGATCATGGCTGATCTTTTGTGGACTCAGCTCCACATTCCCGCCCGAACACCAAAACCCTTTATTCCTTTATTCTTCAAAAAACTATCTATCTTTATCTTGAAAACATTTAATGAAGGTGTCTCAACTGCTTCACTGGGCAGGGAATTCCATAGATTCACAATCCTTTGGGTGAAGAAGTTCCTCCTAAATTCAATCCTAAATCTACTTCTCCTTATTTTGAGGCTATGCTCCCTAGTTCTGCTTTCACCCCCCAGTGGAAACAACCTGCCCGCATCTATCCTATCTATTCCCTTCATAATTTTATATGTTTCTGTAACATCCCCCCGGATCCTGTTAAATTTCAACAAGTACAGTCCCAATCTACTCAACCTCTCCTCATAATCCAACCCCTTCAGCTCTGGGATTAACCTAGTGAATCTCCTCTGCACACCCTCCAGTGCCAGTACGTCCTTTCTCAGGTAAGGAGACCAAAACTGAACACAATACTCCAGGTGTGGCCTCACTAACATCTTATACAATTGCAGCATAACATCCCTAGTCTTAAACTCCATCCCTCTAGCAATGAAGGACAAAATTCCATTTGCCTTCTTAATCACCTGTTGCACCTGTAAACCAACTTTTTGTGACTCATGCACTAGGACACCCAGGTCCCTCTGCACAGCAGCATGCTTTAATAGTTTATCATTTAAATAATAATCCCTTTTGTTGTTATTCCTACCAAAATGGATAACCTCACATTTGTCAACATTGTATTCCATCTGCCGGACCCTAGCCCATTCATTTAACCTATCCAAATCCCTCTGCAGACTTCCAGTGTCCTCTGCACTTTTTGCTTTACCACTCATCTTAGTGTCATCTGCAAACTTGGATACATTGCACTTGGTCCCAATTTCAAACCATCTATGTAAATTGTGAACAACACTGATCCCTGAGGAACACCGCTTGCTACTGATTGTCAACCAGTGAAACACCCATTAATCCCCACTTTTGCTTTCTATTAATTAACCAATCCTCTATCCATGCTACTACTTTACCCTTAACACCATGCATCATTATCTTATGCAGCAACCTTTTGTGTGGCACCTTGTCAAAAGCTTCCTGGAAATCCAGATACACCACATCCATTGGCTCCCCGTTGTCTACCGCACTGGTAATGTCCTCAAAACATTCCACTAAATTAGTTAGGCACGACCTGCTCTTTATGAATCCATGTTGCATCTGTCCAATGGGACAATTTCCATCCAGATGTCTCGCTATTTCTTCCTTGATGACAGATTCCAGCATCTTCCCTACTATCAAAGTTAAGCTAACTGGCCTATAGTTACCCGCTTTCTGCTTACCTCCTTTTTTAAACAGTGGTGTCATGTTTGCTCATTTCCAATCCGTCGGGACCACCCCAGAGTCCAGTAAATTTTGGTAAATTGTCATGAGTGCATTTGCAATTTCCCTAGCCATCTCTTTTAGTACCCTGGGATGCATTCCATCAGGGCCAGGAGACTTGTCTACCTTAAGAACAAAGAACAAAGAACAAAGAAATGTACAGCACAGGAACAGGCCCTTCGGCCCTCCAAGCCCGTGCCGACCATGCTGCCCGACTAAACTACAATCTTCTACACTTCCTGGGTCCGTATCCCTCTATTCCCATCCTATTCATGTATTTGTCAAGATGCCCCTTAAATGTCACTATCGTCCCTGCTTCCACCACCTCCTCCGGTAGCGAGTTCGAGGCACCCACTACCCTCTGCGTAAAAAACTTGCCTCGTACATCTACTCTAAACCTTGCCCCTCTCACCTTAAACCTATGCCCCCTAGTAATTGACCCCTCTACCCTGGGGAAAAGCCTCTGACTATCCACTCTGTCTATGCCCCTCATAATTTTGTAGACCTCTATCAGGTCTCCCCTCAACCTCTTTCGTTCCAGTGAGAACCAACCGAGTTTATTCAACTGCTCCTCATAGCTAATGCCCTCCATACCAGGCAACATTCTGGTAAATCACTTCTGCACCCTCTCTAAAGCCTCCACATCCTTCTGGTAGTGTGGCGACCAGAATTGAACACTATACTCCAAGTGTGGCCTAACTAAGGTTCTATACAGCTGCAACATGATTTGCCAATTCTTATACTCAATGCCCCGGCCAATGAAGGCAAGCATGCCGTACGCCTTCTTGACTACCTTCTCCACCTGTGTTGCCCCTTTCAATGACCTGTGGACCTGTACTCCTAGATCTCTTTGACTTTCAATACTCTTGAGGGTTCTACCATTCACTGTATATTCCCTACCTGCATTAGACCTTCCAAAATGCATTACCTCACATTTGTCCGGATTAAACTCCATCTGCCATCTCTCCGCCCAAGTCTCCAAACAATCTAAATCCTGCTGTATCCTCTGACAGTCCTCATCGCTTTCCGCAATTCCACCAACCTTTGTGTCGTCTGCAAACTTACTAATCAGGCCAGTTACATTTTCCTCCAAATCATTTATATATACTACAAAGAGCAAAGGTCCCAGCACTGATCCCTGTGGACACCACTGGTCACAGCCCTCCAATTAGAAAAGCATCCTTCCATTGCTACTCTCTGCCTTCTATGACCTAGCCAGTTCTGTATCCACCTTACCAGCTCACCCCTGATCCCGTGTGACTTCACCTTTTGTACTAGTCTACCATGAGGGACCTTGTCAAAGGCCTTACTGAAGTCCATATAGACAACATCCACTGCCCTACCTGCATCAATCATCTTAGCGACCTCCTCGAAAAACTCCATCAAGTTAGTGAGACACGACCTCCCCTTCACAAAACCATGCTGCCTCTCACTAATACGTCCATTTGCTTCCAAATGGGAGTAGATCCTGTCTCGAAGAATTCTCTCCAGTAATTGCCCTACCACTGAAGTAAGGCTCACCGGCCTGTAGTTCCCTGGATTATCCTTGCTACCCTTCTTAAACAGAGGAACAACATTGGCTATTCTCCAGTCCTCCGGGACATCCCCTGAAGACAGTGAGGATCCAAAGATTTCTGTCAAGGCCTCAGCAATTTCCTTTCCAGCCTCCTTCAGTATTCTGGGGTAGATCCCATCAGGCCCTGGGGACTTATCTACCTTAATATTTTTTAAGACACCCAACACCTCGTCTTTTTGGATCTCAATGTGACCCAGGCTATCTACACACCCTTCTCCAGACTCAACATCTACCAATTTCTTCTCTTTGGTGAATACTGATGCAAAGTATTCATTTAGTACCTCGCCCATTTCCTCTGGCTCCACACATAGATTCCCTTGCCTATCCTTCAGTGGGCCAACCCTTTCCCTGGCTACCCTCTTGCTTTTTATGTACGTGTAAAAAGCCTTGGGATTTTCCTTAACCCTATTTGCCAATGACTTTTCGTGACCCCGTCTAGCCCTCCTGACTCCTTGCTTAAGTTCCTTCCTACTTTCCTTATATTCCACGCAGGCTTCGTCTGTTCCCAACCTTTTAGCCCTGACAAATGCGTCCTTTTTCTTTTTGATGAGGCCTACAATATCTCTCATTATCCAAGGTTCTCGAAAATTGCCGTATTTATCCTTCTTCCTCACAGGAACATGCCGGTCCTGAATTCCTTTCAACTGACACTTGAAAGCCTCCCACATGTCAGATGTTGATTTGCCCTCAAACATCCGCCCCCAATCTATGTTCTTCAGTTCCCGCCTAATATTATTATAATTAGCCTTCCCCCAATTGAGCACATTCATCCTAGGACCACTCTTATCCTTGTCCACCAGTACTTTAAAACTTACTGAATTGTGGTCACTGTTACCGAAATGCTCCCCTACTGAAACATCTACCACCTGGCCGGGCTCATTCCCCAATACCAGGTCCAGTACCGCCCCTTCCCTAGTTGGACTGTCTACATATTGTTTTAAGAAGCCCTCCTGGATGCTCCTTACCAACTCCGCCCCGGCTAAGCCCCCGGCACTAAGTGAGTCCCAGTCAATATTGGGGAAGTTGAAGTCTCCCATCACCACAACCCTGTTGTTTTTACTCTTTTCCAAAATCTGTCTAGCTATCTGCTCCTCTGTCTCCCGCTGGCTGTTGGGAGGCCTGTAGTAAACCCCCAACATTGTGACTGCACCTTCTTATTCCTGATCTCTACCCATATAGCCTCACTGCCCTCTGAGGTGTCCTCCCGCAGTACAGCTGTGATATTCTCCCGAACCAGTAGCGCAACTCCGCCTCCCCTTTTACATCCCCCTCTATCCCGCCTGAAACATCTAAATCCTGGAACGTTTAGCTGCCAATCCTGCCCTTCCCTCAACCAGGTCTCTGTAATGGCAACAACATCATAGTTCCAAGTACTAATCCAAGCTCTAAGTTCATCTGCCTGACCCGTAATACTTCTTGCATTAAAACATATGGACTTCAGGCCACCAGACCCGCTGTGTTCAGCAACTTCTCCCCGTCTTCTCTGCCTCAGAGCCCCACTGTCCCTATTCCCTAGTTCTCCCTCAATGCTCTCACCTTCTGACCTATTGCCCACCCCCCTGCCATACTAGTTTAGCCCCATTAGCTTGCCCATCACTGGGGCGGCACGTGGCACAGTGTTAGCACTGGGACTACGGCGTTGAGGATCCGGGTTCGAATCTCTGCCTTGGGTTACTGCCCGTGTGGAGTTTGCACATTCTCCCCATGTCTGCGTGGGTGTCACCCTCACAACCCAAAGATGTGGAGGTTAGGTGGATTGGTCACACTAAATTGCCCCTTAATTGGAAAAAAACTAATTGGGTACTCTAAATTTCTTTTTAAAAAACTTTCCCATCACTACCTCCTTAGTGATAACAATCGTCTCAAGGTCCTCTCCTGTCATTGCCTCATTTCCATCAGTCACTGGCATGTTATTTGTGTCTTCCACTGTGAAGAGCGACCCAAAAAACCTGTTCAGTTCCTCAGCCATTTCCTCATCTCCCATTATTAAACCTCCCTTCTCATCCTCTAAAAGACCAATATTTACCTTAGCCACTCTTTTTTGTTTTATATATTTGTAGAAACTTTTACTATCTGTTTTTATATTCTAAGCAAGTTTACTCTCATAATCTATCTTACTCTTCTTTATAGCTTTTTTAGTAGCTTTCTATTGCCCCCGAAAGACTTCCCAATCCTCTAGTCTCCCACTAATCTTTGCCACTTTGTATGCTTTTTCCTTCAATTTGATACTCTCCCTTATTTCCTTAGATATCCACGGTCGATTTTCCCCCTTTCTACCATCCTTCCTTTTTGTTGGTATAAACTTTTGCTGAGCACTGTGAAAAATCGCTTGGAAGGTTCTCCACTGTTCCTCAACTGTTTCACCATAAAGTCTTTGCTCCCAGTCTACCTTAGCCAGCTGTTCTCTCATCATCCCATTGTAATCTCCTTTGTTTAAGCACAAAACACTAGTGTTTGATTTTACCTTCTCACCCTCCATCTGCATTTTAAATTCCACCATATTGTGATCGCTCTTTCCGAGAGGATCCCTAATTATGAGATCATGAATCAACCCAGTCTCATTACACAGGACCAGATCTAGCACCGCTTGTTCTCTCGTAGGTTCCATTACATACTGTTCTAGGAAACTATCGCGGATACATTCTATAAACTCCTCCTCAAGGCTGCCTTGACTGACCTGGTTAAACCAATCGACATGTAGATTAAAATCCCCCATGATAACTGCTGTACCATTTCTACATGCATCAGTTATTTCTTTGTTTATTGCCTGCCTCATATAATGTTACTATTTGGTGGCCTATAGACTACTCCTATCAGTGACTTTTTCGCCTTATTATTCGTGATTTCCACCCAAATGGATTCAACCTTATCCTCCATAGCACCGATGTCATCTCTCACTACTGCCTGGATGTCATCCTTAAATAACAGAGATACCATCCACTCTTTCCTTCTGAATAGTTTGATACCCGTGGATATTTAACTCCCAGTCGTGACCATCCTTTAGCCTTGTTTCAGTAATGGCCACTAAATCATAGTCATTCACGATGATTTGTGCCATCAACTCATTTACCTTATTCCGAATACTACGAGCAGGCTTTTATGTTGGCTTTTATACCTCAGTTCTGAATCTTAACACCTCTATCAGTAACCTCTCCTAAGTTATTTTTCCTTTTAACTTTTCTCCTCAAAATCCTTATCGTTGAGCCCATATCTTCATGTAATAACCTGTTGCTTTGCTTTCCATTTATGTTTTTACTTCCCGTTTTATTCCTTTTTGTATTACTGGGCCTTTTCACTGAGCTCTCCTCAGTCACTTTACCCTGTACTGTGGCCCTTTTTGATTTTTGACTATGGCTTCTCTGCCTTTCGCTTTCCCCCTTACTGCCTTTTGTTTCTGTCCCCGTTTTACTTCTCTCCGACTTCCTGCATTGGTTCCTACCTCTCTGCCACATTAGTTTCAACCCTCCCAACAGCACTAGCAAACTAGGACATTGGTTCTAGTCCTGTCCAGGTGCAGACCGTCCGGTTTGTACTGGTCCCACCACCCCCAAAACCGGTTCCAATGCCCCAGGAATTTTAATCCTTCCCTCTTGCACCATCTCTCGAGCCACACATTCATCCTATCTATCCTGACATTCCTACTCTTACCTAGCTCGTGGCACTGGTAGCAATCCTGAGATTACTACCTTTGAGGTACTACTTTTTAGTTTAACTCCTAACTCCCTGAATTCAGCTTGTAGGACCTCATCCCGTTCTTTTACCTATATCTTTGGTGCCTACATGCACCACAACAGCTGGCTGTTCATCCTCCCCCCGCCAGAATGTCCTGCAGCCGCTCCGAGACGTCCTCCACCCTTGCACCAGGGAGGCAACATAGCATCCTGGAGTCTCGATTGCGTCCGCAGAACCGCCTGTCTATTCTCCTGACGATTGAGTCTCCTATCACTATAGCCCTGCCATTCTTCTTCCTGACCTCCTGCGCAGCAGAGCCAGCCATGGTGCCATGATCCTGGTTGCTGCTGCCTTTCCCTGGTGAGCCATCTCCCTCAACAGCATCAAAAATGGCATATCAGTTTTGCAGGGAGATGACTGAAGGAACACCTGCACTGCCTTCCTACTCTTGCTCTGTCTTTTGGTCACCTATTTTCTATCTCCCTCAGTAATTTTCACCTGCGGTGTGACCAACTCACTAAACGTGCTATCCACGACGTCCTCAGCATTGTGGATGCTCTAAAGTGAGTCCACCCGCAGCTCCAGAGCCATCAAGCGGTCTAACAGGAGCTGCAGCTGGACACACGTCTTGCACGTGAAGGTGTCAGGGACACTGGAAGGGTGCTTGGACTCCCACATCTTACACGCGGAGCATGGCACGGGTCTGAGTTCTCCTGACATGACATGCCTTAACCCTTAAATTAACTTATATATTATTGTTATTATTTTTAAAAACTTGTTTTTATCTCTCCTTATTATACCGATTTGGTTTTTAAACTTTAATTTCTAAACTTTTAATTCTTACCTTCACATACCACTTACCTGACTGAGTTGACTTCTCCTAGAATCCTCTTCTGCTGCCTCTATTGGACGATGATCTTTCTCCTGTTTGTCACTGGAGGGATCCTTCATCTACACACAGTACAGTTGAGGTGACTGAGTTGACTTCTCCCAGAAACCTCTTCTGCCACCTCTATTGCATGATTGTGCTTTTAAAAATTTGGAACCAGGCACCGTGGCTGATGAGGGAGAGAGAGGAGATAGGACATGGAGAGGCACGACCATGGGCTGCCGGGCCAGACACTGGCCGGCTGGCTGAAGGGGGTCCCTGCCTGGGGATGGTGGATGACACAGGAATGAGCCATAGGGACGGGGTAACCCGCAATGGAGCTGAGGCAGTGTCCAGGCACGAACCGCCATTGCTGCGCTCAGCAAGGCAGCCATCGTGCTGTGCACCCCACTGACCATGGCCCACCTTGCTATGGTTCTGCAGAGTGACACCGGCCGCATGGGTGCCCCTATACCATCACCCCTCTATCCCACCCTCCCCATGCCATCCCCCCGCCGGAGGGGAATCTCGTGTACTCCTGGTAAGGGCAGCGCGAGCTGATTGTACCCCTGGCAGCAGGGGCAGGTGCTAGGGCCAGAAACCCCTAGGGTGCCGGGCACCGACGGGGCCAGGGGTGCGGGGTCAGCATCTGTAATGCCAATCGGGACCACCGTGTAGCCCATTGCACATGGTTGGGCACGGGGTACGCACCATGCTAACATGTCGGCCATTTACCCCCCGCAGACAATAGATTGAAATTCAACCAGTAAAGGTGGCCTTCCTCGTAGCCACCGCAGCCCTGGGGGATGCACTGCGGCTGTACGAGCTGGAGCTGCTCGAGGAGGAGGAACCTGCAGCAGCGGAGTCTGCCCCAGAGGAACAGAAGCAGCCAGTGAGGATGGAGAGCAGCCTGCCCAACAGGCCGAGGAGGTGGTGCAAAGGAGGCACCGTATGAGGTCTCGTGTGTAACGGCAGCGTCTTTCATTTGTGGACCTACCGTACCGGGCATGCTGTCGAAGACTCTGGCTGAGCAGGGGGAGAGTGCGACATATCTGCCAGAACATGGCACACCTGGCACTGCGGGAGATTGGGGGAGGATTCCCGCTCTCGGTGACTGTCAAGTTGGCGGTTGCCCTGAACATTTACGCCACGGGGTCCTTCCAGGTGCCAAATAGGGACCTGTTCGGGGATCTCAAAGAGCTAGGTGCACAGATGCATCCGTGTCATCATGGGGGCCCGATATACCTGGTCGGCACAATATATCAAATTCAATGTGAACGGAGCCCAACAGAATGCCCAGGCAGCACGATTTGCCACCATCGACAGGATGCCCCGGGTCCAGGGGGTGATCACCGGGATGCATGTTGCCCTACGAGCACCTGCAGATGACAGGCCACTCTACACAAACCAAAGGGAGTTCCACTCACTGAATATGCAGCTGATATGTGACCATGAGGTGCACATCCTGCACCCCTGTGCCTGATACCCGGGCAGTGTGCATTACACCTTCATCCTGGCCCATTAGATGACTCCTGGCCTCTTCGAGTGGCCCCACCCCGGCTGGGGGGGTTGGCTCTTCGCCGACAGGTGTTATCCGCTATGGTCATGACACCCATCTGGAGGCCACAGACCAACGCGGAGACCCGCTACAACGACACACATGCAGCGACAAGGTCCATGATCAAACGATGCTTTGGCCTCCTGAAGGTGCCATTCAGGTGCCTGGACCACACTAGAGGGGACCTTCAGTATAGTGCTGAGAGTATCGGCCACATTGTGGTGGCCTGCTGCGTCCTCCACAACATCGCACAGAAGAGGGGCGATGTTCTGTAGTAGCAGGATGAATGACAGTCTTTGTCTGATAAGGAGGATGTGGAGGAGGAGGAGGATGGGCAGGACATCGGGCCCGGGCAGGCATGTGAGGCTGCACAACATGTGCGCCAGGGCCAACACGCAACTCAACACCTTAAGGTTCACCGACTAAGGAGGGAGGGGGACTGGCTAGGTGCACGGACACCGCATCCCGCATCAACACCCACCACTCCCCCCAGCCACTGCCCCCCCCCCCCCCCCCACCCCCACAACCTGCAACACCTTCCATGATACATACCTTTTTTAAAAAAAATAATTTCGCGTACGTAATTCATTTTTTCCAATTAAGGGGTAATTTAGCGCGAGCAATCCAGCTAGCCTGCACATCTTTAGGTTGTGGGGGCGAAACCCACGCAGACACAGGAGAATGTGCAAACTCATCACGGACAGTGACCCAGAGCCGGGATCAAACTTGGGACCTCAGCACCATGAGGCAGCAATGCTAATCACTGCGCCAACGTGCTGCCCCCGTGACACATACCTGCCGCACTACAGGGTGCAGTCCCTGGGTTGGCAATAACAGTGCGTATGGACCATGGGATGGAGGATGATGACAACCTGCTCAGGGATGAGCTCTGGGGCTCCATATCGTTTGGCAATGTCTGACTCCTGCCCATAGTAGCATTTTCCACCGTACATCGAGTTGATCCCTGCATGTGAGCTGACTATTCCGTCACACAATCCCATCGAATCCCTTGGGTTGAGGGGAGGGGAAGGGCAGGGGGAGGGGGGGGAGGAGGGGGGTGGGGTGATTGGGGACCGTGGAGGGCGGGAAACTGGAGCGGTAAATGCTGGCTGAACTGCGGTCCCTGAGCCAAACCCCTCCCCCCCCCACCCACACCCCCTCTGCGGCCAGCCCACCCCTCACACCCTTCTGTCAGCGCAGCGAGGCATGTTGTAATATTGTGAACAGGTGCTTAATGCAAAAACATATATATAGATTTATGCGCTAGCCCCTATTGCTAATCTGTGCCCTGCACCCGAGCCAACCTAATTTTCTGGCTTTCAGGGGCTAAGGATAAAGGTCAGAAGTTTGAGAACTCATCTGACAGAAATAAAAATCCTAATCTTCATGGAGTCCGGCTTACTCCATTAAAAGTTGGGGAGCAGGTGCAGAAGATTTTCCCACCCCCATTCCCGATAGACCCTGGGCTGTATTCTCCGATTTTGAGACTTTGTCTGGAGGAAGTGTTTAATTCTACGATGAAAAAATGGGCGAGGCCCCAGCACCTACCCTCCGACCAGTGAGGGGGCTAGCAGCCACGCCACGTAAAACACACGGCCTTCACAAAATAGGCCAGAGAATTGCTAGGTCCGTGGTCGCGCATGCGCACGGTGACGACCTGCAGTGGTCGCACCGTGCAACATGGCACCGGCCGCGCGCGGACCAGACCTGCCAGATGGTGCCCCCTTGGACACCCCCTCGCCACTCCTGGGCCACACTCAGGCCACCCCCACCAGTCCCCCCAGCCCTCGCCAAAGCCCCCACAGCCAGCGGCACAGTCCCCCCCCCCCCCGACTGTGGCAGCGCTGGACACAGTCTGCAGCCATCACGCCGGGTTCCCAAAAACTGAGAGCACACGTGACCCGCGGCGTCGGGAACTCGGCCCATGGGGGGCGGAGCATTGGGTGAGGGCCTTCAGGTAATGTCCTGAGGCGTACTCACCGATGACGTTGTTTTGGAGCGGGCAGTGCATCCAAAAACAGGTGCCGCCCCCCGATGCGGCTGTAAAAAGGGATTCTCCGCCCGATCGCCAATTACAAGATCGGGATCGGCAAGTGGAGAATCCTGCCCCCTATTTTTGCCAAGAGCGGAAGGTAATGGTGAATAAGAACACAAGCTGGAAACCCAAACTCAATCGGGCCATTTGAAACTAGTGTCAAGTTCAAACAGACCTCGTTTTCACTATTACATGGGCCTTACTTGCACTGTAGGAGTCACAACTGTATGAAATAGATGTAAATGCTCTTGGTAAATGGATAAGATCTGTTCAGGTGTCATAATCTGAAGTTTTTTAAATCCTCTGCCCTTTAAACATGAAAAAAGAGGCTGAAGTAAGTTCAAGGAAAACAGTCTGCTGGACTGCTTTGAATGACAAGCCACCTGGTGTAGATGCAAAAAGACCATTACCAGCCATCCCTGCAGGTTCACTAGAGTTATTTGCTGTCATTTCCCAAGGGCTGTTGTTACAGTAGAGGTCATTATAAATGCTTGGCAGAGTTTCAAAAGCTACAGCACCCCTTATCTCAGCCTGGAAGAAAATGATTTCATGGGTGAAATTCTCCGGTATCGACGCAATGTCCACCGACCGCAAACGGCGCAAATCAGTCGGGCATCGCGCCGCCCCAAAGGTGCGGAATCCTCCGCATCTTGGGGGGCCGAGCCCTAACTTTGAGGGGCTAGGCCCGCGCCGGACTGATTTCCGCCCTGTCAGCTGGCGGAAGTGCCCCACCAGCTGGCGCGGAAATGACATTGCCGGGCGGTGCATGCGCGGGAGCGTTAGCGGCCGCTCACGGCATCTCCGCGCACGCGCTGTCGAGGGGGTCCCTTCCGCCTCCACCATGGTGGAGAACGTGGCGAAGGCGGAAGGAAAGGAGTGCCCCCACGGCACAGGCCCATCCGCGGATCGGTGGGCCCCGATCGTGGGCCAGACCACCGTGGGGGCACCCCCCGGGGCCAGGTCGCCCACAGGACCCCTGAGCCCGCCCGCGCCGCCTTGTCCCGCCGGTAAGGTAGGTGGTTTAATCTACGCCGGCGGGACAGGCATTCTAGCAGCGGGACTTCGGCCCATCCGGGCCGGAGAATCGTGGGGGGAGGGGGCCGCCAACTGGCGTGGCGCGATTCCCACCCCCGCCGAATCTCCAGTACCGGAGAATTTGGCAACCGGCGGGGGCGGAATTCACGCCAGCCCCCGGCGATTCTCCGACCCGGCGGGGGGTCGGAGAATCTCGCCCCATATTTTTATTGATAGTTACAAGAGGCTATTAGTTATATTTGATGTGGTTAATGAATATAACTTTGTTTTTATAACAGATTGAACATTTGAGGGGACTTAAAAGCTTTGAATGTGTTTCATGAATGGGAGATTTGCCAATAAATTTACAGTACCCAATTATTTTTTTCCAATTTAGGGGCAATTTAGCACGGCAAATCCACCGATGGTTCATCTTTAGGTTGTGGTGTAAAACACGCAGACACGGGGAGAATGTGCAAACTCCACACAGGCAATGACCCAGGGCCGGGATCGAACCCAGGTCCTCAGCGCCGTAGGCAGCAGTGCTAACCACTGCATCACCATGCCACCCAAGGTTTGCCAATATTAAGTATGCACAAGTGAAAGCTGAAGTTTAATTTTGTTTTTCATCTCCAGATGGCGCAGACTAAGTTTTAAGCAGCACAGGCTAGCTTTAAGCAGTGCCAGTCACTCAGGATATTGCATTCATGCTCAGGTGCCCAACCAGTACATTGAGTTGACTCATGGCTGATATCATTTGAAACCAACAGGCAACAGGGCCTTGGTAAGTTTCGATGGATTATATTCCTTTCCATCAATGTACAACTCAAAGAAGAAAGATACCTTTCTCAGTGGTTTGGCCAACAGTCCTCCCTCGACTAACACCATCAAAAATAGACTCCCATAAATTCCAGTGCATAGATAAACCCGGCATACAAGTTGAATCCATGGGCGGGATTCTCTGACTCCCGCCGGGTCGGAGGATCGCCGGGGGGCGGCGTGAACCCCGCCCCCACCAGCTGCCGAATTCTCCGGCACCGGGGATTTGGCGGGGTCGGGAATCGCGCCGCGCCAGTCGGCGGCCTCTGGCAGTGGCCAGCCCGGCGATTATCCGGCCCGCAATGGGCCGAGTGGCCGCCTGTTTTTTGCCGGTCCCGCCGGCGTAAATTAGAGTAGGTCCTTACTGCCGGGACCTGGCGGCGCGGGCGGTCTCCGGGGTTCTTGGGGGGGCGCAGGGGGATCTGGCCCTGGGAGGTGCCCCCACGGTGGCCTGGCCCGCGATCGGGGCCCACCAATCCGCGGGCGGGCCTGTTCCGTGGGGCACTTTATTCTTCTGCACCGGCGGCTGTAGCGGTCCGCCATTGCCGTTGCGGACACGAAGCCCCCTGTGCATGTGCTGGGATGACGCCAGCACGCGCTGGCACTCGCGCGCATTCGGCAACTCGCGCCGGCTGGCGGAGGCCCTTCGGCGCCAGATGGCATGGCGCCAAGCCCCTATCCCACCGGACGGCGCGGCGCAAACCACTCCGGGGCCGGCCTAACCCCTGAAGGTGCAGAGGATTCCGCACCTTTGGGGCGGCCCAACACCGGAATGGTTCACGCCTTCCTTCCCGCCGGAGTTGCCCGCCCAGCCTATTACAGCAGAATCCCGCTCCATGTTTCCAGCCCCAAAAATTATGGGCTGGATTCTCCGCACCCCAACAGCAAAATCGGGTCCCGCGATGGGGTGGAGAATCCGCTTTCCCGTATGAAATCCCGTAGGAGGAGTAGAGGGTGGCATAGTGGTATTATTGCTGGGCTAATAAGCTTGAAATCTGGGGATCCGGGTTCGAATCCTGCCACTGCAGGTGGTGAAATTTGAATTCAATAAAAATCAGGAATTAAAAGTCTAAAGATTTTACGGGCAGCACGGTAGCACAGTGATTAGCACAGTTGCTTCACAGCTCCAGGGTCCCAGGTTCGATTCCGGCTTGGGTCACTGTCTGTGTGGAGTCTGCACATCCTCCCTGTGTCTGCGTGGGTTTCCTCCGGGTTCTCCGGTTTCCTCGCACAGTCCAAAGATGTGCAGGTTAGATGGATTGGCTGTGCTAAATTCCCCTTAGTGTCAAAAGGTTCGGTGGGGTTATTGGGTTACGGGGATAGGGTGGACGTGTGGGCATAGGTAGGGTGCTCTTTCCAAGGGCCACTGCAGACTCAATGGGCTGAATGGCCTCCTCCTGCACTGTAAATTCTATGATCTATGAAATCGGGACTGGCACCGGTCCCGCTATTCTCCGTCCCCGACCGGCCAAATTCCCGATGGCGTGGACCACTCATGGGTCCACTGTCCGTGATACCCGCGTGGCGGCTGCAGAATCAGTCCGGGGCCGCCACGGTCGAGGGAGGGACGATCGAAGGGCGGGGGGGGGGGGCCTCATTCGGGACTGGGGGCTATGTGTGAGGGCCTTCCGGGTCGGGCGAGCGACCGATGCGGGGCGCTATGTTCCCGGTCCAGGTCCGTGGGCTGAGTCCGCTGTGGAGCACGGCACGGCCGCTGGATGCTGCCACCATGCGCATGCGGGGCCTCTGACCTGGAAGTGCGAGGGGCCGTATCGGCAGCTGGAGGTGCGAGCCCCATGACAGCTGCCTGCTAGCCCCCTGCAAGGCGGTGAATCTGTGGCCTTTTGATGCACAGTTTTCATGACGGCGTGGGGACATAGTCCCACAAATGGAGAATCCAGCCCCATGTTTTTGCATTTATTCAACATATAAGTCGTACTCCTTTTTCAAGAATTCATATAAATAACCAGCTCCTATTTTATGCCCCACAAATGTATGTTTTAACTGCCTTATAATCGGGTGCAAGGGAACAACAGGCAATAGGGGCTGTGATGCAAAGATACCTGGAAGTTTCAGAAACACTCACACAGACCAGAACCCACATGGAAGACTACAAAGAAAAGTTAGTCTTCTAACAAATGGAGTGACTTATGAAGCCAGTTTCAGGCTACGTCATAACATTTGCTAACTCGCCAAATAATTAAGCTGCAATGATGTAATTCACTGTTAGCGAAAGAACGGTTTGAGAATGGAACGCGAAGGTGGCGGCGCTGAAGAAGAGGCCCAAGAGAGATGTGCCAGGGGAATAAGCTTGATCTTCATAAGTATGTATCAGAATGGGCCCTCGAAAATCAGAATGGGCCCTCGAAAATCAGAATGGGCCCTCGAAAATCAGAATGGGCCCTCGAAAATCAGAATGGGCCCTCGAAAATCAGAATGGGCCCTCGAAAATCAGAATGGGCCCTCGAAAATCAGAATGGCTACACTATGACCAGAGATGCAATGTGTAAATTATGCACTTAAGATGGCCAGATGAAACCCTGGGTCAAACAAAGATTTCAGAGCAACAGTTAGTTGGTGCATAATTTCTTTTGAGTGGGGACAGAAGACATCCCTGCATAGACTCCCGGTGCAGAACAAAGTACCCCAAACTCATGGGGCTGGACTCCTGGACTCTCCGATTCTGAGGCTATGTCCCCACGATAGAGTGGGAACGGTAGCGTTTTACGCCCGAATAAATGGCCCGAATAAGTGGCGTAAAACGGCCACCCATCCTCCGTTTGGCTGAGGGCTAGCATGCCGGCAGCGTAGAGGACCCGGCACTAGCTGCCGGTATGGCCCGGAGAATTGCCCAGTCCGTGGCCGCGCATGCGCACGGCGGCGGCCTGCAGCGGCGCTGCCCGCACCTCGACCCACAAAATAGTGCCCCCCTTTGGTTGGCTTGCATGCCCCAAACCGCACCCCAACAGTGCCCCCAGGCGCTGATAAAGTCCCCCCTGCCCGCGGATCGGCCCTCCCTCGACTGTGGCGGCGCTGGACTGTGTCCGCAGCTGCCATGCCAAGTTCCCGACAGGATGGGGCCATGAGTGATCCACGCCGTCGGGAACTCGGCTTGTTGGGGGCGGGCATAGTGGGGCGGGCCTCCGGCAATGTCCTGAGGCCGTCGATACGGCGAAAGGGGCGGTGCATTGCAAATGCGGCATCGCCCTCGATTTGGTCAGGAACTGGTCCACGGTAGCACAGTGATTAGCACTATGGCTTCACGTCACCAGGGTCCCAGGTTTGATTCCCGGCTTGGGTCACTGTCTGCACGTTCTCCCTGGGTCTGCGTGGGTTTCCTCCGGGTGCTCCGGTTTCCTCTCTTAAGTCCCGAAAGACGTGCTGTCAGGTAAATTGGACATTCTGAATTCTCCCTCAGTACCCAACAGAAGCCAGAATGTGGCGACTTGGGCCTTTGCACAGTAACTTCGCTGCAGTGTTAATGTAAGCCGACTTGTGACAATAAAGATTATTATATTATTATCCTCCCCGATGGCTCCGATCTGTACAGATTTTCATAGAACTCCTCAAACACCTAATTAATCTGGTCCAGGGCCACCACCAGTTTCCCTGTCCTATCCCGCACCTAGACGATTTGAAATGAAAAATGAAATGAAAATCGCATATTGTCACAAGTAGGCTTCAAATGAAGTTACTGTGAAAAGCCCCTAGTCGCCACATTCCGGCGCCTGTTCGGGAGGCTGGTACGGGAATTGAACCGTGCTGCTGGCCTGCCTTGGTCTGCTTTCAAAGCCAGCGATTTAGCCCTTGCTGTCACCTCCCTCTGAAGCTGGCTGCCAGCATGCAGCCTTCTCCCCATACTCATAAATCACCCCCCTCGCCCGGCTCAGTTGGTGCACCGTCTTCCCCATGGACAACCAATTAAACCTAGCCTGAAGCTCCCTCCTTCGGGCCAAAAGGGCCAGATCTTCACCACGTGCGTACCTCCTGTCCACCTCCAACATCTCATCTATGAACCTTTGACGCTCTTCCCTCTCCTCTTTATCCACCTTGGCCATAAACGATATCACCTCGCCCATCACTACCGCCTTCAGGGCCTCCCATCTACTGCCTGCAATACTTCCCCTGTACAGTTAAAGCCCACATACTCATCAATCACCTTCCCGATTTCCTCACAGAAACTTCGGTCCCCGAACAACCCCACATCCAAATACTATCCCGGCCTCTGCGCTACCCCCTTCTCCCAGACCAGATCCACCTAATGCGGTGCGTGATCCGAGATCGCTATCGCCTAATACTCTGATCCCCTAGCCCCCGCCGGCAATGCCTTCCCTACTACATAAAAGACTATCCTCGAATAAACCTTGTGAACCAAGGAGAAAAACAAATGCTCCCATTTGTTGGGGTACCTACCCCATGCTGTGTTATTCACTCTGGGGTAACACGGACTGCAACTGGATGCAGTTGTACTGGAAAGTAGACTCCAAACTTAAACGTTAGTTCAATACGTTTTATTGAACATTTTAAGCAGTGCACACAGCTTGCTGTGGGTTGACACTCTACTAATCTAAGTGTGCTAACTATAACTAACTAGACCAGACTAACTCTGAGCCACGTGTAGAAGGTGCTAACTGATATATACACCCTGACTGTCACGACAGTTGTCACCAGTGGAAAGAGGTGGAGTGCTGATGCCTTGTGTGTTTTATAGTGGGAAACCCCCCTCTAGTGTTCTTTCTGGTGATTGGTTGTGTTCTGTCCTGTGTGTTGATTGGCTGTACTGGGTGTCTGTCACTGCCTGTCTCGATCTCATTACGTGCATGAGTGCATGTCTTGACATCCCCCCTTTTTAAAAAAAAATTGTCAGTTGCTTAGAGCATGTGCGACATTATGTGCATGGATAACTATTTACATTAAATGGCGAGTGAATGAATATGTACATGAAAGGTGTCTAGCGTGCAGATACAGAACAATACTTACAAGATAAATGTCTATAAGTCCAATCTTTGGGGCTTGCGTCGGATCCTTGTCGACCTTCTGAGAGGTGAAGGTGGGGACGACAGCGCCTTGACAGGCGGGATTGCTGCCAGATTGGTCGCCTCGTGGTGCGAGGTATCCGGAGGAGGCATAACAACATCTGGAAAGGTGAGATTTGGTGGTGGGCAGACAAGTTTACGTAGTGCCCTTCTGTTGCGCCTGACAATGGAGCCATCAGCCATGCGAACAGTCTGGGAGCAGCCTGTCGAACAACAACAGCTGGAGCTGGAGCTGGCCAGCTTCCATCAGGTAGCTTGATGCGAACAGCATCTTCCGGAGAGAGCACAGGCAAATCGGTAGCTTGAGCATCGTATGTCAGCTTTTGCCGGTTCCTGAGTTGCTGCACCTTTTGCAGCACTGGGAGGTGATCCAGATCTGGTAAGTGTATGGCTGGAATAGTCGTCCGCAGGTCTCTATTCATGAGGAATTGAGCCGGAGACATACCGGTGGACAGAGGGGTTGCCCTGTACGCCAACAGCGCAAGGTTGAAGTCAGAATCAGAGTCCGCAGCCTTGCAGAGCAGTTGCTTCACTATATGGACCCCTTTTTAGACCTTCCCGTTGGACTGCGGGTAGTGAGGGCTTGAGGTAATGTGTTTGAGTTGGTACAACGAGGCAAAATTGGACCACTCTTGGGTGTGGAATCAGGGACCATTGTCACTCTTGACAGTGAGTGGAATACCATGCCTGGCAAATATCTCCTTGCAGGCCTTGATGACTGTCCTTGATGTGAGGTCTGACAGCTTCACAACTTCCGGGTAATTTGAGAAGTAATCTATGATGAGCACATAGTCACGCCCATTGGCGTGAAAAAGGTCGATTCCCACCTTGGACCACGGAGAGGTCACGATCTCGTGTTGTTGGAGTGTTTCTTTCGCCTGAGCAGGCTGGAAGCGCTGGCAGGTCGCACAATTGAGGACCATATTGGATATGTCCTGGCTGATTCCAGGCCAATAGACAGCCTGCCGGGCCCTGCGCCTACATTTTTCGACACCGAGGTGTCCCTCGTGGATTTGTTTGAGCGCCAAGCTTTGCAGACTGTGAGGAATAACGATATGATCTAGCTTGAGGAGGATCCACTCCACGACTGTCAGGTCATCCTTGACATTAAAGAACTGAGGGCATTGCCCTTTTTGCCAACCATTTGCAAGGTGGTGCATTACATGCTGCAGAAGAGGGTCTTTGGCAGTCTCTTCACGAATGCTGATCACTCTTTCATCTGAGGCCGGGAGGTTGCTGGCACACAGCTGCACCTGTGCCTCAATTTGATAGATGAAGTCAACCTGTTCACAGGGCGAGGTGATGGAGCGGGACAGGGCATCCGCAATTATTAGCTGCCTGGTGTCTACACTAACTCAAAATCGTACTGCGGAGTCGAAGGAGAATGCGCTGAAGCCTGAGCGTCATGTCATTCAAGTCCTTATGAATAATATGGACCACGGGTCTGTGGTCAGTCTCCAATGTAAATGTAGGTAGACCGTAGACGTAGTCATGGAACTTTACAATGCCGGTTAGGAGGCCCAGGCACTCTTTTTCTATCTGGGCGTACCTCTGTTCAGTAGGAGTCATGGCCCTTGACGCATAAGCCACTGGAGCCTAGGATGAGGAGTCATCCTTCTGGAGGAGCACCGCACCAATGCCGTCCTGGCTTGCGTCCGTGGAGATTTTTGTCTCCCTGTCCGGGTCAAAAAATGCTAGTACCGGATCAGTGGTGAGCTTTGCCTTTAGCTCGAACCATTCTGCTTGATGTGTGGGTAGCCACTGGAATGCAGTGGACTTCTTCACCAGATGCCTGAGAGCCGTGGTGTGTGAGGCCAAGTTGGGAATGAACTTTCCCAAGAGGTTTACCATACCGAGGAAACGTAGTACCACCTTTTTGTCTTCCGGGGTCTTCATGGCATTAATGGCCTTGACTCTGTCCGAATCTGATCGCACACCCTGCTGCGATATCTGGTCACCCAAGAATTTGATGGAGGACATGCCAAAGGAGCACTTGGCCTTGTTCAACTTCCGTTTGCATGGACCGGTCAAAAGACTTGTTTGAGACGAGATATGTGTTCCTCGGGGGTCGTGGACCACCTGATTACATCATTTACGTAGACACGCACACCCTCAATGCCCTCCATCGTCTGCTCCATGATCCTGTGGAAGATCTCGGAGGCTGAAACAATGCCGAACGGCATCCGGTTATAACAGTACCTTCCGAAAGGTGTATTGAATGTGCAGAGCTTCCTGCTGGACTCGCCCAGTTGTATCTGCCAGAAACCACGCAATGCATCTAGCTTTGTGAAGAATTTGGCATGTGCCATCTCACTGGTCAGTTCCTCCCGCTTCGGGATCGGGTAGTGTTCCCGGGTTATGTTCCAGTTAAGATTTTTGGGATCTATGCATATCCGCAACTCTCCTGAGGGCTTCTTCACACAGACCATCGAGCTGATCTGGTCAGTCAGTTCCGTCACTTTAGAGATTATGCCCTGGTTTTGGAGCTCCTGCAGCTGTCCCTTTAAACGTTCCTTCAGAGGAGCCGACACCCGGCGTGGTGCATGGATTACAGCCGTGGCATCAGGCCTGAGTAAGATCTTGTAGCATTATAGCAGCGTACCCATTCCACTAAACACATCCGGGTATTGCGCCAGGATGTCAGCAATGTCAGCCTGAAGATCCACATTGGAAGAGGACATGGCATGGACTCGCTGTACGAGGTTGAGTAGCTTGCATCATGGACACCAAGCAGGGAAGCCTTGTCCGGTTTGATGATTTTGAATTGTTGTGTGGCATTGATGGTCTTGTTGGAGACAAACAGATGACAAGATCCTAATGCAGTTCTGGCACTGCCATTATAATCAAGGAGCTGGCAGGCTGGCGGAAGAATTTTGGGTTGCTTTTTAATGCGGTCAAAATCAGCTTGAGAGATGAGATTGACTGAAGCACCAGTGTCCAGCTTGAACTGGATGTTGCATTGGTTAACGTGTATGACAGCACGCCATTCGTCTGCAGAATCGACGTTGAGGATAGATAGGCGTCTTGCTGAATTTGAGGAGGCATATTCACATGTAGTGATGATGCCCACACGATATGGGAATTCCAGGCAGTCGTCCTCTGGATCCATAGTGCTACCAGGATCAGAATCCTGTAGCGCTTGCTGTACACATCAAACGCGTTTGCGTTGGAAATGGGATCGCTGGCCCTTGACCAGTGGTGCAGACCTGCACAAGGCTGCATAATGTCCAGGCTTCCCACAATTTAAACATCGCCTGCCTTTTGCAGGGCATTGCCTCTTTAAGTGGGCGGTGCCGCAATTCGGGCACGTCATGCCGTTGACGTTGTTACGTTGCGTGCGTCATCGCACATGCGCAGTGCGGTCAGCCAACATTCGCACTTGTGCAGTTTGGTCTTCGGTCGCTTCGTTCTCCTGTTCGTGGTGCGCATGCGTGGGGCCCCGGGAAAAGCGCGCAAAATGGCCGCCTTCATCGTTACTGAGACACCTCATCTGGGCGATGGCCTGTACACTCTCTGCCTCGTGGGAGACAAGTTGTTCATGTTCTGTCGATCTGAACGGGAGTACCGATTTCTCGCCTGTTCATGCACTTTACACGTCTCGATTGTGACTGGCAGGGTCATGTTTTTAATTTTGAGGAGCTGCTCCCGCAAAGAGTCGGAGTGGACCCCAAACACGATCTGGTCCCTGATGATGGAATCAGCGGTGTCACCTTGGTTGCAGGACTGCGCTAATATACGGAGATGAGTTACAAAAGATTGGAAAGGTTCATCCTTACCCTGAAGGCGTTGCTGGAAGACACAGCGCTCAAAGCTCTCGTTCGTTTCAAACTCACAGTGACTGTCAAATTTAGCTAAAACGGTCTTGAATTTGGTCTTGTCCTGGCCGTCGGCAAAAGTGAGCGAGTTGTAAATCTGGATGGCTTGGTTCCCGGCAGGTGATAGGAGCAGCGTGATTTTTCTGGCATCGGACTCATCCTCGAGGTGCGAGGCCTCAATGTAGAGAAGGAACCTTTGCTTGAAGACCCGCCAGTTGGCGCCGAGATTGCCGGAGATTCGTAGCTGTGGAGGGGCCTGGATCATCTCCATGCAGCTGGAAGGCACTTGCTGGTCATCACGGAATCACTTGAGATAAACCCACTTAGATAAAGTAGACTACTGGTACCATGTCGTGTTAGCCACCCTGGGGTAACACGGACTGCAACTGGATGCAGTTGTACTGGAAAGTAGACTCCAAACTTAGACGTTAGTTCAATACATTTTATTGAACTTCTGGAGCAGTGCACACAGCTTGCTGTGGGTTGACTAATCTAAGCGTGCTAACTATAACTAACTAGCTCTGAGCCACGTGTAGAAGGTGCTAACTGATATATACACCCTGACTGTCACTCCAGTTGTCACCAGTGGAAAGAGGCAGAGTGCTGATGCCTCGTGCATTTTATAGTGGAAAGCCCCCGTCTAGTGTTCTGTCTGGTGATTGGTTGTGTTCTGTCCTGTGTGTTGATTGGCTGTACTGGATGTCTGTCACTGCCTGGCTGTATCTCATTATGTGCATGAGTGCATATCATGACACTCCCCCTGGTCCGCCACCACCTTCTCCATGTGGAATCTCACTCTCTTACTGACAAAATACGTTGCACCCCGCGCCCTGCTGTCGAACCCCGAGTGAAATACTTGGCTTACCCAGCCCTTCCTGAGTCTCACCTGATCTTTCACCCGCAGATGAGTCTCCTGTAGCATGAAACATCGGCCTTTAAACCCTTTATGTGCACAGACATCCTTGACCTCTTAACTGCTCCCCCAGGCCGCTTACAACTATCCTGACCGGGAGTCTCTTACCCCCCCCCCCCCCACCCCCCGCCACTCCCCGCTCACTCCCCGCCCCTCCTATTCATCATCATCATGACTTGTGGCCCTGCCCACTGGACCTGTCCTTCCCTTTGTTGCCATTGAACCCCTGTAGCGCACAAAGACTCACGAGAGACGAATAGAGATGAAGTCGATGAGGCTTTATTAAGCGTGACTTGTTCCCCGCAGTTCAGCAACAGACTGGCCTGCGGGGGAGAACTCCTGGTTCTTATACTCCGCCTTCAGGGTGGAGCTAGAGATCAACAGCCAACCAGGACCCGGGATCTGTCAGCCAATGACATCACGGCTTCACAGTCCCACATGACCCCTAATGCATACTACCACATTCACCCCTTGTTAAAAATGAACCCGGCGGGGTGGTGCTTCGCATGGTGGTAGGGGTTTACAAGGCTGGTCCTGGGAGGAAAAAAACTTTTGCATGTCATCACAGTGCCCTACACTGGGCTATGTACAGGGTTTTTTGTTTTGAACTATTTACAGTATTCGTAAGAGGGAAAAAGGAAAAAAAATTCTCGTTAAAGTCCACAACATTCTAGTGTTACACCGATGCCACGAGTCGGTCGGGCGGTCTGGTCGTCCTTGTCGATCGCCTCAGCCCCGGTGGTGGTGGTGCTTGTTCCAGTGTTGTCGTCTCCGGGAGCTTTACGGTTTCTGCTTCAGCTTCACTTCTGGTCGGACCTGGGAGGCAGACTGATCCTCCCGGGAAGGGGGCGGTCGCGGGGTGCGCCGGTGGCAGGGAGGGGGTGATTGGTGTCGAGGGGGTGTGCGTGTTGCCGGCGGGCGCCAGATCTCGCAGGGAGACCGTGTCCTGTCGGCCGTCGGGGTACTTCACGTAGGCGTACTGCGGGTTCACGTGGAGGAGGTGAACCCTCTCGACCAACGGGTCCGACTTGTGCGCCCGCACATGTTTCCGGAGCAAGATGGGTCCTGGGGCCGCCAGCCAGGTCGGCAGCGACGTTCCAGAGGAGGACTTCCTGGGGAAGACAAGGAGGCGCTCATGAGGCGTTTGGTTAGTGGTGGTACACAGCAGCGACCGGATGGAGTGGAGAGCGTCCGGGAGGACCTCCTGCCACCGTGAAACTGGGAGATCCCTGGACCGTAGGGCCAGTAGGACGGTCTTCCAGACCGTGCCGTTCTCCCTCTCTACTTGCCCGTTCCCCCGGGGGTTGTAGCTGGTCGTCCTGCTCGAGGCTATACCCTTGCTGAGCAGGAACTGGCGCAGCTCGTCACTCATGAAGGAGGACCCCCTGTCGCTATGGACGTATGCGGGGCAACCGAACAGTGTGAATATGGTGTTAAGGGCTTTAATGACTGTGGCCGCTGTCATGTCAGGGCAGGGGATGGCGAAGGGGAAACGGGAGTACTCGTCCACCACGTTCAGGAAGTATGTGTTGCGGTCGGTGGAGGGGAGGGGCCCTTTGAAATCCAGACTGAGGCGTTCAAAGGGACGGGAGGCCTTGATCAGGTGCGCACTATCCATCCTGAAAAAATGCGGTTTGCACTCTGCGCAGATGTGGCAGTTCCTTGTGACTGTACGGACCTCCTCCACGGAGTAGGAGAGGTTGCGGGACTTTATAAAATGGTAGAACCGAGTGACCCCGGGTGGCAGAGGTCCTCGTGGAGGGTTTGGAGACGGTTAAATTGTGCGTTGGCACATGTGCCGCGGGATAGGGCATCGGACGGCTCGTTCAGCTTTCCGGGACGGTACAAGATCTCATAGTTGAAGGTGGAGAGCTCGATCCTCCACCTTAAGATCTTGTCATTTTTAAATTTGCCCCGCTGTGCATTATCGAACATGAAGGCTACTGACCGCTGGTCAGTGAGGAGGGTGAATCTCCTGCCGGCCAGGTAATGCCTCCAATGTCGCACAGCTTCCACTATGGCTTGGGCTTCCTTTTCCACTGAGGAGTGGCGGATTTCTGAGGCGTGGAGGGTTCGGGAGAAAAAGGCCACGGGTCTGCCCGCTTGGTTAAGGGTGGCCGCTAGTGCTACATCGGAGGCGTCGCTCTCGACCTGGAAGGGGAGGGACTCGTCAATGGCGCGCATCGTGGCCTTTGCGATATCCGCTTTGATGCGGCTGAAGGCCTGGCAAGCCTCTGTCGACAGGGGGAAGGTCGTGGTCTGTATTAGGGGGCGGGCCTTGTCTGCGTACTGGGGGACCCACTGGGCGTAATATGAAAAGAACCCCAGGCAGCGTTTTAGGGCTTTGGAGCAGTGAGGGAGGGGAAATTCCATGAGGGGGCGCATACGTTCGGGGTCGGGGCCTATTATCCCATTGCGCACTACATATCCCAAGATGGCTAGCCGGTTTGTGCTAAAACCGCACTTGTCCTCGTTGTATGTGAGGTTCAAGGCTTTAGCGGTCTGGAGGAATTTTTGGAGGTTGGCGTCGTGGTCCTGCTGATCGTGGCCGCAGATGGTTACGTTGTCGAGATACGGGAACGTGGCCTGCAACCCGTGTTGATCGACCATTCGGTCCATCTCTCGTTGGAAGACCGAGACCCCGTTTGTGACGCCAAATGGGACCCTTAGGAAGTGGTATAATCGCCCGTCTGCCTCGAAGGCTGTGTCCTTGCGGTCACTTGGGCGGATGGGGAGCTGATGGTAGGCGGACTTGAGGTCCACGGTGGAGAAGACCTTATATTGGGCAATCCGATTGACCATGTCGGATATGCGGGGGAGAGGGTACCATCTAGCTGTGTGTACCTGTTGATGGTCTGGCTATAGTCTATGACCATCCTTTGCTTCTCCCCTGTCTTTACTACTACCACCTGTGCTCTCCAGGGACTATTGCTGGCCTGGATTATGCCTTCCTTCAGTAGCCGCTGGACTTCGGACCGAATGAATGTCCGGTCCTGGGCGCTGTACCGTCTGCTCCTAGTGGCGACGGGTTTGCAATCCGGGGTGAGGTTTGCAAACAAGGATGGGGGCTCAACCTTGAGGGTTGCGAGGCCGCAGATAGTGAGTGGGGGTATTGGGCCGCCGAATTGGAAAGTTAGGCTCTGCAGATTGCACTGGAAGTCTAATCCCAGTAATGTGGGCGCGCAGAGTTGGGGAAGGACATAGAGCCTGTAGTTTTTAAACTCCCTCCCTTGCACCGTTAGGGTCACTATGCAGAAGCCTTTGATTTGTACGGAGTGGGATCCTGCAGCTAGGGAAATCTTTTGCGCACTGGGACGGATGGTCAAAAAACAGCGACTTACCATGTCGGGGTGGATGAAGCTTTCTGTGCTCCCGGAGTCGACCAGGCATGGTGTCGCGTGCCCGTTGATCAGCACCGCTGTTGTCGTCGTCTGGAGCGTCCGGGGCCGTGCTTGGTCCAGCGTCATTGAGGCCAGACGTGGTCGTAGTGCTTCAGCGTCTTCCTCGAACCCCGTGGAGCCGTCGATGCTGGGGTCCATTGTTGCCGTCCAAGATGGCGGCGGGGGTGAACAAAATGGCCGCCCCCATGCATCGCACATGGCTGGGGGGTCCCAAGATGGCGGCGGGGTGGACAAAATGGCCGCCCCCATGCGTCGCACAGGGCTGGGGGGTCCCAAGATGGCGGCGCCCCTCCTCCCCTCGTGGTGGCCGGGACCCAAAATGGCTGCGCCTGCGGGTCGCACAGGGGGCGCTGGGGGGGTTGGGGAGCATTTGAAACGCGCAGGACTCCTTCTTCTCCGGGGACAGCGGCGACCCCCCGGGACCGGCACACAGCCGCGAAATGGCCCTTTTTCCCGCAGCTCTTGCAAATCGCTGCGCGGGCCGGGCAGCGCTGCCGGGGGTGTTTCGCCTGGCCACAGAAATAGCAGCGGGCCCCCCCGGGACGACTTGGCGTCTGAACCGCGCAAGCCTGTGGGGGGGGGGGGGGTTTGTCGCGACGTGGGTCCACGGAGCCCAAGGGGCTGCCGCGCGGTCGGGGCCGTAGGTGCGGGCGTTTCGCGCAGCCACATCTAGGGAGGCTGCAAGGGCCCGTGCCTCTGAGAGTCCTAGCGACTCTTTTTCTAAAAGTCTTTGGCGGATTTGGGGAGAGTTCATACCTGCCACAAAAGCATCGCGAATTAACATGTCCGTGTGTTCAATCGCGTTTACCGGCGGGCAGCTGCAGGCCCGTCCCAAAATTAGCAGCGCGGCGTAGAATTCGTCTAGCGATTCTCCGGGACTTTGCCGTCTCATTGCGAGTTGGTAGCGTGCGTAGATCTGGTTCACTGGGCGAACATAGATGCTCTTTATAGGTGCTGCGAACGCCGTCTGGAAATCCTCTGCGTCTCCTATGAGAGGGTAAATTTCCGGGCTTACCCTCGAGTGCAGGACCTGTAGTTTCTGGTCTTCTGTGACCCGGCCGGGGGCCGTTCTGAGGTAGGCTTCGAAACAAGTCTGCCAGTGTTTAAAAACTGCTGCTGAGTTCACTGCGTGGGGGCTGATCCTCAGGCATTCCGGGACGATCCTGAGCTCCATAGTCCTTTAAGCACGCTTAATAAATTGTAGCGCACAAAGACTCACGAGAGACGAATAGAGATGAAGTCGATGAGGCTTTATTAAGCGTGACTTGTTCCCCGCAGTTCAGCAACAGACTGGCCTGCGGGGGAGAACTCCTGGTTCTAGAGAGCAAAAGCCAACCAGGACCCGGGATCTGTCAGCCAATGACATCACGGCTTCACAGTCCCACATGACCCCTAATGCACACTACCACAACCCCTAACCCCCCTCCCAGAATCCCCCCATCCATTTCCTCTTGAAAACACCTCACCCAGTATCTGGCCACTACCCACACTTTTCACACCTCCTAGGCCCATCAAAACCTGTTCTGCCAGGCTCCAACAACCGCAGCCCCTCCCCCACCACTCTCCTGTTCACTAGCCAGCTTGAATTTGCTAGTGTGGAGGCCCCTGCCCAGGCCCCACTCCCCTCCAATCCTCTCCCCGCTGCCCGGTCCCAGGAAAACAAAGAAATCCCCTTCAAACACACAAACCCCAGAAAACCGTCATAGCAAAAAATCCCAACTCCAACTTACCCAAATCGGCAACATCACCCCATTTAACACTTATAACAATATGAATTAAAAAACAGAACTATATACAATCTTCCATCCCCCCTACCCTGTCCAAGACCAGTCCTCAGTCCCATTTCTCACTTCTGCCCCAGTCCTTTTGCCTTCACAAACGCCTCCGCCACTTTCACCGTCTCAAAGTTTTTCTTTGGAGTTGTCGGTTACCCTCAACCTAGCTGGGTACACTACGTCGAACCGCATACCGCTGTTATACAATGCCGTCTTCACTCGGCCGAAGGCTGCCCGTCTCCTCGCCAACTCCACGGTCCTGGTATATATGTTTACCCGCTCCAGCCCACTGCACCTCCCGCTTCTGCTTCGCCCAACTCAGGACCTTCTCCTTCCCGCAGTACCTAATGAAACAAATAATAACCGCTCTTGACGGCTCATTCACCTTTGGTTTAGGCCTCAACGACCGATGAGCCCAGTCCAGTTCATACTGGGAGGGATCTTGCCTCTCCCCCAACATCTCCGCCAACATCTTGGCAAAGTACTCAGTCAGCCTCGGGTCCTCCAACCCTTCGGCCGGGCCCACAATCCTCAGATTTTGCCGCCTAGATCTGTTTTCCAGGTCCTCCATTTTGGCTCGCAGACCCTTGTTGGCCTCCACCACCCTCTGCAGCTCCTCACCCATCAAGATGAGCTGATCACTCTGCAACAAGACCTCCTCCACTCCCTTTGTTTCTCACCCTGCTCCTGCACCTTGGCCGATGTCTTCGACATCGCCACCTTCTCCAGGGCAATTGCCCCCTCCACCAATACCTTCAATGCTGCCGTCATCCCCTTCCTCATCACCTCCGTGTGCTTAGCAAACTGCTTTTCAAATTCCCAAACCATCACCTCAGTCGGATTTTCTGCCGTGAACAATACGGCCCCACCCAGCGAACCAGACTCCGCCATCTTTGCAGTTGCCAAGCAGACCCTTTCGCCCGACGGTGAACCTTCACTTGCCCCCTTCTTCCCGGTGGATTTCTTTTGGTTTTTGGACGTCCTCCTTCCTGCACTTATTTAATGAAAAATTGACCCTGGGACCGGGCATTAAATTCTAAAAAATCAAGCCTCGAGTAGGAGCCATCCAGCAAGCGACCTCCTCCTACATGCCGCAACCGGAAGTCGTCTGGTGTAGCCACTTTATGGATTAAAAGCGACTAGTGTTTCTGAAGATGATCTGGGTTGCTCAGAGGCAACCAACATGTCCAGTTTCTGGTGAGTAAACAGCAGACAGCAGCAAAAACATGGATGAAATGCCCATGAATTTTGATAAGCGCAGAGACCAAATGGTGAGGTGAAAAGTTTCAAAAACTGTTCCAGTGAAAACCACAGGTCATGAGAAAGCCAGATTCATTGTGGTGCCAGCCTGCAAGGCCTTGATAATAAATTCAAACCCACAGGTCAATTTTGAACACTGAATCATGCTGAAGGTCAAGTTCCCCGCAGGAGGTTCTGTGCAGGTCCTGACAACAGTTGGGTGGATGTGAGTGGTGTCACATTGATCGATAATGCATGGGATTTTGCATCCCGGTGGCCTGTGCAAAGCACAGCTAAGTCGTGTGGGACACATTCAGCACCTATAGAACTGATGAGATCAAGCGTGACCTGTTAAGAAATAACATCCACATTACATTTGTACCTGGGGTCTAATGTGTGCCTTTGGTTGTGTGCCTCAACAAGCCAATCAAGCCTCATGGGCTGGATTTTCCAATTTTGAGACTATGTCCCCAAGACTAAGTCCCCATGCCGGCATGGAAACGGTGGCGCTTTACGACAGACAAAATGGCGTAAAACAGCCACCGATCCTCCGTTTGGCTGGTGGCTCGCAGCAAGGCAGCGTAGAGCACCCGGCTCTAGCTGTCGATACGGCCCGCAGAAATGCCAGATCCGTGGCGATGGCGGCGAACCCCGCTGCTTGGCCATTCTGGTGCGTTCTGTCCAAATTGAAATGGATGTATTGAGCCGCCTGGGCATATAGGGCCTCCGTGATCTTGCGGATGTACCTGTGCACCGAGGCCTGTGAGATTCCTGATAGGTCCCCACTCACCACCTGGAAAGTCCCCATTGCGTAGAAGGTCAGGGAGACCATCACCTTGACGGTCACCGGGAGCGGGTGTCCTCCCCCATACCTGTCCAAGACCAGTCCTCAGTCCCATTTCTCACTTCTGCCCCAGTCCTTCTGCCAGGTGTGCCATGATCTGGTAGATATATCGCACTGTGCCCCTGCTCAGCCGGAGTCTTCGACGGCATGCCCGGTCCGGCAGGTCCTCGAATGACAGATGATGCCAGTACATGCGAGGCCTCATGCGCGCCTCCTTGGCACCACCCCTCCTCAGCCCATTGGGTGACTCACTCTCCATCCTGAGTGGCTGCCTCCTGTTCCACTCCTTTGCAGCCCACTCCGCTGCTGCAGCACCCTCCTCCTCCTCGAGCAGCGCCCCCTCGTACAGCTGCAGAGCATCCCCCGAGGCTGTGGCAACTGGCAGGAAGGCCACCATTTCTGGGTGAATTACAATATCCATTGTCTGCAAGGGGTGAAAGGCTGACACGTTAGCATGGTGCGTATCCCCATGCTCAGCCAGGTCCACTGGGCTACATGGTGGCTCAGTTGGCACTGCAGGCTCTGCCGTCACATGTCCACCCATCCCCAGACTCCTGGCCCCGTTGGTTGTCGACACCGTGGGGGCCTCTGGCCCTGGCACCTTCTCCTGATGCCCGGGGTACCATTGGGTAGCACTGCCCTCGCCAGGAGTATGCACCGCGGTGCCCATAGGGGCTATTGTGGGTGTTGCCCTCGGTGGGCCGCTGGTGGGTGGAGGCTTGGTGGGGGTGGGATGTGCCGGGAGAGTAGGGTGCAGGGGTGGGTCCGCCCATATGGCCGGTGTCACTGCGCAGAATCAGCGGCCCAGGTGGGTGGTCAGTGGGTACACAGCAAGATGGCTGTGGTAATGCGGTCCGTGGCTGGGCACCGCCCTAGTCCCATGGTGGGTCACCCCGGCCACTTGGCCTGATCCCACGTCACCCCCCCCCCTTACCCGGGCCTGGCAGGGGCCCCCACACTCCAGCCAGCCCGGCCAGTTTCCGGCCCGGTAGCCCACAGTCACTCCTCTCTGTGCCTACCTCCTCTCTCTCCTTCATCAGCCACCATGCCGATTTCACAATCTTTAAAAGCACAAGTGAGCCGCGCCATCGGGAACTCGGCCCATCGGCGGTGGAGAATCGCTGAGGCCCTGGAGAATACAGGGTCAGGCCCGCTAATGATATGCAAATGGTGTTTACTGTATGTGTATTCCGGTATGCATTTATGCCGCTGTCGAGGTGACGGAGAATTGCGATTTGGCATCAAATTGGCACCCACTGAGATTTTAGCGTCGGAACCTATTCTCCGCCCAAACGCGTTTTGCGATTCCAGCGTCGACAGAGAATCCCGCCCAGGAATCTTCCAACACTACAGACCTGTCTCAGGAGAAAGTGCCCTGAATGATTGGATTTTTGTTCTGGGGGGGGAGGGGGGAGTGGAGTCAGGCCCTCCGAGACAGTTTGGAGACAGCCACAGAGCTGGGAGTACAGAGGTGGGCTGTTTACGAGGCCCACCTCAGTGCTCTGCTATAAGAACAACAATAAAATATAAAACAGCCCTCTAGCCCTCAGTCCTCACATCTCTAATGCCCCATTCATACAAACTCATGTCATCTCATTCCTCCCATCCACTCACCATGGTCTCTCATATGCACCATGGCCCCTCATT